>NC_091366.1:14038358-14350858 GCF_038502225.1 Cherax quadricarinatus
TACCTTTGTAACTTGTCATGATTGTGACTAGACCTACCTGGAGTTCATTACCTTTGTAAATTGTGAGTTCATTACCTTTGTAAATTGTGAATTCATTACCTCTGTAACTTGCTCAGCTATCAAAACTTTGAGGCCCAGTCCCTGGACCCATTATGTACCTCTGTAATATTTTGACTACCGCCCACAGGATGGGTATGGGGTGCATAATAAACATATTAAACTAACCTGCCAAATGAGTGTGAAACATAAACCTGTAATAGTTTAATTACACAATTGTAGAGTTGCCGGTGTCTCAAAAACACGTAAGATGACGGGTAAATCTTGCTACTGCTACTTAAACTTAATTCATTCTACACTTGTAGTTGTGCATGTACAGGTGTCTGTGTACATATTCATCTTAGTTACCGAATAATTTTTTAATAGCTCTTGTTCTTATATTTTTCCTTTCATCTCCATGGGGAAGTGGAGAATGCTTCCTCCGTAAGCCATGCGTGTCATAGAACGCGACTAAAATGCCGGGAGTAAGGGGATAGTAACCCCTTCTCTTGTACTAATTACTAAATCGAAAGAGAAATTTTTTAAGTTGAGATGTTTGAATATACGTGGATGTAGTACTGATGAGAAGAATTAATTGTGAATGTTATGAATGAAAAGAAGCTGGATGTGTAGTTCTAAGCGAAACAGAGCTAATGGTCTAGAAGTTCAGTAGAGAGGAGTATATGGGATTAGATGAGGTGTATTTGAGAGCACTAGAAAAAAGGAAGGGGAAGCAGTAATGTTAAATGATCACCAATGGAAGGAGAAGTTATATAGGTATATAAATTCAAGAATTATGTCATAGTATTTATGCACCAGAGGAAAGAAAGGAGTGTAGAGGAGAGAGAGATTCTGGGAGATGTTCATTGAGTCTTTAGGTAGTTCTGAACCAAGTGAGAAAATATTTGTTGTGAGGGACCTCTAAAGTGGGAGAAACTTGTAGAGGGCGTAGTAGTTAAATTTGGAGAGCCAGGGGTAAATGATAATGAGAAGCCTCTAACTGAACAGTGTATAGAAAGCAGTTTGGTAATAGGCAATACGTATTTTAAGAAAAAAATGTATAAGTATACAAGATACATTACAGTGTGTAATGTTAGTAGTTTCTTAGATTATACATTAGTTGATAAACAAGTGCAATATTTAGTGGTAGCTACAGTGAGTGTAAGAGAACTACACAGTTGGGATACAAGAAGTATGTCATCAGTGGGTAAGAGAGAAGTAAAAGTTATTAAAGGAGATAGAGTAAAATATCAGAAAGCTGAGCTAGAGAGACTACAGGTAATGAAGAGGGGATCGAAGATGTATGAGATAGGTTTAATAATGTAGTGTTAGTTTGCAGCCGAAGTTCGTGGGTATAGATGAGTGGGTGCAGGAGAAAAAAGGAGCGACTGGTGGAATGAGGTAAAGAGAGTGATATGGGAGAACAAACTAGCACATGAAGGGTTACTGCAATGTAGACGTGATACACATTAGATGGAAAATATGGAGAGTAAAAGAGACGTCAAGAGTGGAGAGGGAGTGCAAAAGGAGAGCCAGTGAGATAGTGTATGAGGTTTTATTGACAAATTTTGCTGGGAATAAAAAAACTTTTTGAAGACAGTTCAGTAAGTTAAAGCATAGGGAACGAATGGGTTGAATAGTTAAAATCAAAAGAGGGGTGTTCTTAGATGGGGAAATGGAGATACACGGAATATTTTGATGAGTTGTGAATGTTGATGAAGAGAGGCAGTGATTTCATGCACTAGGCAGGGAAGTACAACATCCTGTAGGAGTGAGGAGTACAACATCCTGTAGGAGTGAGGAAGAGCCAGATGTGTGGGAAAGTGCTTGAGGCAGTGGGTATAATGAAAAGTGGTAAAGCAGTTGGGATAGATGAGATCAAGAACAGCTGGGGATATAGTTTTGAAGAGAATGTAAAAATTATAGGGAAATAAGCCTTCTGAGTATACCTGGTACAGTGTATGGTAGAGTTATTATAAGACTAGAGGGTAAGGCAGAGCAGGATCGCAAAGGAACAAGGAGGTTTTAGGAAGGGTGTGTAAACCAAGTGTTAACATTGAAGCATATACGTAAATAATTCTTAGATAGAGGTAAGGAACTTTGTTATATTTATGAATTTAGAACAGACATATGATAAGGTGGATAGAGCAGCAATGTGACAAATGTTGCACATGTATGGAATAAATAGTATGTTACTGAAAGCAGTTTTTATGAAGATAGTGAGGCTCAGGGTGGGGTATGTAAGAGAGGAGATATTCCAGTAAAAGTAAGTCTTAGACAGGGATGCGTGATGTCACCATGGTTAACATCTTTATAGATAGGGTTATAAAAGAAGTGAAAGCTAGGGAACTCGCCTAGTTAAGGATGCAGAGGTCGAGTCACAGCTCCTGGCCCGGCCTCTTCACTGGTCGTTACTAGGCCACTCTTCCTGCTCCATGAGCTTTATCATACCTCTTCTTAAAACTATGTATGGATCCTAATCTAATACAAAGTGGGAGTTGTCACAGTTTCTTCTGGGAAATTCTGAAGAGAAGCTGCAAAAGTTGGTGGACTAATTTGGGAGGGTATATAAGAGGAGGAAATTAAAAGCAAACACAGAAGACAGCAAGGTAATGAGAGCAACAAAAAAATAGGCAATGAAAGATTGGAGGGAGGGACAATGAAGTAAATGTGTTTAGATATTTGGTAGTGAAGTTGTAGGCAGATGTGGTTATGAAAGTTGAGGTGAACCATAGAACTGACGAGGAAAAAATACAGGTGGGTGTTGCACTGAGGCATCTGTCGAGACAAAAACCTTATATCCATGGAGGCAAAAAAGAAGGAATGTATCAGAGTATAGTGATACCATCACTGCTGTGTGTGTGTGTGTGAAGCATGGGTTTTAAACGTTGCAGCGAGGAAGCTGGAGGCAGTGAAGATGTATTCCAATTCCCACCTACTGAAACAGCAGAATCAATGATTTCTTCTCCACTATAGGACAAAACCTTGCCAATAAAATCCCAAGCTCAGATACCCCACCCAATGACTACCTCACTGGCAACTACCCGAACACACTGTTCCTAGCTCCGACTAACCCAACTGAAGTCTCCCTTATTATCAACAAACTAAAAAACAAGACAGGAGATTTAAATACCCATTATATACAAAAAAGTGTCACAGGTGCTATCACCAATCATTGCAACACTCTTTAACAAATCCACTGAATCCTCTACCTTCCCTACAGTTCTCAAAATAGCAAGGGTCACCCCGATCCATAAAGGAGGAGACCACACAGACTTGAATAACTATAGGCCAATATCCAACTTACACCCTCTCTCTAAAATCTTTGAAAAATTAATCCAGAAGCGTATCTATTCCTACCTCATCTCCCACAACATACTCAACCCCTGTCAATTTGGGTTCAGGCCTAATAAAAATACTAATGATGCTATTATCCACATGCCAGAACATATTTATACAGCAATAGAGAAAAAAGAAGTCCCACTGGGGATCTTCATTGACTTACGTAAAGCTTTCGATACAGTTGACCATGACTTGCTCCACATAAAATTGTCACACTATGGTATAAGAGGGCACTCCCTCAACTACCTCAAGTCATATCTCAGCAACAGAAGCCAATATGTGTACACAAATGGGGCAAACTCTTCCGCACAGCCAATTACAGTTGGTGCCCCACAGGGAAGTGTCCAAGGCCCTCTTCTCTTTCTCATATACATAAATGACCTACCAAATGCATCGCAACTACTCAAACCCACATTATTTGCAGTTGACACTACATACGTCTTCTCTCACCCGAGCCCAGTCATGCTAGCCAATACTGTAAATACCGAATTACAGAAAATATCAACCTGGATGAGGACCAACAAACTTACTCTAAACATCGACGAAACCTACTACATTCAGTTTGGTAACAGAGCTACAGATGTGTCTCTTAACATAATAATAAATGGATCACCTATCACAAAACTCACAGAGGGAAAATTCCTAGGAATCCACCTTGATAATAGACTCAAATTTCAAACACATATACAACAAATTTTCAAAAAAAATTCCAAGACCGTAGGCATACTATCGAAGATACGGTACTATGTTCCACAGTCAGCCCTCCTGGGACTATATCACTCACTTATTTACCCTTATCTCACCTATGGAATTTGTGCATGGGGCTCAACAACAATAAACCATCTCAGACCATTAATTACCCAACAAAAGGCTGCAGTCAGAATGATTACAAATTCCCACTACAGGCAGCACACTCCACCAATATTCAAAACTCTAAACCTACTCACAATACAAAACATCCATACTTATTTCTGCACCTACTACATACATAGAACACTTAACTCTGATATTAACCCTCCCCTCAAACGTCTCCTTACCAACCTCAACAGAACACATGACCATAACACAAGACACAGATCACTCTTTGATGTTCCTCGTGTCCATCTCACGCTATGCAAAAACTCAATGCACATAAAAGGCCCTAAAATATGGAATTCATTACCTGTGAATATAAAAGAAACACTGTTTATAAATTCAAGTCTCTTCTCAAAAATCACTTACTCACCCACAACTAAATAAATACTGAATAATTGTATCTCATAAATTGTATCTCATATATGTATCTCATAAATGCCATCCTGTGACCCAATCAAACTTTGTTACTATTTAACTTCATTACCTAACATAATACTCCATTCAACTTATTACACAGCAACACAGTAAATGACCATACGACCTGTCTTTGTAATACTCATTTGTGCTTAATTGTTATCTGTTTACAATAATGTTTTACCACTGAATCCTTCATTGCTTAGTTAATCTTAAGTTAATTTTAAGCCTGCCCGTAATGCTATGCATTCAAGTGGCTTTGGCATGTTGCATTTAACTGTATTCTTTTGTACTTCTCTGTATCATGTTCAAATAAATAAATAAATAAATAAATAAAATATTTAGGGTTAGTGTAGTGTGTATGATAGAAGGGGCAAAAAATTGCCCCTTTGGCCCCTGCTACCACAAATAGTGGCAGTAGAAGATATAAGATTACTCCCTTAGTACCTACCATACATATTGTCGGAATGAAATAAAATAGTTGAGCTAATATACACTAAATGCATCTGCAGTAAATGTAGATGGTATTGTAACAATCTAAACTTTTAGATAAATGGCTCAGAGAGCCGAAAACTTGATAAATTATACACATGAGCAACACTTGGGTATCTTTATTGAGGAAACGTTTCGCCACACAGTGGTTTCATCGATTGATTACATCGACTCCAGGCTGAGGGACTGATTACCTCAAACTATTCCTGTTCCTCACCATTCTCTTTTGTGTGGACTGATAGTGGTGAGAGTACTGGCCTACTAATTTTAGGACTTGCTCGCCATGGGTTCGAATCTCACCCATTCCCTCAAATGTGTTTGGTCTCCCTGCTAGAATGTGAGACCTGCTTTAGCCTTAGTGTTCACGAGTGTTGGCAGTGTTACTCCCACCTGACACACACTCCACGCTTTTTGTTTCTGCTTATTTGTCGTCCAAGGTCGCTGATACTGTTGATAAAAATACATCATAGCACAATGGAAACTTAATTAAGACAATGTTCGCTTCTAAGCATTTCTCAAGTCCATGTTTTTCAAATCTATAATCAATAGACGTGCGAAGTGTTCATGGTTAGGACGGGTCCTGGCCAGGGTCTTCTCCATGTGGTGACCCAGCAATGGCTCCTGAAGGAGTGTCGGAGTTTGTACATGTGATGTACAGTTTACAACCCTGTGGCAGGGGCACTGTGACTATTCTTGTCAAGTGGAGTACCGTTTACAGTCCTATGGTGGGGGCAGCCCTTTGACAAGGGCACAGTGAGTCTTCAGGCTTATAGCCCTGTGGCGGGGGCAGTACTATGACGGTGAGTCTTCTTCAGTACAAGTGGTGTAAGAGTTAGCTACAATCGTGGTGGACTCCTGTAGGTGGGGAATAGCACGTGTCAGGGCCGGCGTTCTCGCCGCTGGTATGAAGCTTTTCAACTCTCAAAAGCTCTGCTTCACCCGAGCCATTCCCGGCACCCAGGCCGCAGCCTCAGTGCCAGAGCTACTCAGGAGATTCTCTGGAGGTGCCTGGACGTGAGAAAGACTTTAAGCGAGCTTGATATTCAAGTAATAACATTGCCTTAATAAAATCTGAAGTGTATTTTTTATTAATATGTCGATGATATAAAATTTTATTCCCGTCGATGATGATATCCTCCATTATTATGTTAATGGTATATACACGACTGACGAGTCAGGTCACATGTGCAACACTTGGCTATCTTTACTGTGGAAACGTTTCGCCAACCAGTGCTTTACCAGTCTAATACAAAGAATAATGAACATCAAAATGGTATACAATACCGACAGGTTGTTAGGTAAGACACATATGCAACAGTTAGACAACTTTATTCCGAAACATTTCGCCTACACAGTAGGCTTCTTCAGTCGAATACAGAAAGTAGGCAGGAACAGTAGAGATGTGAAGACGATGTAATCAGTCCATCACCCTTGAAGTCGTAGAATTTGAGGTTGTCAGTCCCTCAGCCTGGAGCAGTTCAGTTCCATAGTCAGGAACTATCTGACTATGGAACTGAACTTCTCCAGGCCGAGGGACTGACAACCTCAAATTCTACGACTTTAAGGGTGATGGACTGATTACATCGTCTTCACATCTCTACTGTTCCTGCCTACTTTCTGTATTCGACTGAAGAAGCCTACTGTGTAGGCGAAATGTTTCGGAATAAAGTTGTCTAACTGTTGCATATGTGTCTTACCTAACACAAAGAATAATGAACATTAAAATGGTATAAAATGCCGACAGGTTGTTAGGTAAGACACATATGCAACAGTTAGGTATCTTTATTATGAAACGTTTCGCCTACACAGTAGGCTTCTTCAGTCAAGTACAGAAAAGTTGATAGAAGCAGAAGATACTTGAAGACGATGTAATCAGTCCATCACCCTTAAAGTTTTGAGGTGGTCAGTCCCTCAGTCTGGAGAAGAGCATTGTTCCATAGTATGAAACAATATGGAGATGAAGTGACACTGGAGACACTGGAAGCCGTGAAAAAGTTTGAGGCGATCAGTCCCTCAGACTTGTAAGGATGTTGTCAGTCCAAGTCATGATGACTGAAGAAATGTCAGAAGTTGAAGACTTGTATAGTGGCGACAGGAATGGTGAAGCGATATAGATGAGTGGAACAAACTCCCGAGTATCCTCCTACAAGCAAAAATGTTGTGTAGTTTTAAAAATAAGTTAATTACATGAGTGGGTGTGAGTTGGACCTGACTAGCTTGTGCTAGCTCTGATGCCGTGCTCCTTCCTTAAGTGGATATGACCTGCATCTGACTAATTTGGGTCATTAGCTAAAGCCGGTAGGTGACTTTGACCTGCCTCGCATGGGCCAGTAGGCTTTCTGCAGTGTTCTTTCTTATGTTCTTAGAGATGGTGTCACATAGGTAGAATAGGTCATGCTAATGGATTTGGCAAGAGTTCAAGAATTCTCTGCGCCAATATTCTAAGATGTTTGTGTGTCAAACGAGTATTATATATTAATGATATAGCAAATTAACCAGCAGATGTGACTTAAAGATACCCAAGTGTTGCACATGTCATAGTGATCTACTTGTCGTCCCTTGTGCAAGACAGGTATACAATACCGACAAGATGAAAGTTAAGACACTTGTGCAACATCTGGTTATCTTTATTGTAGACGTTTCGCCATCCAGTGGCTTTATCAATACAGATTCTTGGACATACCTGTGCTTCAGAATCTCTACAACCACTGTGCTGTGAACACCACCTCCAAGGCTGAGGGACTGATTACCTCATATTTTGTATATAGTTCTTCTGTTTTCTAATTATGTCCAAGAATCTGTATTGATAAAGCCAATGGTTGGCGAAACGTCTACAATAAAGATAACCAGATGTTGCACAAGTGTCTTAACTTTCATCTTGTCGTCCCTTGAAGAAAGGGGGAGGGGGGTGCGGAGTGTCCTGATGCTGGTGAAGAAATTTTGATTCGGGGAATTAAAGCTATCCTCCCCTCTCATCAAACCGGATTACTTACCATCCTTAAGAAACTTTTTGTTTCTACTCATTTGCCATCCAAGGTTGATGATGGAAACAAACACATGCAGTTTAATGTGATCCTTTATTGACAACGTTTCGCCCACGCAGTGGGCTTTTTCAAGTCGTTAGGTAAGACACATATGCAACAGTTAGGTATATTTATTTCGAAACGTTTCGCCTACACAATAGGCTTCTTCAGTCGAGTACAGAAAAGTTGATAGAAGCAGAAGATACTTGAAGACGATGTAATCAGTCCATCACCCTTGAAGTTATGAGGTGGCCAGTCCCTCGGTCTGGAGAAGAGTATTGTTCCATAGTCTGAAACAATATGGAGTTGAAGTGACAGGATGGAGCCTATATACCGCCAGGAGGTGAGATGTAGGCCACTAGTAGAGGTAAGAATGTTGTCGTTGGAAGGTCAGGTCCCTCTCAAATCCAGCCATTCTCACCAGTAGAAGTTGACAAAATTGATTTCAGGTCTGTATCAAGATACCCTTGTGTTGCAGTGTCTGACAGAGTGAACATTAAAATGGTATAAAATACCGACAGGTTGTTAGGTAAGACACATATGCAACAGTTAGGTATCTTTATTTCGAAACGTTTCGCCTACACAGTAGGCTTCTTCAGTCGAGTACAGAAAAGTTGATAGAAGCAGAACCAGATCTACCTGGGGTGTTGTTGTTAAAGATTCGCCGGTATTCTCCCGGCCCGGGCCCTTCCAAGTGGTGGCCCGGCACTGGCTCCCTGTCTAGGGAGTGTCTGAGACCTAAGTCTCCCATGGGAGGAGGCACAAGTACCCCTCTCATCTTGCGAGCTACAAACTCGGACTCTGGCACCAACCCTGCCCTAGAAGGGCAGGGCATGGTGTCGATCGTGCTAGTGCTGTGCTCTCCGGTGTGGTGTGTCGTGTGTTGGTGTTCATTTTCATTTATTCATTCATGTTGATTCGCCGGTACTTCCGGCCCGGGTCTTCTCCAGATGGTGACCCGGTAGTGGCCCCCCGGGTGGGGGTGCCGATCATCTTTCTTGGCCCTCCGGTTGGAGGGTGTCGTCGTCTTCTATCTTGCACTGACTTCCCTGAAGAGAAGCGCAGTCGGGCAGAGACAGCAGTTACAGGGTCGATTGGAGCCACACCCCAGCTTTAGCAGACAGCAAAGTGCTGGGGAAACTTATCTTCATGGTGAATGGTCATGGATAGTCGTGCTAGAGGAGGGTACCGTCTTCAAGGTCCCCATTCTGAAGCATCCTGAATTTCCTCTTTGAGGTGTACTCGACTTCCACAAGGTGTTGGGTGTTGGCAGTGAGTAGTCTGGTCATGTCTGCAGTGGTGTATTTAACAGTTTGGTCGTAGGTACACTTGACTGTTCCATCCTGGAGGTGCTGATGGATTTCTGAAGACAGCATTCTGTTCTTATACTGCTTGGTTGTGTAGAAGTATACACCCTTCAGTCATTGGACTTGTGGTGCAGCAGTGTCAGTGGCAGTGGCACCATGAGGTGCATCCGCAGTTTCTTGTGTTTTTGCTCTCTTGGCTGGTGGCTGAACTGGTGAAGGCGAGATTTCCAACTGGTCAGTTGCTCTAGCAGTGGATGCAAGCGGTAGTGGACTCTCATTGGTGGGGTTTGCCGACGTCTCAGTGGTCTCTGATTGGTCCATCTCTGTGTCTAGTGGAAGTTGTGACAGCAGTGCAGCAGCGGTGATGCTGGCAATATTTGCAGTAGATTTTAGGATCTCAGTAGAAGGTGGTGATGCAGGGAATGTGAGGCCAGGCATATTATTTAGTTTGAAAAGTTCATTGATGGTGGTGTTGAAGGAACCAGGCTCAGCTGCATTCTATATGTGAGCATACATAATGCAATAAAGAATCTTGGTGGAGTCGGCAGTAGGTGCTGGGGTGGAAGGTACGTGAGTATTTAGAGTCAGGTTCAGAATGTTGAGGTCAGGTGGAAAATGCTGCATCTGATGATCTACCGGGTGGGGTTATAGAGTCTAAAATCTTGGGTAGCTTGGCAGGGGTATTGGATAAGTTGTGAGCAGACCTTCTGCAGTATTCTATGTTCTTATGTGGGATAGCGATGAAGAAGTTTCTTGGCAAGTGGTTCAGCTATGTTATAGAAGCCATTGTTCTGGTTGAAATTGTTGGTTATAGAGATAAGTGATGATTCCAGGATTCTTCGGTATTGAGTGTTGTCTTCTGTGGCGATAAATCTTGAGTTTCTGTAGTTAATTAAATGGTTGTGTGAATTGCGATGTTGTACACAGGCATTCCTTGTATCGTCAGTCCTGCTTGCGTATTGGTGTTCTGAAATACGTGTTTGGAGGTCTCTTGATGTTTCGCCCACATATAATTTGTTGCAGTCATTACAAGGGATTATGTATACCCCTGCAGAGGATGGAAGCTTGTCCTATTACTGGTGATGTCCTTGATGGTCGTGGTTGTGTAGATAGATACTTGGAATGATGTATTGGAAAAGATGTTGGAAACATGTTTGGCAATGGAGTTGGTGGGGAGGACTATGTATCTCTTCTCGGCAGTGTCTTCTCTGGGTGTGTTGAAGATGTTTAATGCCCGCCGTCTGCAGTCCCTGATGAAGTGACGAGGATAGTGGAGTTTAGAAAATACTTGTTCAATTATAGTGCATTCTTCCTCAAGGAACTCATTGCTGCAGATTCTGAGTGCGCGCAGGAAGAAGCCTATAATTACACCACGTTTAGTTTTGGTGTCGTGGTGAGAGTAGAAGTGGACAAGATCGTTTTGGTTGGTGGGTTTTCGATAGACTTTAAAACGAAGTTCATGGTCAGCTTTGCAGAGAAGAACATCAAGGAAAGGAAGAGTGTTGTCGACTTCTTCAAGTGTGAACTGGATTGAAGGCTCGACCTGGTTGAGCTTGTCTTGTCTTTTATACCATTTATTTTCAAGGTTGACGACGAATATGGTAATGGTATACAGTACCGACAAGCTGATAACACACATGTGCAACAGTTAGGTATCATTATTCCGAAACGTTTCTCCTACACAGTAGGCTTCTTAAGTCGATGAAAACTGAAACACATGTGCAACATCTGGGTATCTTTATTGTAGACGTTTCGCCATCCAGTGGCTTTATCAATACAGATTCTAAAACATAATTTGAAGACAGTAGAACTATATACAAAAGATGAGGTAATCAGTCCCTCAGCCTTGGTAGAAGTGTAAAAGTCGGTGTTGCTGCCGTCATCTAGGAGTAATCTTGCGCTAAACTCTTAGGGTCATACAGCGCCTGGGAAATGGCAGGTCAGGAAAAACTTCTTTTCAGTGAATTCAGGAAAGCCACCAACATGTGTTTTAACAACTTCTTCCCACTTTGTAAATTTTTATTATTAATGTTGGTTTAGAAAGACACGTAAGCAAACACTATGACATATTTATTAGAAAACGTTTCGGTCCTGGGACCTTGATCACTTCTAACATACAGAGGTAGAAAGACATTATATATATAGGCGGAGAGTGAGGTGTGACGCACGTGACCATTCCCCCTTACCCTTTATGGAGGCTGAGGGACTGACAACCTCACATCTGCATCTCCACGTCTTCCTTCTACAATATTTCGACTGAGCGCAAAACATCTCGTCAATAACGGTATACTATAACTGTATGTAAAGTAAAAGGACACAAGTGCAACTAATGTGACATTTTATTGTGGCAACGTTTCGCTTTCCAGGAGTTTTGTCAAAGCTCCTGGAGAGCGAAACGTTGCCACAATAAAATGTCACATTAGTTGCACTTGTGTCCTTTTAATTTACATATTGTCGGTATTTCTACCAACATTATTACATATTACAACTGTTCCACATGTCTTGCTCATCTAGTCCACAGTTTCTTGCACAGTAGTGTGACATTCTACAAGTATTTGCACGAGTCTAGTTTCCTCTTTATTTTATCTCCGTGTGAGGCGTGCCTGTTACATTATGAACATAGTCACATGAGAACCTTTAACAGTCAGATATGTCAGTCTGTCAGTGGGTGAAATGTCTAGTAACGTCCCTCACTCTGGCTACTCACAAACTGAATGTGACCACCAGCTTATCCTCCACTATTAGGACCCTGGTATAGAGGAGACCCAACCTGGAAGTCAGTGAGGGAGTGTATGATATTCTTGGTTTAGATAAGGTGTGTGTTGAATGGTATAAAATATACACAAGTTGAAGATTAAGACACATGTGCAACCGTTGGGTATCTTTATTGTTGAAAAGTTTCGCCTACACAGTAGGCTTCTTCAGTCAGATACAGAGGGAGTAGGTGTAGTAGTGAAATAATGATGCAATCAGTCCTACTTTTTCTTCAAGGTTGAAGGACTAATTACATTATCTTTATTTCATGAAAGACTGACCACCTCAAATAATTTTTTCCTCTTAAGGTTGCTGGACTGATTACATCATCTCCAGTTCATTACTATACGTACTGCCTCTTTAGCTGACTGAAGAAACCTACTGTGTAGGCTTCTTAAACAAATTCAGATAAGGTGTATGTGGGTGAAACATTCAGTCATCCTCTTCTAACTCGTGTACCTGTCCAGCCTATTTTTATAGCTGATGCTACTTGGGAGTTTACTCTACAGATCTATTGCCAAACCAGTGTTCTCTTATATTTATAAATCTAAATTTATTCAGCTTTAATTCGTTAAGGATAAAAAAGGCACAATACCGTGACTGGAACAATACACCTGAACACGGGAGACTGAAACTTATGACGACGGTTCGGTCCCACTTGGACCATTAACACGTCACACACAAGTTAATGGTCCAAATCGGACCGAAGCGTCATAGGATTCTTTCTCCTATGTGCGGGTTATTTATGTGTTGTTTAACACCGTTGCTACGAGTCCTGTCTTGGTTGTACATTATCAACACTACTTTTAACCCCTTTGTTTACTTACTTTTTCATCTGTACACCTAAACTTAATCCTCCTAATTTTAAGTCTTTCCAGGAAGTGTTAATTCAGTGCCATCAACTTATCTACCGTATAAAATGTTTTTTGTCATCCTCCTTTGCATATGTTCCAGTGCATTTATGTCCATTTTGTAATATTAAAAACCAGAACTAAACTTTATAATCTAAATGAGGCCTTAATGATATACAAAGTTGAAGAGTAAACTTGTGGATTTTATTGTTTAAACTGGTTGATATAAAACCGCGAAGTTTAACATTATTATGAACACTAATGCACTGTTGTCTTGGACTCGTCTTTCTGCTAGTTAGAATTCCTAAATCAACCATACCCCCCGGCCGGGATTGAACCCGCGGTCATAGAGTCTCAAAACTCCAGCCCGTCGCGCTAGCCACTAAATCCTTTTCGTACTCTGATTATGATCTTTATTATTTGGTTTATATTTATTATTTTTATTAGCACACTGGCCGATTCCCACCAAGGCAGGGTGGCCCGAAAAAGAAAACTTTCACCATCATTCACTCCATCACTGTCTTGCCAGAAGGGTGCTTTACAACACTAGTTTTTAAACTGCAACATTAACACCCCTCCTTATCTAGTTTATAAGTACGGTATAAACCTTGGTAATAGATACCGACAAATTGGTTTAGAACGACACACAAGCAAACACTAGGACATATTTATTTGAATTCGTTTCGGTCCTGGGACCTTGATCACTTCTGAGTGATCAAGGTCCCAGGACCGAAACGTTTTCTAATAAATATGTTTTAGTATTTGCTTACGTGTCTCTCTAAATAAGTTTTTAAGTGCATCTCTCACTTTTCCGACTGCGTAATCAACTTATCCAATTCATCCTGTAGCTCTCTCATGTCCTCTTCAGAAACTGTCTTTTTTATCTTGGTGTTATCAGCAAGTGTGCTAATGTCGCTGCTATTTCCTTATCTAAGTCGTTTATGCTGACTGTGATCAATAAGGTGTTCAATACTGACTCTTTTAGACCACCACTGGTAATGGGGTCCTGTTCTGATTCCGCCTCGTTTATGCATTCTTTGTTGTCCATGGGTCAACTAGCCTTTGATATACAAGACTTCTCCATTTGCCGCTACTGCCTTCACGTTTCTGTGAAGAGCATCAAAGGCCTTACTGAAATCCATTGTGTTCATCATGATCTACTGTCACGAAAAGTAAAGTGAAGAATGTTAGTAAATTCTTAAAGCAAGAATGCTCCTTGGAAAATTATGCTGAGATTCACTGATAAAATTGTCTTTCAAGGCAACTTCGAAATGTGTCTTCTGTTATTGAGTCCATTAATTTTCCTACGATTGAGGTTAGGTAAACGGGTCGGTAAGCAGGGAATCAACCTGGAGTGTTCACAGTCAACCCCCCCCAGTGTTGATTACCTGGAGTCTACTTGCATGGTATCCTGGGGATCAATGCCCTCGCGGCCCGACCCATGGTGGTTTAGTGCTTTTTGTTATAATAATAATAATAATAATAATAATAATATAAAATTAAGTCTCTGCTAGTTCATTTACTCCTATGTTAATTTTTTTTCGTGTTTTTTACGTTTGTGGTTGTTATTCAAAGTTTACGCTTTTCTCTGTTGTCCTTAAAGTTAGGTAGGGATAGTAGATGCAGTAGTGTGAGCATCCTGGCTGGCTGGCTGAACTGCTTGCTGGCTGACTGTTTGCTGACTGGCTGGCTGACTTGCTTTTTTGCTTGCTTGCTGGCTGGCTGACTGAGTTTTGGACTGGCAACTATGGATCTCTCTTTCCTATACACGCGCCACTGAGCTGGTCTATATTGAACTTTCTTATCCTCTCCCTCCACACACACGGCTTGTGTCTTCTCCCACGACTTGCGTCTTCTCCCACGACTTGCGTCTTCTCCCACGACTTGCGTCTTCTCCCAAGATTTTCGTCTTCTCTCATGACTTGCGTCTTCTCCCACAGCTTGCACTTTCTCCCACGACTTGCGTCTTCTACTTCCATATGCATAAACATTATCTCTCAGTCCACAAATTTCGCCTATTTGCAAATAATTAATTATTCCATATGTATGTATAAATCATGTCATATACTGTCATAGAAATTTATGGTGTTTTTTACTTTCTGAAATGCATCCTAGAAGATCTACGTCTGTATTATGTTAATACATGTACATACACTTCAACCATTGCTACTGTTGTCTTGTTATAATGCTTTTGTTTTGTTTTTGTGTTTGCCAAAATTTGTAGTTTAAGATTACATCTGTAGCTGCCGTTTGTCTGTGATAGGACGATATTTACTCACTCTTTTCACCAAATTGGTAAGAAATAATGTTGACAGTTTCTAATCGGACGATTAACCATGCAAAGTTTACAATCTTACAACTGTTCCGACTGACTCAGCTAACACTCACCTCTGCCAGAGACACATTCACCCCATTCCTTGTATATGGTATATACAGTATTATCCTAGCTGTCAAATGAATGGAATTGCAAATTCTTTACAGTACCTCTGTAGCCAGCAATTTACACCAGTTTCCTTAGAAATCCATTCACTGCTCACTCTTCTAAGCAGGCTCCTTTCCTTTGACCTAATTAAATCGATATATCTTATACTTAGCCAGCAACTCCTCTCTCCTGCATTTCCCAACATCATTGTCCTGAACAATGATGCAGATAATGGGCTGTTGCCATTATCTATGATGTTATCTAACTACATCACACACACTAGCTCCAGGGAAACGCCTGTCTCGCCTTCCTATCCTCGTTATACAATGTTCTCTATATGTGTTTCATTTGGAAGTCTGACAATAACTCTCTCCTTTTTTGTTTATATGAGGCAATCCTCATCCTTGTCTTTGTCAACATCCAAGTTAGAGATACTCTCCCCGTCTTAGATCACACCTAAGTGCCTCCCATTCCCAGGTTTTACATGATCCCAAGAATATGCAATAATAATAATAATAATAATAATAATAATAATAATAATAATAATAGCAGGTTTCAATTCACGTTTAGAAACAAGTGTTTAATTAATTTTGCGGAGGAATTGTTTTCCTCCGACGTGTAAAGTTTCTGTGAGATATAACCCCATCCTGCAGTACCACTGTACATTAACTGCCCCTTTCGGGTTCAGTTTAATGTTTATTATGTACCTCATACCCATCCTGTGGGTGGTAGTCACCCCATACCCATCCTGTGGGTGGTAGTCACACCATACCCATCCTGTGGGTGGTAGTCAAATAATTACAGAAGTACATAATGGGTCCAGGGACTGAGCCCCAAAGCTTTGATATTTCAGCAAGTTACAAAGGTAATGAATTCCAGGTAGATCTGGTAACAATCATGACAAGTTACAAAGGTATTTACAGGTCAAGACAGGCGAAATTGTAGACCTGGAAAATATACAGTGAACTTTCACTGCACATATAAGTACAATAAAGCACCTAAATTACTGGGAACGATTGAAGTCCCTTGACCTGTACTCCTTGGAATGCAGGCGAGAAAGATACATGATATTATACACTTGGAAAATCCTAGAGAGATTAGTCTCAACTCTGCACATGGAAATCACACCCTACGAAAGCAAAAGACTTGGCAAGACGGTGCAACATGCAATGAAAAGCAGAGGTGCCATGAGTATGCCAACGTTGGGTTGTGTGCAACCAGCAGTAACAGCCTGGTTGATCAGGCCCTGATCCACCATGAGGTCTGGTCACAGACCAGGCCGCGGGGGCGTTGACCCCCGGAACTCTCTCCAGGTAAACTCCGGGTAATAAGTGTCAGGGGCCCAAGCTTGTTCAACTTCCTTCCAACATAGGTAAGTGGGATTACCAATAGGCTTATGACTGTCTTCAAGAGGGAGCTGGGCAGGCACCTAAAGTCAGTTCCTGACCAGCTAGACTGTGGCTCGTACGCCTGGTTGATCAAACCCTGATCCACCACGAGGCCTGGTCACAAACCGGGCCTTGGGGGCGTTGACCCCCAAAACGCACTTCAGGTATACACTCACCCCCAATTACCTTTCAACTATATTATTGTCTACTGAGTGCCTGTTCATTTATGGAGGATAATTTATAAGAATATAAGGAGCACTGCAGGACTACTGGCACATGCTAGGCAGGTCCAAGTCACCTACTGGCACATGCTAGGCAGGTCCAAGTCACCTACTGGCACATGCTAGGCAGGTCCAAGTCACCTACTGGCACATGCTAGGCAGGTCCAAGTCACCTACTGGCACATGCTAGGCAGGTCCAAGTCACCTACTGGCACATGCTAGGCAGGTCCAAGTCACCTACTGGCACATGCTAGGTAGGTCCAAGTCACCTACTAGCACATGCTAGGCAGGTCCAAGTCACCTACTGGCCCAAGCCAGTGCAAGTCACATCCACTCCAAGATGGAGCCCCACATCAGACTCACTAGCAAGCCAGTAAGGTCCAACTTTTTAAAACTATACAAGGTGTTAGCTTCAGTGACGGTACTCGGGAGTTTGTTCCATTCATCCACAACTATTACCAAACAAATGCCCTCCTACATCCTTTCTGAACCTATATTTTTTCAGCTTGAAACCACTGCAGCGAGTCTTGTCTTGGTTAGATACTTTTAGAACGTTATTTACATTCCCTATATTTATTTCTGTTTTTCATTTATACGCCTCAATCATATCCCCCCTAATTCTACGCCTCTCTATAGAGGGCAAATTCAGGGCCCTCAGTCAGTCCTCATGGGGAAGATTCTGATACATGGGATCAACTTTGTCATCCTCCTTTGTACGTTTTCCAGTCATTTATATCCATTGTATAATACGGTGACCAAAACTGTGCAGCATAATCTAAATGAGACTTAACCAAAGATGTCGAGAGTTGAAGAATAACTAGAGGAATCCCGTTATTTACCCTTCTTGACACGAAGCAATGACGACTTGGCTTTAGATCAGTGCTAAACAGAACTTCCAAATCTTTCTCTCAGCTTATATGTGGCATAGTTACTTTCCTTCCCAATTCTTAGAACTTTGCATTTGTCTATATTAAACTGCATCTGCCACTTCTCCGACCAGTGTATCGGTGTACTGAATCAGATCTTTGTGATACACCCCAATTCTGATTTCTCCCCATTTATGTTAATTCTGTTGCCTATCTGCCAACCACGCCTTTATCTAGGAATAAATTTCCTCCTATTCCGTGTGCCTTAATTTTCCTCAATAGCCTCTGATGTGGAACTATCAAAAGCCTTACTGAAGTCCATATACACAATATCATATTCATTAACACTATCTACCTTCTCAAATACCTTAGTGAAAAAAATTAGTAAATTCGTAAAGCAGGAACACCTTTGCAAAACCGTGTTGGATGTAAGGTTCTAATCCTGGTAAAAGAAAACATCTACGGCACCTGTCAATCAAATCTTGCAGATCCCAGTCAAATTGAATGCGAAAAAGACAGTGCAGCAATCCAAAACCAAGACAAAGCTAATAGAATCCGTGACTTCATATCAAGACTCGTAAACAACAGGAGTCCTTGGATACTTCAGCCGCACTCTAATCACTCCTGTTGTTTCTAGTGTTATATTAACCTGCATAAGACCGCTGTGGAGGCGAAATGTTCCGTCAACAGACACTCTAGTGTTGCACGTATGCTTTATTCATTAATTTACTGGTATTGTATACCAATTACTTTGATAATTCAACTGTAATGAATTTAATCATTTTTTTTTCAATTCCCATGCACTTATATACTTAAGGAATTAATGCATCCACAGGGCAAAGTGGTTTTTAAGCCAATATAATACTGCAACCAGCCGGGAATCGAACCTGGGATATGTAGTAGTTCTCTGGCTAATTGTCCCAGGTTCGACTCCCGGCTGGTCGCAGCACCGCATATATTTAAGAAAGAATAATACTGCTGGACATATCAGTGAACTCGGCTTCTGCTGTGATTTGATTGTGGATCTGTCTCGTAGCTCGATTAGTATCGCACTCAGCTCACACATTGAGTGTCCGTGGTTTGATCCCCGGTACGGGTGAAAACACTGGGCGTGTTTCCTTAAGACTCCTGCTGTCCCTGTTTACCTAGCAGTAACTAGGTACCTGGGTGTTAGCCGACTGGCGTGGGTTGCATCCTGGAGGACAAGATTAACCTAAGTAGCGGGAAATACCCTGCATAACCAGGAGCTTTCTGTATAGTATGTCACTGTATCATGTACTTGTAGAAATAAACATTATTATTATTATTATTATTATTATTATTATTATTTTTTAGGACTGTTTTATAATGGACTGTATGTTCTCTCTTTTTCTAAGTAATATTTTCAAACCTGTTCTTCAAATTTTCTCCTCTGTATGGACTGATGAAGCCACTGTGTGGCGAAACGTTTCCTAAATAAAGATACCCAAGAGTTGCACATGTGTCTAATTTATCAACTGTCATATTATAAGCCTACAATGTCTTGTGGTTATTTAAACGACAGTATTGTTTTTTATGTTCGTGGCAGCTTTATTCCGATAAAACAGGCGAAACATCACGTGTCTTGTGAAGACAGCCTATTTTGTGGCAGCTTTATTCCGATAAAACAGGCGAAACATCACGTGTCTTGTGAAGACAGCGTATTTTGTGGCAGCTTTATTCCGATAAAACAGGCGAAACATCACGTGTCTTGTGAAGACAGCGTATTTTGTGGCAGCTTTATTCCGATAAAACAGGCGAAACATCATGTGTCTTGTGAAGACAGCGTATTTTGTGGCAGCTTTATTCCGATAAAACAGGCGAAACATCATGTGTCTTGTGAAGACAGCGTATTTTGTGGCAGCTTTATTCCGATAAAACAGGCGAAACATCACATCTCTTGTGAAGACAGCGTATTTTGTGGCAGCTTTATTCCGATAAAACAGGCGAAACATCACATCTCTTGTGAAGACAGCGTATTTTGTGGCAGCTTTATTCCGATAAAACAGGCGAAACATCACATCTCTTGTGAAGACAGCGTATTTTGTGGCAGCTTTATTCCGATAAAACAGGCGAAACATCACATCTCTTGTGAAGACAGCGTATTTTCACTACATTGGTGTTACTAAATGATGCTGGGTTATGGAAGTCTCCAAGAGTATGGTTGACATGCAAGAACACCGGCCAGGCAACACTCGGCACGAGATGTAACATTCCCCAGATAAAAAGCAAGGGCGCCACGAGTACACTGAGAGACAACACGATAAGTGTCCGGGACCCAAGACTGTTCAACTGCCTCCCAGCATACATAAGGGGGATTACCAATAGACCCCTGTCTGTCTTCAAGAAGGCACTGGGCAGGCACGTAAAGTCAGTACCTGACCAACCGAGCTGTGGTTCGTACATCAGCTTGTGTGCGGCCAGCAGTAACAGCTTGGTTGATCAGACCCTGATCCACCATGAGGCCTGGTCTCAGACCAAGCCGCGGGGGCGTTGACCCCCGAAACCCTCTCCAGGTAAACTCCAGGTAAGGTTTCTTGGACAGTCATCACAGTGTTGATAACAGAAATATTGTAGGAGAGTTATTCACAGTATATCATCTACAGGCACATCAAATGTCCATCAAGATTCATTTCCGCCATTCTCACCTTAACTTTATCCCGCCAGACATCAGTGACGTCAGTGATGAACACTGAATGACGTCAGTGATGAACACTGAATGACGTCAGTGATGAACACTGAATGACGTCAGTGATGAACACTGAATGACGTCAGTGATGAACACTGAATGACGTCAGTGATGAACACTGAATGACGTCAGTGATGAACACTGAATGACGTCAGTGATGAACACTGAATGACGTCAGTGATGAACACTGAATGACGTCAGTGATGAACACTGAATGACGTCAGTGATGAACACTGAATGACGTCAGTGATGAACACTGAATGACGTCAGTGATGAACACTGAATGACGTCAGTGATGAACACTGAATGACGTCAGTGATGAACACTGAATGACGTCAGTGATGAACACTGAATGACGTCAGTGATGAACACTGAATGACGTCAGTGATGAACACTGAATGACGTCAGTGATGAACACTGAATGACGTCAGTGATGAACACTGAATGACGTCAGTGATGAACACTGAATGACGTCAGTGATGAACACTGAATGACGTCAGTGATGAACACTGAATGACGTCAGTGATGAACACTGAATGACGTCAGTGATGAACACTGAATGATTTCACCAAAATAGTCATCAGGGAAAAGAAATATAGGAAACCCTAAGGACCAGTTTTATTGGTGACTGTTGCTGGACACTGCTGCTGGACACTGCTGCTGGACACTGCTGTTGCTGGACACTGCTGCTCCTGGACACTGCTGCTGGACACTGATGCTACTGGACACTGCTGCTGCTGGACACTGCTGCTGCTGGACACTGCTGCTGGACACTGCTGCTGGACACTGCTGCTGCTGGACACTGCTGCTGCTGGACACTGCTGCTGCTGGACACTGCTGCTGCTGGACACTGCTGCTGCTGGACACTGCTGCTGCTGGACACTGCTGCTGCTGGACACTGCTGCTGCTGGACACTGCTGCTGGACACTGCTGCTGGACACTGCTGCTGCTGGACACTGCTGCTGCTGGACACTGCTGCTGCTGGACACTGCTGCTGCTGGACACTGCTGCTGCTGGACACTGCTGCTGCTGGACACTGCTGCTGCTGGACACTGCTGCTGCTGGACACTGCTGCTGCTGGACACTGCTGCTGCTGGACACTGCTGCTGCTGGACACTGCTGCTGCTGGGCACTGCTGCTGGACACTGCTGCTGCTGGACACTGCTGCTGCTGGACACTGCTGCTGCTGGACACTGCTGCTGCTGGACACTGCTGCTGCTGGACACTGCTGCTGCTGGACACTGCTGCTGCTGGACACTGCTGCTGCTGGACACTGCTGCTGCTGGACACTGCTGCTGCTGGACACTGCTGCTGCTGGACACTGCTGCTGCTGGACACTGCTGCTGCTGGACACTGCTGCTGCTGGACACTGCTGCCGCTGGACACTGCTGCTGCTGGACACTGCTGCTGCTGCTGGTCAACCATACTGATCGTAGTGAAAAAGCCTGAAAACTGTGATGTAAATATGTTTGCATGACTGTACGGAAATTTGTGTTGTAAACATAGGAGTGATAACAGGGCTTGCAGCATTTATGAAAACAAATGCAACGGGTCTGCCGCCATTAACAACTGTAGCTGTGAAGTCTTGTATGTTTACTGGTGGACTTGACTGGCCCCGACACAGACACCACAAGAAAGCGCTGGCAATCTTCCTGGCTAGAGCAAGGGCAAGCTTGACCCGTAGGGGTCAATGGCAGGTTATCACGTTTGATTCGAGGAAGGGGAGCGTAGCTGCAATTGCCTGGATGAAGAGCTCTAGAGCAACAATGCGCCAGTCATGTGCAGCGTGTGGGTTAAGAATTTGGCCGTGGTTCTTGTTTTGTTTATATCTGGGGAGGTTGTGAGGTGATGACGAGGACTGCCACGTGCCTCACTACTCTTACAATGTTGTTGATGCCAAACATGATGCAAGTTTCCACCTGACTTTCTACTGTAGCGCAGTCTCTCTCTCTCTCTGCTGCTAAACTTAGTTTATACATATGTGTACCTACTCAATTACTGGGAGCACTTGAGGTTCCTAAACCTGAACACTGCTGCTGCTGGACACTGATGCTACTGGACACTGCTACTGCTGGACACTGTTGCTGCTGGACACTGCTGCTGCTGGACACTGCTGCTACTGGACACTGCTGCTGCTGGACACTGCTGCTGCTGGACACTGCTGCTACTGGACACTGCTGCTGCTGCTGCTGGACACTGCTACTGCTGGACACTGCTGCTGCTGGACACTGCTGCTGCTGGACACTGCTGCTGCTGGACACTGCTGCTGCTGCTGCTGGACACTGCTACTGCTGGACACTGCTGCTGCTGGACACTGCTGCTGCTGGACACTGCTGCTGCTGGACACTGCTGCTGCTGGACACTGCTGCTGCTGGACACTGCTGCTGCTGGACACTGCTGCTGCTGCTGCTGGACACTGCTGCTGCTGCTGCTGCTGGACACTGCTGCTGCTGCTGGACACTGCTGCTGCTGGACACTGCTGCTGCTGCTGGACACTGCTGCTGCTGCTGGACACTGCTGCTGCTGCTGGACACTGCTGCTGCTGCTGGACACTGCTGCTGCTGGACACTGCTGCTGATGGACACTGCTGCTGCTGGACACTGCTGCTAGTGGACAATGCGGCTGCTGGACACTGATGCTGCTGGACACTGATGCTGCTGGACACTGATGCTGCTGGACACTGATGCTGCTGGACACTGATGCTGCTGGACACTGCTGCTGCTGGACACTGATGCTGCTGGACACTGATGCTGCTGGACACTGATGCTGCTGGACACTGATGCTGCTGGACACTGCTGCTGCTGGACACTGCTGCTACTGGACACTGCTGCTACTGGACACTGATACTGCTGGACACTGATGCTGCTGGACACTGCTGCTAGTGGACACTGCTGCTAGTGGACACTGCTGCTGCTGGACACTGCTGCTGCTGGACAATGCGGCTGCTGGACAATGCGGCTGCTGGACAATGCGGCTGCTGGACACTGATGCTGCTGGACACTGATGCTGCTGGACACTGATGCTACTGGACACTGATGCTACTGGACACTGATGCTACTGGACACTGATGCTGCTGGACACTGATGCTGCTGGACACTGATGCTGCTGGACACTGATGCTGCTGGACACTACTACTGCTGGACACTGCTACTGCTGGACACTGCTGCTGCTGGACACTGCTACTGCTGGACACTGCTGCTGCTGGACACTGCTGCTGCTGGACACTGCTGCTGCTGCTGGTCAACCATACTGATCGTAGTGAAAAAGCCTGAAAACTGTGATGTAAATATGTTTGCATGACTGTACGGAAATTTGTGTTGTAAACATAGGAGTGATAACAGGGCTTGCAGCATTTATGAAAACAAATGCAACGGGTCTGCCGCCATTAACAACTGTAGCTGTGAAGTCTTGTATGTTTACTGGTGGACTTGACTGGCCCCGACACAGACACCACAAGAAAGCGCTGGCAATCTTCCTGGCTAGAGCAAGGGCAAGCTTGACCCGTAGGGGTCAATGGCAGGTTATCACGTTTGATTCGAGGAAGGGGAGCGTAGCTGCAATTGCCTGGATGAAGAGCTCTAGAGCAACAATGCGCCAGTCATGTGCAGCGTGTGGGCTAAGAATTTAGCCGTGGTTCTTGTTTTGTTTATATCTGGGGAGGTTGTGAGGTGATGACGAGGACTGCCACGTGCCTCACTACTCTTACAATGTTGTTGATGCCAAACATGACGCAAGTTTCCACCTGACTTTCTACTGTAGCGCAGTCAGTCAGTCAGTCAGTCAGTCAGTCAGTCAGTCAGTCAGTCAGTCAGTCAGTCAGTCAGTCAGTCAGTCAGTCAGTCAGTCAGTCAGTCAGTCAGTCAGTCAGTCAGTCAGTCAGTCAGTCAGTCAGTCAGTCAGTCAGTCAGTCAGTCAGTCAGTCAGTCAGTCAGTCAGTCAGTCAGTCAGTCAGTCAGTCAGTCAGTCAGTCAGTCAGTCAGTCAGTCAGTCAGTCAGTCAGTCAGTCAGTCAGTCAGTCAGTCAGTCAGTCAGTCAGTCAGTCAGTCAGTCAGTCAGTCAGTCAGTCAGTCAGTCTCTCACTCTCACTCTCACTCTCACTCTCACTCTCTCTCTCACTCTCACTCTCACTCTCTCACTCTCTCTCTCTCTCTCTCTCTCTCTCTCTCTCTCTCTGCTGCTGCTGCTGCTAAACTTAGTTTATACATATGTGTACCTACTCAATTACTGGGAGCACTTGAGGTTCCTAAACCTGTACTCCCTGGAACGCAGGCGGGAGATACATGATTATATACACCTGGAAAATCCTAGAGGGACTAGTACCGAACTTGCACACGAAAATCACTCACAACGAAAGCAAAAGACTTGGCAGACGATGCAACATCCCCCCAATGAAAAGCAGGGGTGTCACTAACACGTTAAGAGACCATACAATAAGTGTCAGGGGCCCGAGACTGTTCAACTGCCTCCCAGCATACATAAGGGGGATTACCAATAGACCCCTGGCAGTCTTCAAGCTGGCACTGGACAAGCACCTAAAGTCGGTTCCTGACCAGCCGGGCTGTGGCGCGTACGTTGGTTTGCATGCAGCCAGCAGTAATAGCCTGGTTGATCAGGCTCTGATCCACCAGGAGGCCTGGTCACAGACCGGGCCGCGGGGGCGTTGACCCCCGGAACTCTCTCCAGGTAAACTCCAGGTAAACTCACCACAAACCATACCCCCGGCCGGGATTGAACCCGCGGTCATAGAGTTTCAAAACTCCAGCCCGTCGCGTTAGCCACTAGACCAGCTAGCCACAATAAGATTCATCCAACTAGGTATATTTCTACACCATAGGAAGGTTAGCACAGGCACCTCTGTGACCACAAATGCAAGTTTTTACAGACGAATCTCCAGTTGACGGCAGTGAAGGGACTTGAGCTAGAGTTCGTCACGGCCACGCTAGCTGGATATTCGTCTGTAAAAACTTGCATTTGTGGTCACAGAGGTGCCTGTGCTAACCTTCCTATGGTGTAGAAATATACCTAGTTGGATGAATCTTATTGTGGCTAGCTGGTCTAGTGGCTAACGCGACGGGCTGGAGTTTTGAAACTCTATGACCGCGGGTTCAATCCCGGCCGGGGGTATGGTTTGTTTGCAATCGTGTCATTACGATTTCTTGAGTCCAGGTAAACTCAATTGTACTAGTTTTGTGGTTGCGGGGATCAAGTCTCAGCTCCTGACCCCCCGCCTCTCTGCTGTAAGCTACTAGTTTCACTCCTGTCTAGGTGAACCATATATCTATTCTTAAAATTGTGTATTGATTCTGCCTCTACCACTTCACTGTCTAGGTCGTTCCACTTCCTGACCACTAACTCTTAGGCTTAAGAAGTAATTTCTTCGCGCGCGCGAGTGCGTGTGCGTGTGTTAGTTGTCAGAAGCACTTGTCGATACACTTGGCCTGTTGTTTTTAAGTTGATGTGTATTCACCTAGTTGTGGTTGCAGGGGTCGATTCATTGCTCCTAGCCCAGCCTCTTCGCTGGTCGCTACTAGATCCACTCTCTCCCTGCTCCAGGAGCTTTATCGTACCTCTTCTTAAAGCCATGTATGGATCCTGCCTCCACTACATCATTCTCCACACTATTCCACTTCCTGATAACTCTATGACTGAAGAAATACTTCCTAACATCCCTGTGACTCACCTGAGTTTTTAACTTCCAGTTGTGACCCCTTGTTGCTATGTTCCATCTCAGAAACATTATGTCTCTATCCACCTTGTCAGTTCCTCTCAGTATTTTATATGTCGTTATCATGTCCCCTCTATCCCTCCAGTGTTGTTAGGTTGGGTTCCCTTAACCTCTCCTAGTAGGGAATACCCCTTAGCTCCGGGACTAGTCTTGTTGCAAAATCTTTGCACTTTCTCTAATTTCTTGCCATGTTTGACCAGGTGTGGGTTCCATACTGGTTCTGCAAACACCAATATGAGCCTGACGTACACGGTGTAGCGTCATCAACGACTCCTTACTTAGATGTCGAAAGGCTACTCTTAGGTTTGCCAAGCGCCTGTATGCTGCAGCAGTTATTTGGTTGATGTGCGCCTCAGGAGATGTGCTCGGAATGATGCTCACCCCAAGATCATTTTCACTGAGCGAGTTTTTTGCTGCCTTTGACCTCTTAGGCTGTACTCCGTCTGCAGTCTTCTTCGTCCTTCCCCAAACTTCATAACTTTGCAATTGCTAGGGTTAAACTCCAGGAGCCATTTGTCAGACCAGATTTGCAACTTGTCCAGATTTCCTTGTAGACTATCTGATCCTCGTATTCTTCTCATTAGCTCCACATCGGCTGCAAACAGGGACACCTTGAATCTATCTCTTCTGTCATGTTATTCACATACACTAGAAACAGCACCAGACCTAGGAATGACCCTTGTGGAACCCCACTCGACACATGGGCCCACTCTAACAGCTCGTCACGTATCAGCACACGTTGTTTCCTTCCTGTCAGGTATTCCCTGATCCACTGCAGTACTCTCCCTGCTATTCCTGCCTGCTCCTCTAATTTTGCGTGTTGTGTGTGTGTGTGTGTGTGTGTGTGTGTGTGTGTGTGTGTGTGTGTGTGTGTGTGTGTGTGTGTGTGTGTGTGTGTGTGTGTGTGTGTGTGTGTTTGTGTGTGTGTGTGTGTGTGCGCGCGCGCGCTTACCTATTTTTGGTTGCAGGGGTCAAGTCAGAGCTCCTGGGTGTGTGAGTGGAGTATAATTGCTTAATTATAATGACGTATTAAGTTTACTTTGGAGGAAGCTGAAGGTTAACATCAGCTCTCCGCCAAACCTCTCACCTGTCCAGTAACTGATTTCATTCATTCATGTAGGTTCGCCGGTACTTCCGGCCCGGGTCTTCTCCAGACGGCGACCTCACCATTCTTATTCTACCCCCCACCCCACATTATGTGTTGATGACTGTGTAACTTGTGGTGTGTTGATGACTGTGTAACTTGTGGTGTGTTGATGACTGTGTAACTTGTGGTGTGTTGATGACTGCAACTTGTGGTGTGTTGATGACTGTGTAACTTGTGGTGTGTTGATGACTGTGTAACTTGTGGTGTGTTGATGACTGTGTAACTTGTGGTGTGTTGATGACTGCAACTTGTGGTGTGTTGATGACTGTGTAACTTGTGGTGTGTTGATGACTGTAACTTGTGGTGTGTTGATGACTGTAACTTGTGGTGTGTTGATGACTGTAACTTGTGGTGTGTTGATGACTGTAACTTGTGGTGTGTTGATGACTGTAACTTGTGGTGTGTTGATGACTGTAACTTGTGGTGTGTTGATGACTGTGTAACTTGTGGTGTGTTGATGACTGTAACTTGTGGTGTGTTGATGACTGTAACTTGTGGTGTGTTGATGACTGTAACTTGTGGTGTGTTGATGACTGTAACTTGTGGTGTGTTGATGACTGTGCAACACATACACGGGTTCCAGGCTTTCGCTCAAGTCATGATCCTCCTAACTGTTCCTGGAGAGGACAGTGTGAACCTACATCCTCACACCTTGAAGTCATGATCCTCCTAACTGTTCCTGGAGAGGACAGTGTGAACCTACATCCTCACACCTTGAAGTCATGATCCTCCTAACTCTTCCTGGAGAGGACAGTGTGAACCTACATCCTCACACCTTGAAGTCATGATCCTCCTAACTGTTCCTGGAGAGGACAGTGTGAACCTACATCCTCACACCTTGAAGTCATGATCCTCCTAACTGTTCCTGGAGAGGACAGTGTGAACCTACATCCTCACACCTTGAAGTCATGATCCTCCTAACTGTTCCTGGAGAGGACAGTGTGAACCTACATCCTCACACCTTGAAGTCATGATCCTCCTAACTGTTCCTGGAGAGGACAGTGTGAACCTACATCCTCACACCTTGAAGTCATGATCCTCCTAACTGTTCCTGGAGAGGACAGTGTGAACCTACATCCTCACACCTTGAAGTCATGATCCTCCTAACTCTTCCTGGAGAGGACAGTGTGAACCTACATCCTCACACCTTGAAGTCATGATCCTCCTAACTCTTCCTGGAGAGGACAGTGTGAACCTACATCCTCACACCTTGAAGTCATGATCCTCCTAACTCTTCCTGGAGAGGACAGTGTGAACCTACATCCTCACACCTTGAAGTCATGATCCTCCTAACTCTTCCTGGAGAGGACAGTGTGAACCTACATCCTCACACCTTGAAGTCATGATCCTCCTAACTCTTCCTGGAGAGGACAGTGTGAACCTACATCCTCACACCTTGAAGTCATGATCCTCCTAACTCTTCCTGGAGAGGACAGTGTGAACCTACATCCTCACACCTTGAAGTCATGATCCTCCTAACTCTTCCTGGAGAGGACAGTGTGAACCTACATCCTCACACCTTGAAGTCATGATCCTCCTAACTCTTCCTGGAGAGGACAGTGTGAACCTACATCCTCACACCTTGAAGTCATGATCCTCCTAACTCTTCCTGGAGAGGACAGTGTGAACCTACATCCTCACACCTTGAAGTCATGATCCTCCTAACTCTTCCTGGAGAGGACAGTGTGAACCTACATCCTCACACCTTGAAGTCATGATCCTCCTAACTGTTCCTGGAGAGGACAGTGTGAACCTACATCCTCACACCTTGAAGTCATGATCCTCCTAACTGTTCCTGGAGAGGACAGTGTGAACCTACATCCTCACACCTTGAAGTCATGATCCTCCTAACTCTTCCTGGAGAGGACAGTGTGAACCTACATCCTCACACCTTGAAGTCATGATCCTCCTAACTGTTCCTGGAGAGGACAGTGTGAACCTACATCCTCACACCTTGAAGTCATGATCCTCCTAACTGTTCCTGGAGAGGACAGTGTGAACCTACATCCTCACACCTTGAAGTCATGATCCTCCTAACTCTTCCTGGAGAGGACAGTGTGAACCTACATCCTCACACCTTGAAGTCATGATCCTCCTAACTGTTCCTGGAGAGGACAGTGTGAACCTACATCCTCACACCTTGAAGTCATGATCCTCCTAACTGTTCCTGGAGAGGACAGTGTGAACCTACATCCTCACACCTTGAAGTCATGATCCTCCTAACTGTTCCTGGAGAGGACAGTGTGAACCTACATCCTCACACCTTGAAGTCATGATCCTCCTAACTGTTCCTGGAGAGGACAGTGTGAACCTACATCCTCACACCTTGAAGTCATGATCCTCCTAACTGTTACTGGAGAGGACAGTGTGAACCTACATCCTCACACCTTGAAGTCATGATCCTCCTAACTGTTCCTGGAGAGGACAGTGTGAACCTACATCCTCACACCTTGAAGTCATGATCCTCCTAACTGTTCCTGGAGAGGACAGTGTGAACCTACATCCTCACACCTTGAAGTCATGATCCTCCTAACTCTTCCTGGAGAGGACAGTGTGAACCTACATCCTCACACCTTGAAGTCATGATCCTCCTAACTCTTCCTGGAGAGGACAGTGTGAACCTACATCCTCACACCTTGAAGTCATGATCCTCCTAACTGTTCCTGGAGAGGACAGTGTGAACCTACATCCTCACACCTTGAAGTCATGATCCTCCTAACTCTTCCTGGAGAGGACAGTGTGAACCTACATCCTCACACCTTGAAGTCATGATCCTCCTAACTGTTCCTGGAGAGGACAGTGTGAACCTACATCCTCACACCTTGAAGTCATGATCCTCCTAACTCTTCCTGGAGAGGACAGTGTGAACCTACATCCTCACACCTTGAAGTCATGATCCTCCTAACTGTTCCTGGAGAGGACAGTGTGAACCTACATCCTCACACCTTGAAGTCATGATCCTCCTAACTGTTCCTGGAGAGGACAGTGTGAACCTACATCCTCACACCTTGAAGTCATGATCCTCCTAACTGTTCCTGGAGAGGACAGTGTGAACCTACATCCTCACACCTTGAAGTCATGATCCTCCTAACTCTTCCTGGAGAGGACAGTGTGAACCTACATCCTCACACCTTGAAGTCATGATCCTCCTAACTGTTCCTGGAGAGGACAGTGTGAACCTACATCCTCACACCTTGAAGTCATGATCCTCCTAACTCTTCCTGGAGAGGACAGTGTGAACCTACATCCTCACACCTTGAAGTCATGATCCTCCTAACTGTTCCTGGAGAGGACAGTGTGAACCTACATCCTCACACCTTGAAGTCATGATCCTCCTAACTCTTCCTGGAGAGGACAGTGTGAACCTACATCCTCACACCTTGAAGTCATGATCCTCCTAACTGTTCCTGGAGAGGACAGTGTGAACCTACATCCTCACACCTTGAAGTCATGATCCTCCTAACTCTTCCTGGAGAGGACAGTGTGAACCTACATCCTCACACCTTGAAGTCATGATCCTCCTAACTCTTCCTGGAGAGGACAGTGTGAACCTACATCCTCACACCTTGAAGTCATGATCCTCCTAACTGTTCCTGGAGAGGACAGTGTGAACCTACATCCTCACACCTTGAAGTCATGATCCTCCTAACTGTTCCTGGAGAGGACAGTGTGAACCTACATCCTCACACCTTGAAGTCATGATCCTCCTAACTCTTCCTGTAGAGGACAGTGTGAACCTACATCCTCACACCTTGAAGTCATGATCCTCCTAACTCTTCCTGTAGAGGACAGTGTGAACCTACATCCTCACACCTTGAAGTCATGATCCTCCTAACTGTTCCTGGAGAGGACAGTGTGAACCTACATCCTCACACCTTGAAGTCATGATCCTCCTAACTCTTCCTGGAGAGGACAGTGTGAACCTACATCCTCACACCTTGAAGTCATGATCCTCCTAACTGTTCCTGGAGAGGACAGTGTGAACCTACATCCTCACACCTTGAAGTCATGATCCTCCTAACTGTTCCTGGAGAGGACAGTGTGAACCTACATCCTCACACCTTGAAGTCATGATCCTCCTAACTGTTCCTGGAGAGGACAGTGTGAACCTACATCCTCACACCTTGAAGTCATGATCCTCCTAACTGTTCCTGGAGAGGACAGTGTGAACCTACATCCTCACACCTTGAAGTCATGATCCTCCTAACTGTTCCTGGAGAGGACAGTGTGAACCTACATCCTCACACCTTGAAGTCATGATCCTCCTAACTGTTCCTGGAGAGGACAGTGTGAACCTACATCCTCACACCTTGAAGTCATGATCCTCCTAACTGTTCCTGGAGAGGACAGTGTGAACCTACATCCTCACACCTTGAAGTCATGATCCTCCTAACTCTTCCTGGAGAGGACAGTGTGAACCTACATCCTCACACCTTGAAGTCATGATCCTCCTAACTGTTCCTGGAGAGGACAGTGTGAACCTACATCCTCACACCTTGAAGTCATGATCCTCCTAACTGTTCCTGGAGAGGACAGTGTGAACCTACATCCTCACACCTTGAAGTCATGATCCTCCTAACTGTTCCTGGAGAGGACAGTGTGAACCTACATCCTCACACCTTGAAGTCATGATCCTCCTAACTCTTCCTGTAGAGGACAGTGTGAACCTACATCCTCACACCTTGAAGTCATGATCCTCCTAACTCTTCCTGTAGAGGACAGTGTGAACCTACATCCTCACACCTTGAAGTCATGATCCTCCTAACTCTTCCTGTAGAGGACAGTGTGAACCTACATCCTCACACCTTGAAGTCATGATCCTCCTAACTGTTCCTGGAGAGGACAGTGTGAACCTACATCCTCACACCTTGAAGTCATGATCCTCCTAACTGTTCCTGGAGAGGACAGTGTGAACCTACATCCTCACACCTTGAAGTCATGATCCTCCTAACTGTTCCTGTAGAGGACAGTGTGAACCTACATCCTCACACCTTGAAGTCATGATCCTCCTAACTGTTCCTGGAGAGGACAGTGTGAACCTACATCCTCACACCTTGAAGTCATGATCCTCCTAACTCTTCCTGTAGAGGACAGTGTGAACCTACATCCTCACACCTTGAAGTCATGATCCTCCTAACTGTTCCTGGAGAGGACAGTGTGAACCTACATCCTCACACCTTGAAGTCATGATCCTCCTAACTCTTCCTGTAGAGGACAGTGTGAACCTACATCCTCACACCTTGAAGTCATGATCCTCCTAACTGTTCCTGGAGAGGACAGTGTGAACCTACATCCTCACACCTTGAAGTCATGATCCTCCTAACTCTTCCTGTAGAGGACAGTGTGAACCTACATCCTCACACCTTGAAGTCATGATCCTCCTAACTGTTCCTGGAGAGGACAGTGTGAACCTACATCCTCACACCTTGAAGTCATGATCCTCCTAACTCTTCCTGTAGAGGACAGTGTGAACCTACATCCTCACACCTTGAAGTCATGATCCTCCTAACTGTTCCTGGAGAGGACAGTGTGAACCTACATCCTCACACCTTGAAGTCATGATCCTCCTAACTGTTCCTGTAGAGGACAGTGTGAACCTACATCCTCACACCTTGAAGTCATGATCCTCCTAACTCTTCCTGGAGAGGACAGTGTGAACCTACATCCTCACACCTTGAAGTCATGATCCTCCTAACTCTTCCTGGAGAGGACAGTGTGAACCTACATCCTCACACCTTGAAGTCATGATCCTCCTAACTGTTCCTGGAGAGGACAGTGTGAACCTACATCCTCACACCTTGAAGTCATGATCCTCCTAACTGTTCCTGGAGAGGACAGTGTGAACCTACATCCTCACACCTTGAAGTCATGATCCTCCTAACTGTTCCTGGAGAGGACAGTGTGAACCTACATCCTCACACCTTGAAGTCATGATCCTCCTAACTGTTCCTGGAGAGGACAGTGTGAACCTACATCCTCACACCTTGAAGTCATGATCCTCCTAACTGTTCCTGGAGAGGACAGTGTGAACCTACATCCTCACACCTTGAAGTCATGATCCTCCTAACTGTTCCTGGAGAGGACAGTGTGAACCTACATCCTCACACCTTGAAGTCATGATCCTCCTAACTGTTCCTGGAGAGGACAGTGTGAACCTACATCCTCACACCTTGAAGTCATGATCCTCCTAACTGTTCCTGGAGAGGACAGTGTGAACCTACATCCTCACACCTTGAAGTCATGATCCTCCTAACTGTTCCTGGAATAAGTTACACTGAGGGGTGACCGTCCTAATTCTCAGACTAACAATATAATTGTACGTCTTGCAAAACAGATACAATTTGATACATTTAGACAACTCTCATTAACTAGTCTTTGTGGAATGAAACGCCGACTCTCGCCTCATTTCTTAAGGTTTTATGAAAGGTCCCCTCAAGGGAGGTTCCCTGATGCTCGTGAGAGGCTCTTGATCTAGGGAATTGGATCTGTGCTGCAGTTCCCTGAATTAAGCCTGAATACATTCCATACTCCCTTTCCCCCCCTACGGACGCTGTATAATCCCTACAGGTTTAGCGCTCCCCATAATTTATGAAAGGGGAAAAGTGTGCAGAATTGTTGTCACTTTCTAACTTCATATATCTCTACTAGTCTACATTTATTTTTGAATCTGTGTTTATTATTGTGTATAAATTAGCCAAAATGAATACTGATGGTAACCTACTCAGATAATAGTTTATTATTATAATCAAGGGGGAAGCGCTAAACCCGTAGGATTATACAGCGCCCAAGGGGGGATGTGGAAGGCATTCAGGCTTAATTCGGGGAACTGAAGCACAGATTCAATTCCCTAAATCAAGAGCCCCTCACCAACATCAAGGAACCTTCCATGAGGGGACTCAGATAATAGTTTAGCTTTTTGATAGGTTTTAGTAATAAACTACCGGGAGTTGTTCTGAGTACTTCGTTGTTTGATACATTATGCTGTTCTAAATGCATTACCCACCTTACCTAAGTATATATGAGCTATAATATCATTCAACAAGTCATAAGTATATGAGTACCATTAATGAAGTTCAAACAGTATATAATCGACTATGGCTCGTCATATCTTCATGTAAGACTAAGTTGTCAGTAAACAAACGACATACTCTGCCCATTTGTTTACACAGTCAACTCGTCAGCTACATTAATGTTACAGTTATGTTGATGCAGACGTACCACCATACCACAACTAAGATGTGTGAAGATAGAGACTGTCAGAGCAGTTGCTGACTACAACCCCATCTATGGTGCTGCTTTAAAAATACTAACAATAATGTATACATACACTATATTAGATCCTTAACTGATTATGCTGCGCCCTTGTTAATGTTGGCTAAGGAAAAGTCTCTGCATTCCTTGGAGATAATGCAAAACTAAATAAGCCCTCGGAATTATTGCTGACTGCATTAAAACTTACCAAGTTAGTATGATAAACTACCCTTAAACTACCAAGGTTCTTAATATAAGGAAGGACCTCAAAACTACTAAGGTTCTTAATATAAGGAAGGACCTCAAAACTACCAAGGTTCTTAATATAAGGAAGGACCTCAAAACTACCAAGGTTCTTAATATAAGGAAGGACCTCAAAACTACCAAGGTTCTTAATATAAGAACCTTGGTATTCCCAGTGTCAATGATATGATAATTGAACTCAACACTGTTCTAAGTATTAAAATTTTTAAAATGTTGAGATAAGAATCAGATACTGTTATCATAAATTTTAAATGTCTGAAAGTAAACATCGATAAACAAACAAACCCCAAAAAAAAAGAAATCATATTAAATTCCATAATTTGCATAAACTCCAGGCTATGGGACTGATTATCTCAAACCCCTTTTTGATCTTCAACCATTCTTCTGCGTAGCGAACTGAGGAAGTCACTGGCTGGTGAAACTTTTTCACAATAAATATACCCAAATGTTGCACAAGTGTCTCATTGATCATGCTGTCGGTCCTGTGAACCATTTATCTACAATAATAAGCTTGATTATTACTGTTTCTGTATCATCGCTGAATAACTCATAATAACTCTTAACATCTTTATTAGATAAATCAAGCGGTGATATTAAAACAAACTGAGCGAAAAGAGTTAATGTACACTTGTTATTAGTTACATCTCGCACTGAGTTATTCCTACATGATAAAGCTGATGAATTAGACAAAAAGATGAAGTAGAATGTAACATTGGCTTCTGTGACACGTATTAGAAACAGTATTAGGCGAGAATTATTACAGTGACTACAGTTAGAAGCCCGAGTAAATCTATAACCCACTATAACATGACTGTACATGTAACTATAATAATGGTATACAGTGCCCACAAGGTAATGTAACCAGTGTGCACCACTTTGGTATCTATTTTTCAAAACGTTCACCTACAAAGTAGACTTTCTCAGACGAATACGGTGGTGAGTAACATTGAAGACAACAGAAACAGTAGTATCAGCCTCGACGTAGTAGCTTTGAGGTGGTCAGTCCCTCAGTCTTGAGAAGCGTCCAGCTCTATGGTCTCGATCAATGGACGTACACAAGTTAATTTGCAGAGCAATTTGCAATGTAAACAGACTGACTTTATAAACAGAATAATGGAGAGGGGATCGAAGTGAGGTCTTCTGAGCAAGATACTGCGCTGTAACAGCCATCTACGACGGTCTCTTGCAACAAGTAGCGCCACAGGTGGAGGAGACTGACGGCACTTGTTGCAGAAGTAACAGTAGTGGAACTTCAAGATGGTAGTAGCTGGATGCTACAACGCAGATTATTATTATTATAATCAAGGGGCAAGCGCTAAACCCGGAGGATTATACAGCGCCTGGGGGGGTTATGTGGAAGGCATTCAGGCTTAATTCGGGGAACTGGAGCACAGATCCAATTCCCTAAATCAAGAGCCCCTCACCAACATCAAGGAACCTGCTTCCCACTCAGACTTCACTTCGATCCCCTGGCCATCATTGTTTATTCTTTCAGAGTCGTTTATTACGTCTTGGACTAGATTTTTAAACTGACAAATATTTGGGTTTTCTCCTCATTACAAGGTGTTTTGGCAGCCTGGTGTATACACGATAATCAAACTCAACATGATGTGCTTACCCTTACAGTCTTACAGTCACTTTTTTTTTTTTAACTGTGTGTGCTATATATTACACTTAGAGAGAAATATATAGACAGTACATTTACCTTTAACTCATTAATGAAGGAATGATGCCAGAAATTTCCAGAAAAATTCCTAAGTTTGCTTGTAACAAGTAAAATAAAATCTGTAAATGTATATCATTATATTAATGGTATACAATACCGACAAGTAGATGAGTAAAACACCTGCAATGATTGGTATCTTTATTGAGATGTTTCGCCTGCTCATCAGGCTTCTTCTGTCTAAAAAACCTGCTGAACAGAAGAACCGTCTCATCAATAAATAATAATATCTGTATTTCTACAAGTACACGTGCAAGGTATACAGACCACAGCTGACATCAATGACATATTACTATATAGATAGTCTCTTGTTATGCAGAGCATTTCCCGCAAATTAGGTCAGTTTTGTCCCAGGATGCGACAATAAAACGGACTGTAAACAGACAGGGTTTCAGGCGCCCTTATCAAGCACAAACAATATATATAAAACAAACTGTAAGGCTGGAGGTGCTGCCCTGGTAGACAGTAATGGTGAAGCTGGAGGTGCTGTCCTGGGAGACAGTAATGGTGAAGCTGGAGGTGCTGTCCTGGGAGACAGTAATGGTGAAGCTGGAGGTGCTGTCCTGGTAGACAGTAATGGTGAAGCTGGAGGTGCTGTCCTGGGAGACAGTAATGGTGAAGCTGGAGGTGCTGTCCTGGGAGACAGTAATGGTGAAGCTGGAGGTGCTGTCCTGGTAGACAGTAATGGTGAAGCTGGAGGTGCTGTCCTGGGAGACAGTAATGGTGAAGCTGGAGGTGCTGTCCTGGTAGACAGTAATGGTGAAGCTGGAGGTGCTGTCCTGGTAGACAGTAATGGTGAAGCTGGAGGTGCTGTCCTGGTAGACAGTAATGGTGAGGCTGGAGGTGCTGTCCTGGTAGACAGTAATGGTGAAGCTGGAGGTGCTGCCCTGGTAGACAGTAATGGTGAAGCTGGAGGTGCTGTCCTGGTAGACAGTAATGGTGAAGCTGGAGGTGCTGCCCTGGTAGACAGTAATGGTGAAGCTGGAGGTGCTGCCCTGGTAGACAGTAATGGTGAAGCTGGAGGTGCTGTCCTGGTAGACAGTAATGGTGAAGCTGGAGGTGCTGCCCTGGTAGACAGTAATGGTGAAGCTGGAGGTGCTGTCCTGGGAGACAGTAATGGCGAGGATGGAGGTTGTGCAAGACAGGTATACAATACCGACAAGACGAAAGTTAAGACACTTATGCAACATCTGGATATCTTTATTGTAGACGTTTCGCCATCCAGTGGCTTTATCAATACAGATTCTTTGGACATAATAAGAAAATTGAAGAACTATATACAAAACATGAGGTAATCAGTCCCTCAGCCTTGGAGGTGGTGTTTAGAGCACCGTGGTCGTAGAGATTCTGAAGCAGAGGCAAGGAGACTGGCGCTTATATAGGCGTCAGTGAGTACGGACGTGTAGCAGACACTGCAAGGCTCCAGGAGGACATCAACCAAATCTTTCAATGGGCTGCAGAAAACAATATGAAGTTCAACGATGAGAAATTTCAATTACTCCGATATGGTAAACACGAGGAAATTAAAACTTCATCAGAGTACAAAACAAATTCCAGCCACAAAATAGAGCGAAAAAACAACGTCAAAGACCTGGGAGTGATCATGTCGGAGGATCTCACCTTCAATGACCATAACATTGTATCAATCGCATCTGCTAGAAAAATGACAGGATCAAAACTAGGGATGCCAAGCCCATGATGATACTCTTCAGGTCGCTTGTTCTATCTAGGCTGGAATATTGCTGCACACTAACAGCACCTTTCAAGGCAGGTGAAATTGCTGACCTAGAAAATGTACAGAGAACCTTCACGGCGCGCATAACGGAGATAAAACACCTCAATTGCTGGGAGCGCTTGAAGTTCCTGAACCAGTACTCCCTGGAATGCAGGCGGGAGAGATACATGATTATATACACCTGGAAAATCCTAGAAGGACTAGTACCGAACTTGCACACGAAAATCACTCACAACGAAAGCAAAAGACTTGGCAGACGATGCAACATCCCCCCAATGAAAAGCAGGGGTGTCACTAGCACGTTAAGAGACAATACAATAAGTGTCAGGGGCCCGAGACTGTTCAACTGCCTCCCAGCATACATAAGGGGGATTACCAACAGACCCCTGGCAGTCTTCAAGCTGGCACTGGACAAGACCTAAAGTCGGTACCTGACCAGCCGGGCTGTGGCTCGTACGTTGGATTGCGTGCAGCCAGCAGTAACAGCCTGGTTGATCAGGCTCTGATTCACCAGGAGGCCTGGTCGCAGACCGGGCCGCGGGGGCGTTGGCCCCCGGAACTCTATCCAGGTAAACTCCAGGTAAACACCAGTCCACTAACACCCAGGTACCCATTTTACTGAGTGAACGGAGTCAACCGGTGTAAGGAAACACCCCCAATGCTTCCACCCTCCCCGGGAACTGAACCCGGATACTCACCGTGTGAAGCGAGAGCTTTAGCTACCAGGCCACGGTGGCACCGTAAGATACCAATGTGTTTTACTCATATACTTGTCAGTATTGTATACCATTATTACAATGACACTTACGTGAAACAACAATATGGTATCTTAATACAGAGTACACCTGCAAGTTAGCTGCTCAACCACTAGTCATGAGAGATTTAGTTTTAAGAATCTGCTTCGCATGAAGCCAGTAACTTTGCTGCGGTGTTCAACTATGATGTTCTCTTACTTGGCCCTGCCTCTTGTGGTGCCATCGACACTTCCTCATCTCACCTCTGACAACATAAAGGCTGTACATGCGGAGAGTTTGCACAAATGGGGAGATATCAGAGTGGGGAAGCGTCACGAGTGGTGTTCCACAGGGGTCAGTGTTGGGCCCCTTGTTATTCACAATCTACATAAACGACATAGATGAGGGAATAAATAGCGACATAAGCAAGTTTGCCGATGACACCAAAATAGCCCGTCGAATTCATTCTAATGAGGACATTAGAGCATTCCAGGAAGTTTTGAACAGACTGATGCAGTGGTCGGAGAAGTGGCAGATGTAGTTTAATATAGACAATTGCAAAGTTCTAAACATTGGACAGGAAAATAACCATGCCACATATAAACTAAATAATGTAGATCTTAATATCACTAATTGCGAAAAGGATTTGGGAATTCTGGTTAGCAGTAATCTAAAACCAAGACAACAGTGCATTAGTGTTCGCAATAAAGCGAACAGAATCCTTGCCTCTATATTAAGAAGCAAAAAAATAGGAGACCTCAGGTTGTTCAATTCTATATATCTTTGGTTAGGCCTCATTTAAATTATGCTGCACAGTTTTGGTCACCGTATTAGAGAAAGGATGTAAATGCACTGGGAACATACAGAGGAGGATGACAAAGTTGATCCCATGTATCAGAAATCTTTCCTATGAGGATAGACTGAGGACCCTGAATCTGCACTCTCTAGAGAGGCGTAGAATTAGGGGGGATATGATTGAGGATACATCTCAATCATATCCCCCTTAATGGAAAACAGGAATTAATAAAGGAGATGTAGAGTGCTAAAAATATCTAGCCTAGACATGACTCGCAGCAATGGTTTCAAGCTGGAAAAATTCAGATTCAGGAAGGATATAATAAAGCACTGGTTGGGTAATAGAGTTGTGGATGAGTGAAATAAACTCCCGAGTACAGTTATAGAGGCTAAAACGTTGTGTAGTTTTAAAAATAGGTTAGATAAATACATGAGTGGATGTGGGTGGGTGTGAGTTGGACCTGACTAGTTTGTGCTAATAGGTCTGATGCTGTGCTCCTTCCTTGAGTAAATGTGACCTTATATGACTAGGTTGGGTCATATAAGGTCACATTTATTGGTTTAAGCCAATATGGTATTGGCTTAAACCGGTGGGACCTGCCTCGCATGGGTCAGTAGGCCTGCTGCAGTGTTCCTTCTTTCTTATGTTCTTATGAATGGTATACAATACCGACAAGATGACGAATTTGACACATGTGCTCTCTCATGCTTCACCTTCCCATTAATCGAAGCTATGGAGCTGAACACACATGAAGACTGAGGACTGACTCCCTCAAACTTGTTTCTTCAGGCTGTGGGACTGAACACCTCATATATACATCTTCCCTCCTGTATATCGACTGAGAATGTCTGGTGAGTAGGAAAGATTCATCAGTAAAGATACTAACTGTTGTAGATGTGTCTTCTTCATTTATAAATGTATCCATGACATTACCTGAAGACGACTTCGGGGGTCACTGCCCCCGCTGCCACATACTTGGCCAGGTCTCCCGGGTGCTAGCCTGGTCAACCAGGTTGTTGGTGCTAGTCGCATGATGCCTAACATATGCATCACACCTTGGCTGATCAATAACTGACTTGAGGAATTTACCAAGTTACTTCTTGAAGACAGCTCGGAATCTGTTGGTAGTGTTTTGGAGGGTGTTGAGTCTTGGTCCCTTTACATTTATTCAGTTATATTCAGTTAGACATGTGCAACATCTACAAATTAAAGATACCCAGATGTTACACACATGTCTAATTCTTCATGTCTTAGTAAAGTAATTGCATCCTTGCTCTTCCTTGGGAGATAATTTCCTTGTGCAAGTTTGGGATCAGTCCCTTTAGAATTTTCCAGGTATAAATTGTGATGCATCTTTCTCATCTCCTGTTAACTTCTTTAACTTCTAGTCCCTAGGTCTTGTGAGCATTAAGTAAGTAAGTAAGTAAGTAAGTAAGTTTATTCAGGTATACACAAATACAGTTACATAGAATTATCATACATAGCAGCATATGTGTAGAGAACCTAGGATAACCCAAAAAAGTCAGACAGAGTCCACACCACGGATATGTGGTTCACAATAAACTACCTGATTTTGCAGCAAAATCTAAGCCTCTTGAGTACTTGTAGGGACCTCGGGGGAGTTTCAGGGAAGTCTCTTGACGTTACCAATTTAATATTAGTGTTTTAGTCACTGATGTAGGAATTTTTATTGACCTAAGAAAAGCGTTTGACACAGTAGACCACGGCATCCTACTCCACAAACTTGACCACTATGGTAATGGAGGCCATGTGCTTGCATATTTTAAATCCTACCTTTCTAATAGGTATCAGTATGTCACCATTAAAGACAAAGCCTCATCAATACGGCCACTTGATACTGGAGTTCCGCAGGGAAGTGTCCTTGGACCCTTGCTCTTCCTCATTTACATCAATGATCTTCCAAACATATCCCAACACCTGAAACCCATTCTCTTTGCTGACGACACGACTTATGTCATCTCCCACCCTAATCTTGCCACCCTCAACACCATTGTTAACGAGGAGCTGCTCAAAATATCGACTTGGATGACAGCCAATAAACTTACACTTAACACTGTCAAAACCTACTATATTATGTTTGGTAGCAGAGCAGGTGTTGCGCAACTTAACATTAAGATCGAAAACACTAATTGCCAGACATAATGAGGGCAAATTCCTTGGCCTATACCTCGACAACAACCTAAATTTCAGCACCCATATCCAACACATAACAAAAAAAGTATCCAAAACGGTGGGGATCCTCTCCAAGATACGATACTACGTGCCGCAAACTGCCCTTATCACACTATACCATTCACTTATATATCCATACCTCACCTATGCTATCTGTGCTTGGGGATCAACTGCAGCAACACACCTAAAGCCAATAATAACCCAACAAAAAGCCGCAGTAAGAATAATCACTAAATCCCATCCCTGGCAACACCCCCCCCACTCTTCATAGATCTAAACTTACTCCCTGTTCAGAACATCTACACTTACTACTGTGCAATCTATATCTACAAGACCTTAAATTCCAATATTAACCTTGATCTAAAACGCTTTCTTGATAGTTGTGACAGGATCCACAGGCATAACACCAGACACAAACATCTCTATGACATTCCCCATGTTCGACTAAACCTTTACAAAAATTCAATGTATTTCAAAGGACCTAAAATCTGGAACACCCTACCTGAAAACTCTAGAACTGCAGACACATTCATCACTTTCAAAACTACAGTTAGAAAACATCTTATCTCCCTGATCCACCCTGACAACTAACTACACGATAACCACCTGGTGGTTCACAATTACACTCACTCACCCACTGATTATAAACCCAGACATACTAATCTTAATCTTAAAATAATGAATCCTAACCAGTCATAAGTTTGCCTATGATACTCCAATATAGACACTTTGTATTGTGCCAAAACAAAAGCATTCACATTGCTAAACTTACAAATTATGATGTAGTCACTTAGCCTTAATACCATAATCTGTAAGGATTTAATGTTAAGAATTAATCTAAGTCTGCCCGAAATGCCTAGCCATGCTAGGTGTCCTAGTGGCCCCCTCTGTAATTAGTATTTTATAACATGTAAACCACACAATACCCTAAACCTGTAAACCCCACATTGTAACCCTTATAGAGAATAAACTTGAATTGAATTGAATTTTACCTTAGCGTAATAGTTAGGTTAGGTTAAGCAAGATTCGTCATTACACTGGAAAAGTGTTTCCTGACGCTGGTCTTGATCATATGATAACCCTCCACAGGAGCCTTTGGTCATCTGACTGAAGCCTTCCACTGGCTTACTGGCTCACCCCTCTAAAAATTTATATTAGTGTATGGGTAATATTTTTGTACCCTTGTAGGTTTAATTTCTATTTTATTTTACATTTTTGCTTACGAGAATTAGTAAATGACTAATAACTTTCTGCCTTACTGGTCAAAATATATTATAAATCCAAGTATTATGGTCCTTCCATTATTGTAGAGATGAAATATTTTCAGATATCCCTGTATAATTGTCATCCATGACTTCTAATTTGGTGTATAATAAAGTAGCTATGTTTGTGTAGCAAGTGTTTACCTTGGAGTATGTTATCTCCACACACACTCCCCAGTAACTTCTTCTTGCACTACAATAACGATCTCGTCATGATATTCAGTGTTACTCGTTCCCTCACATCTGAGTCAGCAGTTCTGATGCACTGCTTTGGTGCTCACACTAGTCGTCACCAGGTGTGTCACTGGTGCTCACACTAGTGGTCACCAGGCGTGTCACTGGTGCTCACACTAGTGGTCACCAGGCGTGTCACTGGTGCTCACACTAGTCGTCACCAGGTGTGTCACTGGTGCTCACACTAGTGGTCACCAGGCGTGTCACTGGTGCTCACACTAGTCGTCACCAGGTGTGTCACTGGTGCTCACACTAGTGGTCACCAGGCGTGTCACTGGTGCTCACACTAGTCGTCACCAGGTGTGTCACTGGTGCTCACACTAGTCGTCACCAGGCGTGTCACTGGTGCTCACACTAGTCGTCACCAGGTGTGTCACTGGTGCTCACACTAGTCGTCACCAGGCGTGTCACTGGTGCTCACACTAGTCGTCACCAGGCGTGTCACTGGTGCTCACACTAGTCGTCACCAGGCGTGTCACTGGTGCTCACACTAGTCGTCACCAGGTGTGTCACTGGTGCTCACACTAGTCGTCACCAGGTGTGTCACTGGTGCTCACACTAGTCGTCACCAGGTGTGTCACTGGTGCTCACACTAGTCGTCACCAGGCGTGTCACTGGTGCTCACACTAGTCGTCACCAGGCGTGTCACTGGTGCTCACACTAGTCGTCACCAGGTGTGTCACTGGTGCTCACACTAGTGGTCACCAGGTGTGTCACTGGTGCTCACACTAGTCGTCACCAGGTGTGTCACTGGTGCTCACACTAGTCGTCACCAGGCGTGTCACTGGTGCTCACACTAGTCGTCACCAGGCGTGTCACTGGTGCTCACACTAGTCGTCACCAGGCGTGTCACTGGTGCTCACACTAGTCGTCACCAGGTGTGTCACTGGTGCTCACACTAGTCGTCACCAGGCGTGTCACTGGTGCTCACACTAGTCGTCACCAGGCGTGTCACTGGTGCTCACACTAGTCGTCACCAGGCGTGTCACTGGTGCTCACACTAGTCGTCACCAGGCGTGTCACTGGTGCTCACACTAGTGGTCACCAGGCGTGTCACTGGTGCTCACACTAGTGGTCACCAGGCGTGTCACTGGTGCTCACACTAGTGGTCACCAGGCGTGTCACTGGTGCTCACACTAGTGGTCACCAGGCGTGTCACTGGTGCTCACACTAGTGGTCACCAGGCGTGTCACTGGTGCTCACACTAGTGGTCACCAGGCGTGTCACTGGTGCTCACACTAGTCGTCACCAGGCGTGTCACTGGTGCTCACACTAGTCGTCACCAGGCGTGCCACCGGTGCTCACACTAGTCGTCACCAGGCGTGCCACCGGTGCTCACACTAGTCGTCACCAGGCGTGCCACCGGTGCTCACACTAGTCGTCACCAGGCGTGTCACTGGTGCTCACACCAGTGGTCACCAGGCGTGTCACTGGTGTTCACACTAGTGGTCACCAGGCGTGTCACTGGTGCTCTCACTAGTGGTCACCAGGCGTGTCACTGGTGCTCACACTAGTGGTCACCAGGCGTGTCACTGGTGCTCACACTAGTGGTCACCAGGCGTGTCACTGGTGCTCACACTAGTCGTCACCAGGCGTGTCACTGGTGCTCACACTAGTGGTCACCAGGCGTGTCACGGGTGCTCACACTAGCGTACACCAGGTGTCAGCGTCACTCTGGTGCTCACACTAGCGTTCACCAGGTGTCAGCGTCACTCTAGTGCTCACACTAGCGTTCACCAGGTGTCAGCGTCACTCTGGTGCTCACACTAGCGTTCACCAGGTGTCAGCGTCACTCTGGTGCTCACACTAGCGTTCACCAGGTGTCAGCGTCACTCTGGTGCTCACACTAGCGTTCACCAGGTGTCAGCGTCACTCTGGTGCTCACACTAGCATTCACCAGGTGTCAGCGTCACTCTAGTGCTCACACTAGCGTTCACCAGGTGTCAGCGTCACTCTGGTGCTCACACTAGCATTCACCAGGTGTCAGCGTCACTCTAGTGCTCACACTAGCATTCACCAGGTGTCAGCGTCACTAGTGCTCACACTAGCGTTCACCAGGTGTCAGCGTCACTCTGGTGCTCACACTAGTGTTCACCAGGTGTCAGCGTCACTCTGGTGCTCACACTAGTGTTCACCAGGTGTCAGCGTCACTCTGGTGCTCACACTAGTGTTCACCACGTGTCAGCGTCACTCTGGTGCTCACACTAGTGTTCACCAGGAGTCAGCGTCACTCTGGTGCTCACACTAGTGTTCACCAGGTGTCAGCGTCACTCTGGTGCTCACACTAGTGTTCACCAGGTGTCAGCGTCACTCTGGTGCTCACACTAGTGTTCACCAGGTGTCAGCGTCACTCTGGTGCTCACACTAGTGTTCACCAGGTGTCAGCGTCACTCTGGTGCTCACACTAGCGTTGACCAGATGTCAGCGTCACTGCTCACACTAGCGTTCACCAGGTGTCAGCGTCACTCTGGTGCTCACACTACCGTCCACCAGGTGTCAGCGTCACTCTGGTGCTCACACTAGCGTTCACCAGGTGTCAGCGTCACTCTGGTGCTCACACTAGCGTTCACCAGGTGTCAGCGTCACTCTGGTGCTCACACTAGTGTTGACCAGATGTCAGCGTCACTGGTGCTCACACTAGCGTTCACCAGGTGTCAGCGTCACTCTGGTGCTCACACTAGTGGTCACCAGGTGTCAGCGTCACTCTGGTGCTCACACTAGCATTCACCAGGTGTCAGCGTCACTCTGGTGCTCAAACTAGCGTACACCAGGTGTCAGCGTCACTCTGGTGCTCACACTAGCGTTCACCAGGTGTCAGCGTCACTCTGGTGCTCACACTAGCATTCGCCAGGTGTCAGCGTCACTCTGGTGCTCACCAGGTGTCAGCGTCACTCTGGTGCTCACCAGGTGTCAGCGTCACTCTGGTGCTCGCACTACCGTTCACCAGGTGTCAGCGTCACTCTGGTGCTCGCACTACCGTTCACCAGGTGTCAGCGTCACTCTGGTGCTCACACTAGCGTTCACCAGGTGTCAGCGTCACTCTGGTGCTCACACTAGCGTTCACCAGGTGTCAGCGTCACTCTGGTGCTCACACTAGCGTTCACCAGGTGTCAGCGTCACTCTGGTGCTCAAACTAGCGTACACCAGGTGTCAGCGTCACTCTGGTGCTCACACTAGCGTTCACCAGGTGTCAGCGTCACTGTGGTGCTCACACTAGCGTTCACCAGGTGTCAGCGTCACTCTGCTCACACTAGTGTTCACCAGGTGTCAGCGTCACTCTGGTGCTTACACTAGTGTTCACCAGGTGTCAGCGTCACTCTGGTGCTCACACTAGTGTTCACCAGGTGTCAGCGTCACTGTGGTGCTCACACTAGTGTTCACCAGGTGTCAGCGTCACTCTGGTGCTCACACTAGTGTTCACCAGGTGTCAGCGTCACTCTGGTGCTCACACTAGTGTTCACCAGGTGTCAGCGTCACTCTGGTGCTCACACTAGTGTTCACCAGGTGTAAGCGTCACTCTGGTGCTCACACTAGTGTTCACCAGGTGTCAGCGTCACTCTGGTGCTCACACTAGTGTTCACCAGGTGTCAGCGTCACTCTGGTGCTCACACTAGTGTTCACCAGGTGTCAGCGTCACTCTGGTGCTCACACTAGTGTTCACCAGGTGTCAGCGTCACTCTGGTGCTCACACTAGTGTTCACCAGGTGTCAGCGTCACTCTGGTGCTCACACTAGTGTTCACCAGGTGTCAGCGTCACTCTGGTGCTCACACTAGTGTTCACCAGGTGTCAGCGTCACTCTAGTGCTCACACTAGCGTTGACCGGATGTCAGCGTCACTGGTGCTCACACTAGCGTTCACCAGGTGTCAGCGTCACTCTGGTGCTCACACTAGCGTTCACCAGGTGTCAGCGTCACTCTGGTGCTCACACTAGCGTTCACCAGGTGTCAGCGTCACTCTGGTGCTCACACTAGTGTTGACCAGATGTCAGCGTCACTGGTGTTCACACTAGCGTTCACCAGGTGTCAGCGTCACTCTAGTGCTCACACTAGTGGTCACCAGGTGTCAGCGTCACTCTGGTGCTCACACTAGCATTCACCAGGTGTCAGCGTCACTCTGGTGCTCAAACTAGCGTACACCAGGTGTCAGCGTCACTCTGGTGCTCACACTAGCGTTCACCAGGTGTCAGCGTCACTCTGGTGCTCACACTAGCGTTCACCAGGTGTCAGCGTCACTCTGGTGCTCACACTAGCGTTCACCAGGTGTCAGCGTCACTCTGGTGCTCACACTAGCGTTCACCAGGTGTCAGCGTCACTCTGGTGCTCACACTAGCATTCACCAGGTGTCAGCGTCACTCTAGTGCTCACACTAGCGTTCACCAGGTGTCAGCGTCACTCTGGTGCTCACACTAGCGTTCACCAGGTGTCAGCGTCACTCTGGTGCTCACACTAGTGTTAACCAGATGTCAGCGTCACTGGTGCTCACACTAGCGTTCACCAGGTGTCAGCGTCACTCTAGTGCTCACACTAGTTGTCACCAGGTGTCAGCGTCACTCTGGTGCTCACACTAGTGTTCACCAGGTGTCAGCGTCACTCTGGTGCTCACACTAGTGTTCACCAGGTGTCAGCGTCACTCTGGTGCTCACACTAGTGTTCACCAGGTGTCAGCGTCACTCTGGTGCTCACACTAGTGTTCACCAGGTGTCAGCGTCACTCTGGTGCTCACACTAGTGTTCACCAGGTGTCAGCGTCACTCTGGTGCTCACACTAGTGTTCACCAGGTGTCAGCGTCACTCTGGTGCTCGCACTAGTGTTCACCAGGCGTCAGCGTCATTCTGGTGCTCACACTAGTGTCCACCAGGCGTCAGCGTCACTCTGGTGCTCACACTAGCGCTCACCAGGTGTCAGCGTCACTCTGGTACTCACACTAGCGCTCACCAGGTGTCAGCGTCACTTTGTTGCTCACACTAGTGTTCACCAGGTGTCAGCGTCTCTCTGGTGCTCACTAGTGTTCACCAGGTGTCAGCGTCACTCTGGTGCTAACACTAGTGTTCACCAGGTGTGAGAGTCACTGGTGCTCACACTAGTTTTTACCAGGTGTCAGCGTCACTCTGGTGCTTACACTAGTGTTCACCAGGTGTCAGCGTCACTCTGGTGCTCACACTAGCGTTCACCAGGTGTCAGCGTCACTCTGGTGCTCACACCATAACATTGTATCAATCGCATCTGCTAGAAAAATGACAGGATGGATAATGAGAACCTTCAAAACTAGGGAGGCCAAGCCCATGATGACACTCTTCAGGTCACTTGTTCTATCTAGGCTGGAATATTGCTGCACACTAACAGCACCTTTCAAGGCAGATGAAATTGCTGACCTAGAAAATGTACAGAGAACCTTCACGGCGCGCATAACGGAGATAAAACACCTCAATTACTGGGAGCGCTTGAGGTTCCTAAACCTGTATTCCCTGGAACGCAGGAGGGAGATATACATGATTATATACACCTGGAAAATCCTAGAGGGACTAGTACCGAACTTGCACACGAAAATCACTCACTATGAAAGCAAAAGACTTGGCAGACGATGCACCATCCCCCCAATGAAAAGCAGAAGTGTCACTAGCACGTTAAGAGACCATACAATAAGTGTCAGGGGCCCGAGACTGTTCAACTGCCTCCCAGCACACATAAGGGGGATTACCAACAGACCCCTGGCAGTCTTCAAGCTGGCACTGGACAAGCACCTAAAGTCAGTTCCTGATCAGCCGGGCTGTGGCTCGTACGTTGGTTTGCGTGCAGCCAGCAGCAACAGGCTCTGATCCACCAGGAGGCCTGGTCACAGACCGGGCCGCGGGGGCGTTGACCCCCGGAACTCTCTCCAGGTAAACTCCAGGTAAACTAGTGTTCACCAGGTGTCAGCGTCACTCTGGTGCTCACACTAGTGGTCACCAGTTGTCAGCGTCACTCTGGTGCTCACACTAGTGTTCAAGAGGTGTCAGCGTCACTCTGGTGCTCACACTAGTGGTCACCAGGTGTCAGCGTCATTCTGGTGCTCACGCAAGTGTTCACGAGGTGTCAGCGTCACTCTGGTGCTCACACTAGTGTTCACCAGGTGTCAGCGTCACTCTGGTGCTCACACTAGTGTTCACCAGGTGTCCGTGTCACTCTGGTGCTCACACTAGTGTTCACTAGGTGTCAGCGTCACTTTGTTGCTCACACTAGTGTTCACCAGGTGTCAGCGTCACTCTGGTGCTCACACTAGTGTTCACCAGGTGTCAGTGTCACTCTGGTGCTCACACTAGAGTTCACCAGGTGTCAGCGTCACTCTGGTGCTCACACTAGTGTTCACCAGGTGTCAGCGTCACTCTGGTGCTCACACTAGTGTTCACCAGGTGTCAGCGTCACTCTGGTGCTCACACTAGTGTTCACCAGGTGTCAGTGTCACTCTGGTGCTCACACTAGAGTTCACCAAGTGTCAGTGTCACTCTGGTGCTCACACTAGTGTTCACCAGGTGTCAGCGTCACTGTTGCTCACACTAGAGTTCACCAGGTGTCAGCGTCACTCTGGTGCTCACACTAGAGTTCACCAGGTGTCAGCGTCACTCTGGTGCTCACACTAGTGTTCACCAAGTGTCAGTGTCACTCTGGTGCTCACACTAGTGTTCACCAGGTGTCAGCGTCACTGTTGCTCACACTAGAGTTCACCAGGTGTCAGCGTCACTCTGGTGCTCATACTAGTGTCCACCAAGTGTCAGTGTCACTCTGGTGCTCACACTAGTGTTCACCAGGTGTCAGCGTCACTGTTGCTCACACTAGTGTTCACCAGGTGTCAGCGTCACTCTGGTGCCCACACTAGTGTTCACCAGGTGTCAGCGTCACTCTGGTGCTCACACTAGTGTTCACCAGGTGTCAGTGTCACTCTGGTGCTCACACTAGTGTTCACCAGGTGTCAGCGTCACTCTGGTGCCCACACTAGTGTTCACCAGGTGTCAGCGTCACTCTGGTGCTCACACTAGTGTTCACCAGGTGTCAGTGTCACTCTGGTGCTCACACTAGTGTTCACCAGGTGTCAGCGTCACTCTGGTGCCCACACTAGTGTTCACCAGGTGTCAGCGTCACTCTGGTGCTCACACTAGTGTTCACCAGGTGTCAGTGTCACTCTGGTGCTCACACTAGTGTTCACCAGGTGTCAGTGTCACTCTGGTGCCCACACTAGTGTTCACCAGGTGTCAGCGTCACTCTGGTGCCCACACTAGTGTTCACCAGGTGTCAGCGTCACTCTGGTGCTCACACTAGTGTTCACCAGGTGTCAGTGTCACTCTGGTGCTCACACTAGTGTTCACCAGGTGTCAGTGTCACTCTGGTGCTCACACTAGTGTTCACCAGGTGTCAGTGTCACTCTGGTGCCCACACTAGTGTTCACCAGGTGTCAGCGTCACTCTGGTGCCCACACTAGTGTTCACCAGGTGTCAGCGTCACTCTGGTGCTCACACTAGTGTTCACCAGGTGTCAGCGTCACTCTGGTGCTCACACTAGTGTTCACCAGGTGTCAGCGTCACTCTGGTGCTCACACTAGTGTTCACCAGGTGTCAGTGTCACTCTGGTGCTCACACTAGTGTTCACCAGGTGTCAGTGTCACTCTGGTGCTCACACTAGTGTTCACCAGGTGTCAGTGTCACTCTGGTGCTCACACTAGTGTTCACCAGGTGTCAGTGTCACTCTGGTGCTCACACTAGTGTTCACCAGGTGTCAGTGTCACTCTGGTGCTCACACTAGTGTTCACCAGGTGTCAGTGTCACTCTGGTGCTCACACTAGTGTTCACCAGGTGTCAGTGTCACTCTGGTGCTCACACTAGTGTTCACCAGGTGTCAGTGTCACTCTGGTGCTCACACTAGCGCTCACCAGGTGTCAGCGTCACTCTGGTGCTCACACTAGTGTTCACCAGGTGTCAGTGTCACTGGTGCTCACACTAGCGCTCACCAGGTGTCAGCGTCACTCTGGTGCTCACACTAGTGTTCACCAGGTGTCAGTGTCACACTGTTGCTCACACTAGTGTTCACCAGGTGTCAGTGTCACACTGTTGCTCACACTAGTGTTCACCAGGTGTCAGTGTCACTGGTGCTCACACTAGCGCTCACCAGGTGTCAGCGTCACTCTGGTGCTCACACTAGTGTTCACCAGGTGTCAGCGTCACTCTGGTGCTCACACTAGTGTTCACCAGGTGTCAGCGTCACTCTGGTGCTCACACTAGCGCTCACCAGGTGTCAGCGTCACTCTGGTGCTCACACTAGTGTTCACCAGGTGTCAGCGTCACTGTTACGTACACTCACCAGTGAGTCACATGTCCGAGGTAATTTTTTTTTAGATTGAGTCTTTGTTTCAATTACTGACTGTCACTCATGATCATCAGCTGTTGTTGTTGTTGTTGTTGTTGTTGTTGTTGTTGCTGGTGTCACTGCTGCTGCTGCTGCTGCTGTTGTTGTTGCTGGTGCTGCTGCTGCGGTGGTGGTGGTTGTGCTGCTGCTGCTGCTTGTGCTTCTGATTGTGCTGCTGCTGTTGTTGTTGCTGCTGTTCGTGGTGGTGGTGCTGCTACTGCTGGTGGTGGTGGTGGTGGTGTTATTGTTGTTGTTGGTGGTGGTGGTGGTGGTGGTGCTGCTATTGCTGCTGCCGTAGTTGCTATGTTTACGTACACTTCAGGAGACAGGTTTCTGGTAACGACTCTTCTTTGTTCTTCTTTACACTTCTCTAAGTTCCTTTACCCCCAGATGGAACTTTGTTTCAGTCTCGCTTCCTCCTCTCCCAGCTTTTGTTCATATTCAGTTCTTTAAGAAGTTTTTCTAACAATAGTGAAGTACCTCCAAATCTCTTATCGTCTTCTTATCTATTTCATTTTATATTTACATTTTCATTTTGGCATCATTTTCCAACTCTTTGCACTTTACACTCTCCCTGGCTAAACCTTCATAACAGGGGTCGCAGCCCCCCAGAGGTTACTGGAATATCTTTGAGGAATGTGTGTCGCGAGGTTAGCGAAACGGAACAATAAGATTTCCAAGGAAAGAATCTTGGAAAGCCAGGCAAAAGATGATAAAGGAATCAGAGAATAGGATGACTCTGGGGTAAGAGATGAAAATGAAGAAAGTCATGAAAATTCGTGCAGATGCAGCAGAATGAGAAAAGGGACCGACAGAGATAAAAACAAACTGGGAAGATGGAAAAAGAAACGGACCTAAAAAAATGGGGTAAAATGACTGAGGCATAATGGAGGTGAATACATCAAAAGCAACAGCACCTGACAAGGTGTCACCATGGACTCTACGAGAGAGAGCAGAATCATTGTGTGAATCACTATGATCTACAAGAAGTTAACAGATGTAGGACAGTTACCGGAGATCTGAAAGACAATGACTGTGCTTCCTATATTTAAGAGAGGAGACTGGCAAAAATCACTGAACGACAGATCTCTTTCAGTGACATGCGTACCATGCAAGGTCCTGGAGAAAATAATCAGGAGAGTGGTAGAGCACTAGGACAGTAGGGGCTGTATAATAATAACCAGCACAGGTTCAGAGATGGCAGATCTTGTCTTCCCAACTTGATGGAATTCTATGAAAAAGTTATGGAAATGAAACAGGAGAGAGGAAGAGAGAGAGAGAGAGAGAGAGAGAGAGAGAGAGAGAGAGAGAGAGAGAGAGAGATGCGTGGACTGCATTATCCTAGACTGCAAGGCATTTGATACTGTACCCTACAAGAGACGAGCGACATAAACTTAAGGTATACCTGGAGAGGGTTTTGGGGGTCAACGCCCCCGAGGCCCGGTTTGTGACCAGGCCTCGCAGTGAAACAGGGCCTGATCAACCAGGCTCTTACTGCTGACCGCACGCAAACCGACGTACGAACTACAGCCCGGCTGGTCAGGTACTGATTTTAGATGCCTGTCCAGTGCCTTCTTCAAGACAGTCAGGGGTCTATTGGTAATCCCTTATGTATGCTGGGAAGCAGTTGAAGAGTCTTGGGCCACTGACACTTATTGTACTGTCTGTTAGCATACTCGTGGCGCCCCTGCTTTTCATTGGGAGGGGGGATGTTGCATCTCCTGCCGAGTCTTTCACTTTTATTTACAAATTTGGGACTAGTCCCTCTAGGATTTTCTAAGTGTACATTATCATGTATCTTTCTCGCCTGCATTCCAGGGAATACAAATCAGGGGACTTCAACCATTCCCAGTAATTTAGGTGCTTTATCATACTTATACGTGCCGTGAAAGTTCTCTGTATGTTCTCCAGGTCTGCAATGTCGCCAGCCTTGAAAGGGGCCATTAGTGTACAGCAATATTTCAGCCTAGAGAGAACAAGCGATTTGAAGATAATCATGGGCTTGGCGTCCCTAGTTTTGAAGGTTCTCATTATCCATCCTGTCATTTTCCTAGCAGATGTGGTAGATACATTGTTGTCATCTTTGAAAGTGAGATCCTCTTGACATTATCACTCCCAGGTCCTTCTCATTAGTTTTTCGCCCTATTGTGTGGTTGAAATTTGTTTTATACTCCGACACAGTTTTAATATCCTCGAGTTTTCCATATCGGAATAATTGAAATTTCTCTTCATTGAACTTCATATTGTTTTCTGAGGCCCATTTAAAGATTTGGTTAATGTCCGCTTGGAGCCTTGCAGTGTCTTCGATGAATGATGCTGTCATGCAGATTAGGGGGTCATCCGCAAAAGAAGACATGTTGCTGTGGCTTACATCTCTGTTTCAGATATGAGGATGAGGAACAGGATGGGAGCGAGTACTGCGCCTTGTGGAACAGAGCTTTTCACTGTAGCTGCCTCAGTCTTTACTCTGTTTACTATTACTCTTTGTGTTCAGTTTGTTAGAAAGTTATAGATCTATTTACTAACTTTTCCTGTCACTCCTTTATCACACATTTTGTGTGCTGTTACACCATGGTCGCACTTGTTGAAGGCTTCGTAAAGTCTTTATATACTACATCTGCATTTTGTTTGTCCTCCAGAGCACCCAAGACCTTGTCATAGTGGTTCAGTAGTTAGGAGAGGCAGGAGTGGCCTGCTCTAAACCCATGGTGCCCTGATTTGTGTAACTGATGGGTATCTAAGTAGGTGGCAATCCTGCTTCTTAGAACCCTTTCAAAGATTTTTATGATGTGGGATGTCAGCAACTACTTTACTGCCACCTTTGTGGAGTGGAGCTATGTTGTTTTCAGTGACTGTGGAATGACCCCTCTGTCCATGCTGAAGGCACGTGACAGGGGTTTCTTGCAGTTCTTGATGAACACAGAGTTCCACGAGTCTGGGCCTGGGGCAGAATGCACAGGCATATCATTTATTGCATTTTTCGAAGTCTTGTGGTGTTAGGATAATAGAGATTTTTTTTTAAATAACCAGACTGAGTCACGATCATGAAAAATTCATTTACATTGTCGACTCTTAGTCTGATTAACGGCTCACTGAACGCTGAGTCATATTAGGACTTTAGTATCTCACTCATTTCGTTGCTGTCATCTGTGTAAGTCCCGTCTCGTCTAAGCAGGGATACAATACTGAATGTTGTTTTTGCCCTAGATTTGGCATAAAAGAAGAAATAGTTTGGATTTCTTTCAGTTTCATTTATGAGTAAGCTCTTCCTGAGTTTGTCTCCTGTATGATTTCTTTAAGCTTAAGTTCGATATTTGCCATTTCGCTGACCAGTGCCTTCCTTCGTATTTCAGATATATTGGCCCCTCTCAGCTGCTCTGATTCTTTGCCTTCGCCTGTACAGGAAACATCTCTAGTTTACATCTCTTCTGTTTTCTTAAAGAAATGTGTCTTGAGCAGGCCTCAAGTGCAACAGAGTTAATTCTTTCTAGACAAAGGTTTGGATTAGGATATCTTCCCATCTTGTTTCATTTAGGACATGGTTAACTTGTTCCCATTGTATGTTTTTGTTATTGAAGATAAATTTGGTGAAGGCATCCTCATGATTGATCACATTTTGCTAGTCAGGAGCCCTGTGCATACATGTCTGTACCTCTGTTATGTTGTGATCCAAGTGTACTGTCTTTGATACTGTTATATTTCGTATCAGATCACTGTTAGTGAAGATGAGGTCCAGTGTATATACCATTCGTGTTGGCTCTATTATTTGCTGATATAAAGTGAATTTTGTGCAGAGATTTAATAGCTCATGTGTGTGTGAATTTTCATCTGAACTGCCTCCTGTGGTTATCTCTGCTAAAACATTTGCTATACGCCTCCATTTTAGGTATCTTAAGTTGAAATCACTCCGCAAGATATTTGGGGCAGGAGTTGTAAGATTTTCCAGACAGTGGTCAATTTCCAAAAGCTGCTCCTGAAAATGTTGTGAAGTTGCATCTGGAGGCTTGTACACAACCACAATGACAAGGTTTTGGTTTTCAGTCTTCACTGCCAAAACTTCAACTACGTCATTTGTGGTGTTTAGTAGTTCCGAGCAAATGAGCGACACTGTAACATACAGGTCAACTTCCCCTTGTTCCCTGTTTACTGTTGCATCTGAATAGGTTATAACCTAGGATCCATATTTCGTGGGTCTCTGTGAAAGCCACAAACATTGTGTTTAACTCTGTAAGCAGTCCACTGATGAAAGGTATTTTGTTTATTGATGGCTTTAGACCCCTGTATATTTGCAAAGATAAATGTCGTATTGATGGTATGTAGGAAGGCTTTGTCTGCTGGCACTATCTGTTGTTTTGGAGAGGAGGCCACTGACTGTACCGTGCAGACAAAAATAACAGGGAATGTACTTCGGTGGAACAGAGAGTATCTTAAGGAAGGAAGCAAAGAGTGGCTGTTCGAGATGTCAGAATGAAAGAGAGGAACGATCTGGGTTCCGCAGGATCGGTATTAGAACCAGTGATGTTTCTAGTTTATGTAAATGATATACGAGAAAAAAGTGGTACTGCGTCAAATGTATCCGTGTTCGGTGATGTAAAACTAATGAGAATACAAAGAGATGAGGACGAGGAAAGCCTGCAAATTGATCTAGACAACAGCAGGACTTGTCAAATAAGTGGTTGCTTGAATTCAGCCTTGCAAATGGAAGGTTATGATGACTGGGGAAGGGGCCAGAAGAACAGACACGGAGAATAAACTCGGGGGGAGGGGGTGGGAAGCAGAAGCTGCAGACCTCGCTCAAGAAGAAAAAACCTAGGGGCGAGCATGGTGTCTAGAATATCTCAAGAGGCTCACATAAACGGAATAACCTCTGTAGTAAGTGCTCGCCTGACAAATCAAAGAGTGGTCTGCAGGAATCTAAAAGTCATTCCAGGGCCGTTATGCAAAATATGTCAGGAGTATGCAGCACCAGCATGGAACCTATCCCTGAGAAAGTATATTAAGAAAAGTACAGAGGTATTATAGTAGTTCCAGAACTAATAGGTATGAGGAGAGGATAGCAGGATTGAATCTAACAACAATGGAGGACAAGAACCGGGAGACATAATAAAAACATACAAAATACTCAGAAGAATTTATAGGATAGACATGTAGACAGGGATAGGCTGTTTGAGAGGTGGGAAACAGGTACTCGGAGATACAGCTGGAATTCAGATACAGCCAGTTCTCGCCTGGCAAACCTAAAAGTGGCCTTCAGGAATCTCAACAGTCTTTCCGGGCACTTTACACATGTCAGGCGCATCCGGAAGTACGCAGCACCAATTTGAAACCCACACCTGAAGATGTTAAGTAACTGGAGAAAGTGTAGAAGTATACAACAAGGCTTGTTCCTGAATCAAGGACCATGAGCTATGAGGAGAAACTAATGGAACTAACAACATTAGATGGTAGAAGAACTAGGGGGAAGGGAACTCGGGGACACCGCTAGACATTAAATACACAGATAAGCCAGAAAGATGTCGGGGAAGTATTTCTTCAGTCTCGGGATGGTCGGAAAGTGGAATGATCTCGATGAAAAAATGGTGGAGGCAGACTCCATACATAGCTTTAAGAGCAGGTATGATAAGGCCCACGAGGCTAGGAGGGAGTGAATCTAACAAGCTGCAAGTTAAGAAGAACTAAGATTCGACCCTTACAGCCACATATAGGCGAGTACGTATGTGTGTACTCACTTTAAACATGCACCAACAGGGAATACAGCCACAAAAATCCAAGGCAAATGGAAACCAAGCCTGTGCACATACTATGCACTTGGTATCTGCAGGCATGGGAAATCTGGAAAAACAGATGGGACGTGCAACTTTGACCACCCTAGAAAATGCCGTGCCCGTATGACAACAGGAAAATGCAAACTCCCTTCCTGTAAGCTTTTTCACCCTGATATGTGTCACTCTTCAGTACAGGAAAGACAGTGCTATAACTTATATTGCCAGGCACACCATCTAAAGGGGACAAAAAGATACAAAACATCCAGGCCATGGGAAAACCTGGGTAGCCACAGCCACTCCAGAGGGAGAGGTTTTTAAGTGCCAGGAAGAAAAAAAAACTGGCAGGAAATGGCAGAAATCGTACTCCAAATCCAGTCATTTATGGAGTGGAACCACAGTCGATGGCCTCCACTCCAAACCAACAGATACAGATATTAGCGCCGGAAAAAAAAGTCCCCACCAGTACCACCAATCCGATGACATTCTTCTTTGCAAATATACAGGGTCTAAAGCCAGCAACGAACAACAAAATACCTTTCATCCGTGGACTGCTTGCAGAGGCAAATGCAATGTTCGCGGTTTTCACAGAGACCCACATAAAGGATCACTTGGACAACGAAATATGGATGCCAGGTTACAACCTATACAGATGAGACAGAGTGAACAGGCAAAAGGGGAGGGGGGGGGGGGGTTTGGCCTGTATATCGCATTGTCACTTGTTTGCACAGAACTGCTAAATGCCTCAAATGATGTAGTTGAAGTTTTAGCAGTAAAGGTCGAGAGCCAAAATCTAGTCATTGTGATAGTCTACAAGCCTCCGGATACAACGTCCCAACAATTCCAGGAACAGCTGTTGAAAATTGACCACTGTCTGGAAAATCTTCCAGCTCCTGCCCCCAACATCTTGCTCCTGGGGGATTTCAACTTAAGGCACCTAAAATGGAGGAATATAGCAAATAATGTTGTTGCAGTGATAACACCAGGAGGCAGCTCTGATGAGAACTCACACACACACGAGCTTTTAAATCTATGCACAAAATTCAACTTAAACCAGCAAATAATAGAGCCTACTAGACTGGAGAATACACTGGACCTCACCTTCACTAACAATGATGATCTGATATGAAATGTCACCATATCAAAAACAATATACTTGGATCACAACATAATCGAGGTTCAGACATGTATGCGCGGAGCCCCAGACCGACAAAATGAGATCAGTCACGAGGGAGCCTTCACCAAATTCAACTTCAATAACAAGAACATAAAGTGGGACCAAGTAAACCAAGTCCTAAATGATATAAGCTGGGAAGATAGACTAAGCAATACAGACCCCAACTTATGCCTAGAACAGATTAACTCTGTGGCACTCGATCTATGCTCAAGGCATATTCCTTTAAGAAAAAAGAGATGTAAAATAGAAAGAGACAGGCGCTCCCTTTATAGGCGACGGAAAAGAATAACAGAGCGGCTAAAAGAGGCCAATATATCTGCAATGGGTAGGGAGTCACTGGTCAGAGAAATAGCAAACATCGAACTTAAGCTAAAGGAATCTTATAGGAGTCAGGAATCGCAGGAAGAACTAAAAGCCATAAATGAAATCGAAAGAAACCCAAAGTATTTCTTTACTTATGCCAAATCGAAGTCGAGAACAACATCCAGTATCGGGCCCCTACTTAAACAAGATGGGTCCTACACAGATGACAGCAAGGAAATGAGTGAGCTACTCAAGTCCCAGTATGACTCAGTTTTTAGCAAGCCGCTAACCAGACTGAGAGTCGAAGATCTAAATGATTTTTTTACGAGAGAGACAGAATTTGGTAAACACAAGCCTATCTCATGTTATCCTGACGCCAAATCAATTCGAACCGGCGATAAATGACATGCCCATGCATTCTGCCCCAGGGCCAGACTCATGGAACTCCGTGTTCATCAAGAACTGCAAGAAGCCCCTATCACGAGCTTTTACCATCCTATGGAGAGGGAGCATGGACACAGGGGTCGTCCCACAGTTACTAAAAACAACAGACATAGCCCCACTCCAAAAAGGGGGTAGTAAAGCAATAGCAAAGAACTACAGACCGATAGCACTAACATCCCATATCATAAAAATCTTTGAAAGGGTCCTAAGAAGCAAGATCGCCACCCATCTAGATGCCCATCAATTACACAACCCAGGGCAACATGGGTTTAGAGCAGGTCGCTCCTGTCTGTCCCAACTACTGGATCACTACGACAAGGTCCTTGATGCACTAGAAGACAAAAAGAATGTAGCTGTAATATACATAGACTTTGCAAAAGCCTTCGACAAGTGTGACCATGGCGTAATAGCGCACAAAATGCGTGCTAAGGGAATAACAGGAAAAGTTGGTCGATGGATCTATAATTTCCTCACAAACAGAGCACAAAGAGTAGTAGTCAACAGAGTCAAGTCTGAGGCGGCTACGGTGAAAAGTTCTGTTCCACAGGGCACAGTACTCGCTCCCATCTTCTTTCTCATCCTCATATCTGACATAGACAAGGATGTAAGCCTCAGCACCGTGTCTTCCTTTGCAGATGACACCCGAATCTGCATGACAGTGTCTTCCATTGCAGACACTGCAAGGCTCCAGGAGGACATCAACCAAATCTTTCAGTGGGCTGCAGAAAACAATATAAAGTTCAACGATGAGAAATTTCAATTACTCGGATATGGTACACATGAGGAAATTAAAACTTCATCAGAGTATAAAACAAATTCTGGCCACAAAATAGAGCGAAAAACTAACGTCAAAGACCTGGGAGTGATCATGTCGGAGGATCTCACCTTCAAGGACCATAACATTGTATCAATCGCATCTGCTAGAAAAATGACAGGATAGATAATGAGAACCTTCAAAACTAGGGAGGCCAAGCCCATGATGACACTCTTCAGGTCGCTTGTTCTATCTAGGCTGGAATATTGCTGCACACTAACAGCACCTTTCAAGGCAGATGAAATTGCTGACCTATAAAATGTACAGAGAACCTTCACGGTACGCATAACTGAGATAAAACACCTCAATTACTGGGAGTGCTTGAAGTTCCCGAACCTGTACTCCCTGGAACGCAGGCGGGAGAGATACATATATTATATTCGCCTGGAAAATCATAGAGTGACTAGTACCAAACTTGCACACGAAAATCATTCTCTCCGAAAGCAAAAGTCTCGGCAGACGATGCAACATTCCCCCAATGAAAAGCAGGGGTGTCACTAGCACGCTAAGAGACAACACAATAAGTGTCAGGGGCCCAATACTGTTCAACTGCCTCCCGGCATACATAAGGGGGATTACCAATAGACCCCTGGGTGTTTTCAAGCAGGCACTGGACAGGCACCTAAAGTCGGTACCTGACCAGCCGGGCTGTGGCTCGTACATTGGATTGCGTGAAGCCAGCAGCAACAGCCTCGTTGATCAGGCTCTGATCCACCATGAGGCCTGGTCACAGACCGGGCGCGGGGGCGTTGACCCCCGGAGCTCTCTCCAGGTAAACTCCAGGAAATTGTGGTTGCAGGGGTCGATTCATAGCTCCTGGCCCCGCTTTTTCACTGGTCGCTACTAGGTAAACTCTCTCCCTGCTATGTATGGATCCTGCCTCCACTACATCACTTGCCAGACTGTTCCATTTCCTGACAACTCTGTGACTGAAGAAATACTTCCTAACATCCCTGTAACTCATCTGAGTCTTCAACTTCCAGTTGTGACCCCTTGTTGCTGAGTCACATCTCTTATACAACCTGCCCCTATCCACCTTGTCAATTCCTCTCAGTATTTTATATGTCGTTATCATGTCCCCCATATCCCTCCTGTCCTCCAGGGTTGTCAGGTCGATTTCCCTTAACCTCTCCTCGTAAGACATGCCCCTTAGCTCTGGGACTAGGCTTACTCTGTATTCACCTATTTGTGGTTGCAGGGGTCGATTCATAGCTCTTCGCCCCGCCTCTTCACTGGTCGCTACTACTGTGTGTGTGTGTGTGTGTGTGTGTGTGTGTGTGTGTGTATGTGTGTGTGTGTAACCCCCCTCTCACACACGATCACCTTTAATATTCCTATGCATTACGTCTTTGCACTCCGCCCATCCTCTGACCCGCTGTCAGTCAGCTGACACCTTCCCAGGTATTATGTCAGCTGCGTCTTTCTCTTTACAAACACACACAATGGGTTTGCATACACACACATAATATATACGAACTTAATAGGTAAAACTTGCGATTTTGGCTTTAATAGCAATGTTCTTGTCGAATAAGACAAACGAAAATTTGTGTATGCAATAATTTCGCAAAAATCATTCTGAATTTAACTATAAAAAATTTATTTGATTGCGTTTGTTTATTATTAAATTATTGTAAACTTATCTAAAATATATTTAGTTGGATTAGGCTAAACTAAGTTGCGCTTGTTATAATAAGGTCAGGTAAGTTTTCTAAGGTTCTTTTGGTACAAAATTATTAATTTTTACATTAACATAAATGAAAAAAATATATCTTTATATGTATAAGAGAAATAGGTAAAGCTGGTCAATTAGCAAGAACTCGTTTAAAATTAAGTTCTTTCTAAAAACAACTTAATTTTAAACGAGTTCTTGCTAATTGACCAGCTTTACCTATTCGGCACGACATACATATATGGAGACACAGATTATAGACACTGTAGATATACATACTGCACATTATTTCTTCGCGTAGTTCACAATGTGTAATTACAATTTTGTTAAGTACAAAGTCACGGTAGTTAGTGGTTCAGCAGCAACTGAGGTAGGTAGTGGTTCAGCAGCAACTGAGGTAGTTAGTGGTTCAGCAGCAACTGAGGTAGTTAGTGGTTCAGCAGCAACTGAGGTAGTTAGTGGTTCAGCAGCAACTGAGGTAGTTAGTGGTTCAGCAGCAACTGAGGTAGTTAGTGGTTCAGCAGCAACTGAGGTAGTTAGTGGTTCAGCAGCAACTGAGGTAGTTAGTGGTTCAGCAGCAACTGAGGTAGTTAGTGGTTCAGCAGCAACTGAGGTAGTTAGTGGTTCAGCAGCAACTGAGGTAGTTAGTGGTTCAGCAGCAACTGAGGTAGTTAGTGGTTCAGCAGCAACTGAGGTAGTTAGTGGTTCAGCAGCAACTGAGGTAGTTAGTGGTTCAGCAGCAACTGAGGTAGTTAGTGGTTCAGCAGCAACTGAGGTAGTTAGTGGTTCAGCAGCAACTGAGGTAGTTAGTGGTTCAGCAGCAACTGAGGTAGTTAGTGGTTCAGCAGCAACTGAGGTAGTTAGTGGTTCAGCAGCAACTGAGGTAGTTAGTGGTTCAGCAGCAACTGAGGTAGTTAGTGGTTCAGCAGCAACTGAGGTAGTTAGTGGTTCAGCAGCAACTGAGGTAGTTAGTGGTTCAGCAGCAACTGAGGTAGTTAGTGGTTCAGCAGCAACTGAGGTAGTTAGTGGTTCAGCAGCAACTGAGGTAGTGGTTCAGCAGCAACTGAGGTAGTGGTTCAGCAGCAACTGAGGTAGTTAGTGGTTCAGCAGCAACTGAGGTAGTTAGTGGTTCAGCAGCAACTGAGGTAGTTAGTGGTTCAGCAGCAACTGAGGTAGTTAGTGGTTCAGCAGCAACTGAGGTAGTTAGTGGTTCAGCAGCAACTGAGGTAGTGGTTCAGCAGCAACTGAGGTAGTGGTTCAGCAGCAACTGAGGTAGTTAGTGGTTCAACAGCAACTGAGGTAGTTAGTGGTTCAGCAGCAACTGAGGTAGTTAGTGGTTCAGCAGCAACTGAGGTAGTTAGTGGTTCAGCAGCAACTGAGGTAGTTAGTGGTTCAGCAGCAACTGAGGTAGTTAGTGGTTCAGCAGCAACTGAGGTAGTGGTTCAGCAGCAACTGAGGTAGTTAGTGGTTCAGCAGCAACTGAGGTAGTTAGTGGTTCAGCAGCAACTGAGGTAGTTAGTGGTTCAGCAGCAACTGAGGTAGTTAGTGGTTCAGCAGCAACTGAGGTAGTTAGTGGTTCAGCAGCAACTGAGGTAGTTAGTGGTTCAGCAGCAACTGAGGTAGTTAGTGGTTCAGCAGCAACTGAGGTAGTTAGTGGTTCAGCAGCAACTGAGGTAGTTAGTGGTTCAGCAGCAACTGAGGTAGTTAGTGGTTCAGCAGCAACTGAGGTAGTTAGTGGTTCAGCAGCAACTGAGGTAGTTAGTGGTTCAGCAGCAACTGAGGTAGTTAGTGGTTCAGCAGCAACTGAGGTAGTTAGTGGTTCAGCAGCAACTGAGGTAGTTAGTGGTTCAGCAGCAACTGAGGTAGTGGTTCAGCAGCAACTGAGGTAGTGGTTCAGCAGCAACTGAGGTAGTTAGTGGTTCAGCAGCAACTGAGGTAGTGGTTCAGCAGCAACTGAGGTAGTTAGTGGTTCAGCAGCAGAGGTAGTGGTTCAGCAGCAACTGAGGTAGTGGTTCAGCAGCAACTGAGGTAGTGGTTCAGCAGCAACTGAGGTAGTTAGTGGTTCAGCAGCAACTGAGGTAGTGGTTCAGCAGCAACTGAGGTAGTGGTTCAGCAGCAACTGAGGTAGTTAGTGGTTCAGCAGCAACTGAGGTAGTTAGTGGTTCAGCAGCAACTGAATTTATAATTGAAATAAATTAATTATTAACACGTTATAGTATTATATTTTAATAATTTATAATAATGATATTGAAATTATTTTTAAATTTTGAAATGATCTTAAAATATTTAGGAATTTTTGAGTTGTTAGAGGCGATAATATATAGTGTTTGTGTGGAGAGGAGAGTTCTAAGTAGTATTGAATTGTAAAGTAAAAGGACACAAGTGCAACTAATGTGACAAGTGCAACTAATGGAGAGAGAAACGTTGCCACAATAAATGTCACATTAGTTGCACTTGTGTCCTTTTACTTTACATATTGTCGGTAATTCTACCAACTTTATTACAGTATTGAATTGGTGTGCAGGTAGCAGGGGCCATTTTGTGTGTTCACGCAATGAATTCCAGATCTTAGGGCCCTTTATGTGGACAGCATTTTTGCAAGACTCGGCAGACGATGCAACTTCTCCCCAGTGAAAAGCAGGGGTGTCACTAGCACGTTAAGAGACAACACAATAAGTGTCAGGGGCCCGAGACTGTTCAACTGCCTCCCAGCATACATAAGGGGGATTACCAATAGACCCCTGACTGTCTTCAAGAAGGTGCTGGACAGGCACCTAAAGTCAGTACCTGACCAGCCGGGCTGTGAGTCATACGTTGGACTGCGTGCGGCTAGCAGTAACTGCCTGGTTGATCAGGCCCTGGTCCACCATGAGGCCTGGTCACAGACCGGGCTACGGAGGCGTTAACTCCCGGAACTCTCTCCAGATATAGGGAGAGATGGACACGAGGGATATCAAAGAAGGTTTTGTATGTAAAATGAAAGGACACAAGTGCAACTAATGTGACATTTATTGTGGCAACGTTTCGCTCTCCAGGAGCTTTATCAAGCTGTGCAAGAAAGGTATAAAATACCGACAATATGAAAGTTAAGACACATGTGCAACATCTGGATATCTTTATTGTAGACGTTTCGCCATCCAGTGGCTTTATCAATACAGATTCTTGGACATAATAGGAAGACAGTAGAACTATATACAAAAGATGAGGTAATCAGTCCCTCGGCCTTGGAGTTAGTGTTCACAGCATCGTGGTGGAGGAGATGCTGTGAACACTAACTCCAAGGCCGAGGGACTGATTACCTCATCTTTTGTATATAGTTCTACTGTCTTCCTATTATGTCCAAGAATCTGTATTGATAAAGCCACTGGATGGCGAAACGTCTACAATAAAGATATCCAGATGTTGCACATGTGTCTTAAGTTTATCAAGCTGTTATAAACAATACATGGACACAGAGGGTATATATAGGTCAGAGTGAGGTGCAGTACTAGTAGTAATATAAGTAGTAGTAGTAATATAAGTAGTAGTAGTAATATAAGTAGTAGTAGTAGTAGTACAATATGGTAGAACAATCAACTTGCACATAAGTAAAAGCTTATAAAAGCTGTTATTTAGGTAAAATAAAAAATAAGTTAGAGAAATATTTGTGTTGGTGGTAAATTAGACACATGTGCAACACCTGGGTATCTTTAATGTGGAAACGTTTGCCACACAGTGGCTTCATCAGTCCATACAAAGGAGAATGTTGAAGAACAGGAGTTTGAAGTAATCAGTCCCTCAGCCTTGAGTCAATGTGATTAGTCCATCGACTCAAGGCTGAGGGACTGATTACCTCAAACTACTCCTGTTCTTCACCATTCTCTTTTTTATGGACTGATGAAGCCACTGTTTGGCGAAACGTTTCCTCATTAAAGATACCCAAATGTTGCACATGTGTCTAATTTACCAACTTGTCGGTTCTCTGAACCATTCACCTACATTTATGTTGGTGGATGGATGTGAGAAAGTCTGTTTCAGTGTTCCTGGTGTGTTGTGTTCCTGTGTAGCAGAGACTATGTGATGGCAGGATTATTGTTTTAACGAGGATTTTTGCTAATACTTCAGAGATAATGAAGCTGCCTTTATTTTGCTGGATTATGTTATTATTATTATTATAATCAAAAGCTGGATTATGTTAGAAACAGCGATTAATGATGATTGAAGTCAAATTTCCGCAGACGTATTATACATCACTCTGACCTATATATACCCTCTGTGTCCATGTATTGTTTGTAACGGCTTGATAAAGCTCCTGGAGAGCGAAACGTTGCCACAGTAAAATGTCACATTAGTTGCACTTGTGTCCTTTTACTTTACATATTGTGGGTAATTCTACAAACATTAATACAATGTTTTGTGTATTATGTTATACGCATGTTTATGTATCTCACCGTACACCTATGCAGATAACACTATAACGCAATAATTATTATAATCAAAAAGAAGCGCTAAACATACAAGGGTATAACGCAATAAGCAGCAGGTTCAAGATGAGGTCATAACCTTAGAGCTATCGATTGTCCAGCCTGGCTTGTCGTCTCCTCTCTCTCCCTCCCTCCATTTCCCTCTCTTCGTCTCCCATTTCCTTTCCTTACCTTCCCTCCCTCCCCACCATCTTCCGTGTCACTTCCTCCCCCTTCCTCTACCAGTCACTGGACCCATTATGTACCTTTGTAATCTTTTGACTACCGCCCACAGGATGGGTATGGGGTGCATAAAGATATTAAACTAAAGTGAGTGAGTGTGTGTGTGTGTGTGTGTGTGTGTGTGTGTGTGTGTGTGTGTGTGTGTGTGTGTGTGTGTGTGTGTGTGTGTGTGTGTGTGTGTGTGTGACTCAACAATCAATATTTGCACCAATAACTCATTACAGTTGTGACCGGGTGTGGAAGTGTGAATTGCTCATTACTCTATAATTTGTTCATGATTGTAGCCAAAGTATAAACGTAAGTAACCATTCTACAGAATTCATTACCTTTGTAACTTGTGAGCTCATTACCTTTGTACCTAGTTCAGCTATCAAAACTTTGGGGGCCCAGTCCCTGGACCCATTACGTACCTCTGTAATCTGTAAATACCTTTGTAACTTGTCATGATTGTGACCAGACTTACCTGGAGTTCATTACCTTTGTAAATTGTGAGTTCATTACCTTTGTAAATTGTGAGTTCATTACCTCTAACTTGCTCAGCTATCAAAACTTTGGAGTCCAGTCCCTGGACCAATTATGTACCTCTGTAATCTTTTGACTACCGCCCACAGGATGGGTATGGGGTGCATAATAAACATATTAAACTAACTAAACTTCCTCTACCCCAGTTTTCCTATCCCCCTACTTCTTTCTCCTCTCTTTTTCTGTTTTTCTTTCCATACCTTTCTCTCTCTTTACACAAAGGTTTTACATGGGTAGGTTAAGAGTTCTTACTTTTATTTACAATCTAAGAGTTGTTACCTACATTAGCTCATTTCAAAGTCTTTAATGAGACATTATAGGTAATAAGATGAAGTTGGAGCCATCTGTGAGCCAGCGATTTCATTTGGTCAACTGACTCTGTCATTGATGTCATTATGCTTTACGAACATGTTCCAGACTCGAGTCATCCTAGGAATAAATGATCACAGATGAAGTGATGTTTTTGAGAGGGATACCGCCAGTGTAGAGTTGCTATTTGCTGCCCGTCTTATTGTGTCGAGGCTGTCTTCTCGTTATCCGCGGAGTGGAGTCAACATTGGCTTTGTACATAACAGTAAGTCGCCCACATTCTTCCGATGTTGAAGGCTCTGCTGAGATGACAGATCTGGCCACACCGGGTCCAGGCGAGAGATGAGCCGTCTTGCTCTGTTCTCAATTCTGTCACGAAGTCGTAGAGGAGACGGGGGGGGGGGCAGTTAATCCAAGAAAGTGGAGCATACTCAGGGTGTGAGCGTACTTGTGTCTCATACTGAGTCTTGCAGCCTTTACTGTCGAGCAGATGCGACATATGTCCATATAATAATAATATTATATAGACTTATCTCGCATCTGGTCGACAGTAAAGGCAGCAAGACTCAGGATGAGACACAAGCAGTGTACACAGATGATTCCAAGTCTTCTGACGGTGTCGGATTTGCAGCAGTGTTTCTGGACACCTGTAAACTTCCTGGCTGCTTTGTAAGATTTACAACGTGGTTCTTTACAGTAAGTTTCGATTATTACAAAAATGAAGCGCTAAACCTACAAGGGTCATACAGTGCAGCAGGGCAGGGAAGGGTGCAGGGGTATTGGGTAGCAAGAGGGAGAGGGATTATTATTAGGTCATACAGTGCAGCAGGGCAGGGGATAATGCAGGGGTAGAGAGCAGCAAGAGGGAGATATAGAAAGGGCTGTGAGGAGTGCTAGAAGCATCATCAAAGTTTGTGCAGCCAATCAGTTGCTGTCAAAAAATCAACGAGACAGTGAGTTAAAGGAGGGTCCATCAGCAAGGAGGAAAGAAAAAGGGCATTAGAGTGGTGATGACGTTGGAGGTAAATTCTGTGTGCTCGTTGATAGAGTGGACAGTCCAACACAATATGGCTAACAAAAACTGGATCCTGACAATTCTCACAGAGTGGAACAGGGTGCCTCTCCATTAGATACCCATGAGTAAGACGAGTGTGGTCGATTCGAAGACAGGAGAGTGTAGTCTCCCAACCACGACACTGATGACAAGATGGCCAGAAACCTATACTTCGTTTAACAGAATGCAATTTGTTATGTAACATATCAGGCCAATGTTGTTGCCAATGGTTGTAAAGGTGATCAGAAATCACAGAAAAATAGTCTGTGAATAGAACACCTCTATATGAAACTGGGAGGTCATGTACTGCTGACCGCGCAGCAGTGTCTGCCTGTTCATTACCCTGTATGTCAACATGACCGGGGAGAAAAGTTAGATGCTACATGAACATAGAAAGGTGGCAACTGAAGAGAAGACAAGAGCGAATGTAGATGAAGAGAAAAGGGATGGATTAAACTGGGGCGACAAACAAATAAGGAACTCTATTAACATCCGTTACCACCCCATATATGGAAGGATTGCAGAGGTCATAAGAGTGAACAAAATATTGGAGGTAATGAGCATCATGACGATTGGTCACAGATGGAATATTCACTTCTGCACAGAGGCTCTCAACAGGTGAAGAGTGAAAAACACCGAGGCATAAATGAATGGGATGAATGGTAATGAATGGGATCAAGGCTAGAAAGAGTTACAGGAGAGGCCGCTGAAAATACCTGGTCGCCATAATCTAGTTTCGATAAAATTAGGGCAGAATGCAGTTGAAGGAGAGTTCTACAATCAGCCCCCCATGAAAGACGAGCGAGGGTTTTCAAGAGGTTCAGCCGGCTATGACAAGTTACATTCAAGGAGGTAATGTGAGGTTTACAGGATAACCCACGATCAAACTAAGCTGAAAAACCTGACAGTATCACGTTCTGGGATACGCAAACCATACAGGTGCAATGGATGATCAGGGATGATAGAATGTCTAATTTAAGTAATTTGGTGTGTTTAAGCACTAGAAAATTTAAACCCATGAGCAGTGGCCGAATTGGAAACACGGTTGACCGCATGCTGGAGAGAAACTGCAATGAGGTGACAGTCAATACCTGCACAAGCTATAGGAAATTCATCAACATAGAGTGATGACCAAATATTAGATGGAAGAACAGATGCTAGATCATTAATAGCAGTGAGAAAAAGTGTAGTGCTCAGGACACATCCCTGGGGGACACCTTCAGCTTGGACAAAGTCCGGGAAAAGCATATTAACCCGAACACGGAAATGTCGCTCGGATAAGAAGTTCTTAAGGAAAAATGGGAGACTGCCTCGGAGACCTAAGGAGTGAGCTTGGGTCAAGATGTCATATCTCCAAGTTGTGTCATATGCCTTCTCAAGATAAAAAAAAAAAAAGGCAATAACCGAGTGGTTATTGGCAAAGGCATTACATACATATGTATCTAAATGGAGTAAGGGGTCAAGAGTGGAATGGCTCTTATGAAAGCCATACTGACTAGTGGAGAGACTATTGTGCATCTCTAAATATCACACCAAACGTCTATTTACCAGACGTTCCATCACCTTGCAAACTGCACTGGTGAGAACAATGGGACAGTAGTGAGAGGCATCATGTCCCGACGTGCCTGGTTTACGAAAAGGTAAAACAATGGCAGATTTCCACAGATGGGAAGAACTCCTTGCAGCCAAATAAGATTATATAGATGTAAGAGGACAGTAAGAGCTGACGGATGTAAATGCTGGAGCATACGAATATGAATGACATCAGGGCCCAGCTGCCGATGATCGGCAAGCAGAAAGTGTTGACTAGTTCCAGAAGTGTAAAAGGCACATTATAAGACTTCTCTGCTAGAAGAGGAGTCTAAGGATTCTAACTCTGGTAAACTTGGAGGAAAGAAATGAGGGGCATAGACAGAGCCTCTGAAAGATACAGACAAGATGATTTCTAATTTCTGTGGCAACTTCAAGAAGGTTTGCTAGAGTGACACCAGCAACCCTAAGAATGGGAACTTGGTCTGGAGAGTATTTGCCATTCAGTTTCTATACTTTTTTTCCAGACTGCACTTATAGAGGAAGCCGAAGTGACGGTACAAACATAATCCCGCCAACAAGTGCGTTTAGCTTCAGAGATGATACAGTGAGCGATCGCTCTCGTCCGCTTAAAGTCAAGGGGTCGCTCTGTGGTCCTATTGTAATGATATCTGCCCCATGCAGCACATTTCAAACATACCACAGAAGCAGAAGGAGACCATCAAGGCACACATTTCTGAGAATGCCTACCTAAGGTTTGGGGTACAGAATGTGAAGCCATGGTCGAGAATAGGTGTAACAGCTCATCAGTAGAAGACAAAGAAGGGTCCTCACTGAAAGCAGTTTGACGCGAGTACAGCTCCCAATTCGCTCGGTCAAACTGTCAGCATGGGCTTCAAGGAGGTGGAGAATACAAATGGGGAATTGGAAAACGATCGCTGTCATTAAGTCCAAGAGTACAGACCAGGTAAAGTCTAGTGCAGTTAATGAAGAGCAAACTGAGAGATCGATGCAAGAGAGAGATTGAGTACGAGGGTCAAAATGGGTAGGAGCACCAGTGTTTAAAACATGGAGGGAGAGACAAGTGAGAAGAACCTCGAACTGAATGCCACAAGAGTCGCAGTGAGACCACCCCAGAGGAAATGGTGAGCATCAAAATTGCCTAATAAAAGAAGTGGTGACGGTAATGAAGAAACCAGAAATGCAACATCTTATTCAAGTAGATGCATGCTGCAGTGTAATACAGCAAAGTATGAACAAAGATCTGATGGTATGGTATACCGGTATTTGCAAGAAGTGCACTTTCATTAAACGTTCCATTGGGAAAAGGATCCGATGAATATAATAAAACAGCCCAAGATGGGATGGATAATAGTGGAGTGTAAATTGGGTTCTTGTAAACAAACACCAACAGGTAAAAACTGAGAAAGCAATACCTGAAGCTCACCCCGGTTACCTCTGAGGCCTCGGATATTCCACTGTAAATAAGCCATGATTTGTGAAGAGAAGGATACAGGAAATATGAAGCAATAAGTATCTACGGACTAGAAGGGTTAGTAAGTCCACATGTGGAGGCAGCAGAAAACGAGTAAGCTGCAAATAAGAGTTGTGCAGATGGAGTAAAAGAGTGAAGAGTAGCAACAGGAGGTGGATCAATGTCCATCAATGGTTTAGTCTCCTCACTATATTCGGAGATAGCTTCAAGTGTTTCAAAGGACAAGAATACTGTATGTGGGACGATACTGGAAATAGAAGGAGGAGGGTGAGTAAAGATCAGAGCGACAATGGAACTTACCAAAGTAGGGGAGACAGGAGAGGAAGAAACCTGGGAGGGGACAGGAGAGGAAGAAACCTGGGAGGGGACAGGAGAGGAAGAAACCTGGGGGGGACAGGAGAGGAAGAAACCTGGGAGGGGACAGGAGAGGAAGAAACCTGGGAGGGGACAGGAGAGGAAGAAACCTGGGAGGGGACAGGAGAGGAAGAAACCTGGGACGGGACAGGAGAGGAAGAAACCTGGGAGGGGACAGGAGAGGAAGAAACCTGGGAAAGAACAGAAGAGGAATAAACTTGGGAGGGAACATGAGAGGAGGGGACTGTACGAGAGGGGATGATGAACTTTCACACTCATAACAGAACAAGTAAGAGGTAAAGAACCAGGTACAGAGACTGGAAAGGAGAAGTGAAAGGAGATTTACACTTTGGAGAATTTTGGGGGGAACTCTGGAGAAGTGGGGGAGTGAAGGGGAGGAACTGTTGTGCAAGGTTTTGTAAACATAGAAACTTGTGAGCGAGAAGATGAAGATTTGAGGACAGTATGAGGTGACAAGGTGGGACCTCGGAGTCCAGGACTGCAAAAGAGTTAGATACAGAGGTGACTGTGGAAGGTGTGACCACAAGGAAGACTGCAGGAGTTGGGACCCCAGAGGTTGGTGGCCTCTTAATAACTCGAGAATAAGAAATACAGAGAAGTCTCATCTGGAGGCGAAGATGAGAGACCGCCATGGTGTACGTAAAGTCTTCTGTCTCTTTGAGACAACGGATTTCTGATTCATTTAAGTAAACTTGGCAACGACGAGAATAAGATGGGTGAGCTTCATTACAATTAAGAGAGTAATATTAAGCTTTACATTATTTAGTTTATATGTGGCATGGTTATTATCCTTACCTCTCCAGGTAAACTCCATGTTGCATTTGTCTATATTGAACTGCATTTGCCACTCCTCCGTCCCCTGCATCAGTCTATTCAAATCATCCTGGAGTGCTCTAGTGTCCTCATTAGAATGAATTGGGCGGCCTATTTTGGTGTCATCAGCAAATTTTCTCATGTCGCTATTTATTATTATTTATTTATGTCGGTTGTTCACAATTTACATAAACGACATAGATGAGGGAATAAATAACAACATAAGCAAATTTGCTGATGACACCAAAATAGGCTGCCCAATTCATTCTAATGAGGATACTAGAGCACTCCAGGATGATTTGAATAGACTGATGCAGTGGTCGGAGAAGTGACAGATGCAGTTTAATATAGACAAATGCAAAGTTCTAAATGACTCACGAAATCGTAATGACATGACTGCACACAAACCATACCACGGGCGGGGATAGAATCAACGATCAGAGTCTCAAAACTCCAGACCGTCACGTTAGCCACTGGACCAGCTAGCCACAATAAGATTCGTCCAACTAGGTATATTTCTACAATATTTCTAGGTATATTTCTAAATGTTGGACAGGAAAATAACCATGCCACGTATAAATTAAATGTATATCTTAATACTACTGATTGCGAAAAGGAATCAGGAGTTCAGGTTAGCAGTAACCTGAAACCAGGACAACAGTGCATTAGTGTTCACAATAAAGCTAACAGAATCCTTGGCTTCATATCAAGAAGCATAAATAATAGGAGTCCTCAGGTTGTTCTTCAACTCTATATATCCTTGGTTAGGCCTCATTTAGATTATGCTGCACAGTTCTGGTCACCGTATTACAGAATGGATATAAATGCTCTGGGAAACGTATAGAGGAGGATGACAAAGCTGATCCCATGTATCAGAAACCTTCCCTATGAGGATAGACTGAGGGCCCTGAATCTGCATTCTCTAGAAAGGCGTAGAATTAAGGGGAATATGATTGAGGTGTATAAATGGAAAATAGGAATGAATAAAGGGGATGTAAATAGTGTGCTAAAAATATCTAGCCTAGACAGGACTCGCAGCAATGGTTTTAAGTTGGAAAAATTTAGATTCAGGAAGGATATAGGAAAGCACTGGTTTGGTAACAGAGTTGTGGATGAGTGGAACAAACTCCCAAGTACCGTCATAGAAGCTAAGACGTTGTGTAGTTTTAAAAATAGGTTAGATAAATACATGAGTGGGTGTGGGTGGGTGTGAAATGGACCTGACTAGCTGGTGCTATTGGGTCAGATGCCGTGCTCCTTCCTTAAGTGGAGGTGACCTGACTGGATGGACCATTGGTCTAAGCCGGGGGTTGACATGGACCTGCCCCACATGGGCAAGTAGGCCTGCTGCAGTGTTTCTTCTTTCTTATGTTCTTATTGTTATAAGATAAGATTTTGTTCGGATTTTTAACCCCGAAGGGTTAGCCACCCAGGATAACCCAAGAAAGTCAGTGCGTCATCGAGGACTGTCTGTCTTATTTCCATTGTGGTCCTCAATTTTGTCGTCCAGGATGCGACCCACACCAGTCGACTAACACCCAGGTACCTATTTGCTGCTAGGGGAACAGGACAACAGTTGTAAGGAAACGTGTCGAAATGTTTCCACCCCGCCGGGAATCGAAGCCGGGCCCACCGTGTGTGAAGCCAGAGCTTTAGCCACCAGGTATGGTCGTCCGCACCACAGACTGGGCTTCTGCCATGGACCGGCAATATTTCGCTGGATGGCCAAAACGCTAGCAGTTTCTACACTGTTGTGGTGTAGGGATCAACTTTCGGACTTGTAAACTGTGTCCCGCGATATAAACCGAGGACGGAAGCTCACGACAATCAAAAGTTAAGTGAACTACATTGTAGGGATACCGTCTCTGCCCGCGGGTAGGTGTGTCTACTTCGAGAATTGGGAGGTCTTGGAGCTCAAGCAAGAAATAATGGGGATTACAATTTTCCAACTTAATGTTCAACATTTCTTTGTAGATGAATGGTTCAGAGAACCGACATGTTGATAAATTAGACACATGTGCAACTCTTGGGTATCTTTATTGAGGAAACGTTTCGCCACACAGTGGCTTCATCAGTCCGTACGTAGGAGAAACTTGAAGAACAGGAGGAGAATGAGGTAATCAGTCCCTCAACCTTGAGTCGATGTGTTCAGTCCATCTATCTATTCAAGATTGATGGACTGAACACATCGACTCAAGGTTGAGGGACTGATTACCTCATTCTCCTCCTGTTCTTCAAGTTTCTCCTACGTATGGACTGATGAAGCCACTGTGTGGCGAAACGTTTCCTCAATAAAGATACCCAAGAGTTGCACATGTGTCTAATTTATCAACATTTCTTTAATAACCGTTACCTCCTTGAAGTTGAACTACATAATTACAATCCCGATGTTATACTCTTGAATGAGACAGCTGCAAGAGTTGATCAACATATTAAATTACGTGGTTACTCTACTGTGGAGAAATCGAGAGGACCCTTTAGTGGCGTAGCCATCTTAGTTAAATTAGGCTATGCATTTAGAAATATTCACGTTGATGAAGATAACATTCTTGCAATAGAAATGACGACGTCTCATGGCCAGCTAGTGATAGGAACTGGATATTTTCCCCCGAGACAACAGTATATAGCATCAATTCCTCTACATAGGATATTAAGCAGAAATATTCCAACAATTCTAGCGGGAGATTTTAATGCTCATCACCCTGCCCTCTTTAACTGTGGAGTTGGTATTCCACTGGGTGACTTGAAAGGAAAACAACTATTTAATATAATGACAGCCAGAAACTTGTCATTTCAAGGCCCATTCTTTAAATCGTATATTGGTCCTCATCCAGGGACACCAGATATAGTTCTGACAAACAGAGACTGTGACCTCTTTCATTGTCGTATCTCTCCTGGTGGAAACGTGATCTGACCATATCCCTGTTATAATACAACTACAAACTTCTCCATTTAGAATACCTGTACCTCCTAAACCCAATCTCAACACCCTAGGATTTGACCCCTTCAGAGCATTTCTGGGTGACGATGAAATTGTGTCGTTGGAAAATCTACCTTCCACTGCAATTGACGACGCGATCAGGTCCCTTCACAATCGAATAATTGATGTTACTAATCCAACCTGTCAATTAGCTTCCACAAAGATCTACCAACAATATAAACTTACGAGGGAAATTAGAGACGCTTTGAGAAATTATCAAATAGAATGTCGAAGGCATCTTCAAACGCTACAACCACCAGTAGCTACATTGCACAGACTGAGGCAAGAATTAATTAACATGATTAGTCATCACAAACGTGACTTATGGAAACTGCTAGCTCTCAAAGCTAATCAGTATAAACGTGAGCCAGCAAAATTTTGGAGTAAGATCCGACTTTTAGGGGAAAAGCACAAGGCTCCTAACTACCTAATTCATACCTTCACTGATGAGGATGATGAAGATGTTGAGATTAAACTTGATGATCCACAGGACCAGGCTAATTTGATGGGTGATGTATGGGAGAAAATTCTCTTCCACAATAACAGTCGTCGATTTAACAATAATCACTGGGCTAATTTGATGGGTGATGTATGGGAGAAAATTCTCTTCCACAATAACAGTCGTCGATTTAACAATAATCACTATCAGTTGGTAAATGAATGGAGAGATGAGAACTTAGCTGATCTACAACCACTACCTTCCATCGATACATCAACTCTTGAAGACGCCCACCCGCTTACTAGACCTATTACATTACTCGAGATGAGTCAGGTTATTGGAAGAATGCGAAATAGAGCCCCTGGTCTCTCTGGAATAACAATGAAACAAATAAAGTTCCTACCCAGAAATTGTAAACAGTCTTTGGTTAATAACTTTAATGCCATCTTGGCCTCAGGACATTTTCCAGTTGTTTTTAAGACTGCTAGGATGATCTTTCTTGCTAAGCCCAATAAAGACATCCACCAACCAGGGAACTATAGACCTATATCTTTACTTGAAGTCACTGGAAAAGTTCTTGAGAAGATCATTTCCAACAGGCTGAACTACTATATGGAGTTTAATCACCTTTTTACTGAAAAACAATTTGGTTTTAGAACACATAGAGGAACCCATCATGCAATAAATATTATTTGTGATGCTGTAGCAAGTCTAAAACATCAGGGCAATCTTGCCCTGATTGCCTCCAGAGATGTTCATAAAGCTTTTGATAGCTTATGGCATGATGGTCTTATATACAAACTTATTGACCTACCAGACCATAACTGGACCTTTCTCAGATTAATATATAACTTCTTAACTCAAAGAAAAATCATTCCCACCTTTCACGGCAGGTCAACAGAGCCTTTTATATCAACACCTTGTGTCCCACAAGGTTCTTGTCTTAGTCCAATTCTATTCAACATTTATGTGAATGACCTTCCTCAACAAGAGTTTAATGATACAATTATAACGCAATTTGCAGATGATGTTATTCATGTCGTCTCGTCAACTCCGGTATCAGGAAAATACAAGTATGAGAGAGTCATAGAAAAAATGAATATTGAACTTCGTCGAACATCTAATTGGGAAAAGAAATGGAGAATTACGACTAATCCTGACAAAGTCCTTGTTAGCACGATAGGATGTTTTGCATCAACCATCGAAGATAAAGGGGGTATCTCCATCAGAGGTACACCTGTAGTCATTAGAAACCCTAACAAGATCTTGGGATATGAAATAGACAGGCTGCTCCACTCAACATCTCATGTAAATAAAAAAATCAACATAGCCAAAGCCGGTCTTAACAGTCTCTTTAGATTTAATCAAGCCCCTCCACATGTCAAAAAAATCTGTATAAAATGATAATAAGACCTATACTTGAATACCCATGTGTCCCAATGTCATTAACAACAGACCAACATGCTACGGTTGCAACGGGTCCAGAATAGAGCTCTCCGCTTCATTACGGGCACCAGGAGGAGAGAGACAGTTAAAATGGCAGATTTACACGTACAACAAGATATTACTGCCTTAAATGCACGACTTGACACCTGGAGTTTACCTGGAGAGAGTTTCGGGGGTGAACGCCCCCGCGGCCCGGTCTGTGACCAGGCCTCCTGGTGGATCAGCGCCTGATCAACCAGGCTGTTGCTGCTGGCTGCACGCAAACCAACGTACGAGCCACAGCCCGGCTGATCCGGAACTGACTTTAGGTGCTTGTCCCGTGCCAGCTTGAAGACTGCCAGGGGTCTGTTGGTAATCCCCCTTATGTGTGCTGGGAGGCAGTTGAACAGTCTCGGGCCCCTGACACTTATTGTATGGTCTCTTAACGTGCTAGTGACACCCCTGCTTTTCATTGGGGGGATGGTGCATCGTCTGCCAAGTCTTTTGCTTTCGTAGTGAGTGATTTTCGTGTGCAAGTTCGGTACTAGTCCCTCTAGGATTTTCCAGGTGTATATAATCATGTATCTCTCCCTCCTGCGTTCCAGGGAATACAGGTTTAGAAACCTCAAGCGCTCCCAGTAATTGAGGTGTTTTATCTCCGTTATGCGCGCCGTGAAAGTTCTCTGTACATTTTCTAGGTCGGCAATTTCACCTGCCTTGAAAGGTGCTGTTAGAGTGCAGCAATATTCCAGCCTCAACTCTATGCCTCAACTCTATGCAATGCAAGGACTCTACATGCCAGATAGAGAACATCCTCTGCAAGTTGAAAATATCACGGATTATATCATCAATACTCCTCCTCACAGGACTCAAAGAATGACTCTCCCAAAGAGGGTCCGTCGTTTTATCCATAAAGACGATTACCATCGACCAATGATCTTGAGCAACCTCCCTGCAGATGAAGATGATTGGGTAACACCAGAACCCTTCTATGTTTACTAAGAAAATCATCGCCCCCAATTAGGGAGACATCTTGTATAACATTCTACTGTTAAAATTATGCTACATTTACTATGGCGGGACACCACCTTGTAAGAAGCTAATGTGTCCACCAGGACGCTGACATGTCCCTAGGACAGCTCTCCATCGGGCTGCTAACGGAGTCACTGGCTTCTTGGACCTCTTGGGGAGGGTCGATGGTGCTCGTGCAAGCAGCAGATTCCTGGGCAACTTGCTGCTGTTTGCAATGGCTGTCTACCGAGGAGAGACAGGCACCTAGCAACATCTGTTGTTGGGGCATTGGATGAATTCCCTACTATGTTTGTTAACTGCTCATTACTCTGTAATTTGTCTATGATTGTAATCATGTCATAACGTGTTTATCATTCATTACCTTTGAAACTTGTCATGATTGTGACCAGCTCTACCTGGAGCTCATTACCTTTGTAAATTTTCATGATTAATGTGTTTGATTCATTACCTTCGCAATTATTCATGAATGTGACCAGCTCAACCTGGAGCTCATTACCTTTGTAACTTGGTCATGATTATGACCAGATCTAGTTCATTACCTTTGTAACTTGCTCAGCTATCAAAACTTTGGAGTCCAGTCCCTGGACCAATTATGTACCTCTGTAATCTTTTGACTACCACCCACAGGATGGGTATGGGGTGCATAATAAACATATTAAACTAATAAACTCAAGTAATTCTTTATAAACTGGCCAGAAAATTATTGCCTTCATTGTCGTTTAAATGTCCGTTGTGCAATCGAAAAAAAAAGCAATTGCAACTTGTATATTTACTACCAATTCAGAGTCATGTACTTATATATCTGTTATATCTATGTGACTCTGATGGGTTAGTATTACACCCCTTCAAGAATATTTTATTATTCCACACACACTTTTTAAACTACACCAAACTGGTTGGGCCACTTACCTTTTATATCCTACCTCTCTCCCCCCTCCCACTCTTTTCCAATATTTCTATCCTTACCCATGTTGTTAGGTAAGACACATATGCAACAGTTAGGTATCTTTATTATGAAACGTTTCGCCTACACAGTAGGCTTCTTCAGTCAAGTACAGAAAAGTTGATAGAAGCAGAAGATACTTGAAGACGATGTAATCAGTCCATCACCCTTAAAGTTTTGAGGTGGTCAGTCCCTCAGTCTGGAGAAGAGCATTGTTCCATAGTATGAAACAATATGGAGATGAAGTGACAGGATGGAGCTTTTTATAGCGCCAAGAGGTGAGACGTAGGCCACTAGGAGAGGTAAGAACTCAGATGTTGAGAGGTCAGGTCCCTCTCAAATCCAGCCGCTCTCACTAGTGGAAGTTGTCGAAGTTGATTGCAGGTCTGTACCAAGATACCCTTGTGTTGCAGTGTCTGACAGATTGAACATTAAAATGTACTTGACTGAAGAAGCCTACTGTGTAGGCGAAACGTTTCATAATAAAGATACCTAACTGTTGCATATGTGTCTTACCTAACAACCTGTCGGTATTTTATACCATTTTAATGTTCAATCCTTACCCATCTTACCAAAGCTCTGGTCATAAGAAGAAGAAGAGGAGCTCAAGCTGTTCCAGAATGTTGTCACCACATGTTTGGAAATTACGCTGAATAATGGTATGAGGTAGAATGACGGTACCACAAGAATGGAGAAAATGGTGTTTTGAAATTGTTACAGGAATAGCGTTTATGGTGGTAAGGAGAGAAAGACTGTGAGTTTGGCTAGCATTTTGTACCATGACAATGCATGCACTGCTCTTGAGAGCATGAAACGAAATATTTCGACCAACATGGCGCTGGAGCACCTTGCTGATACTATGATCAGAAAGATAGTCTGAGGAAGATTTTGGCTGCAAAGTGAAAAACTTAGTCCATTGTGTACTATGATGCATAGTATGTAAAAGCAGCGATTGTCGCATTGGTCTTTTCTGAATAGAGTGAGAGGCATTCGAAGTAGTGTCATCAGAGAAAGGTCATGGTCGTTTAGATGCAGGACCAGAAGTGGTCCGAAAGCATAGTCAAAGATGTGCGGAGGAGGTCGGATGTGTCAAAGGAGTCAGGCCAAGCAGACAGGTCAGACAAAATGTCACCCGCAGAAGATACAGGGGCATTAGAAAGGTCTGAAGGATGGTCTGGCAAGAAGGCAGGGTCGTAAGAGTGCTGCTACAGAATGGGGCCCAGGAAGAGCAGTTTCATGTTTTGGGGGTTCCATGGTTGGGTCTCTGTTCATTTTGTTTTTAAGAAAAAAAAAAGATGGGGGGGAACATGGAGGGGTAGCCCCTAGGAGGAATGAAAGGGCCATAAATACCCCTCCGCGCCCAAGAGGACCTCGGCGCAGCCGGTAGTGCAGATGTGGCATGGAACCCGTGCCATACCCTACCCCTTCATAGCAGTAAACCAGCAGTCCGGGATAGGAACTTCACATCTACCGAACCACCTCGACGGACAAAAGAGAGGTCGGTCAGAAACCCTGCAGAAAGCATAGGTTCTTCAGCTACTACCTCCTGGAATCCGACAGGCAGCTTCCAGAAATGCACCTGTTACCTGAAAGACACCCAAAGCCTTCCCCCGGTAGAGAAGAGGGATCGGGATCTCCAGAAAATCCAGATTCCATAGGAAACTACACTACCATCAAGGACCTCAACGGAATGGGATGGCCCACGGTACCCTTCCTCCAACCTAGGAACTAGAATGCCTGAGGAAAGAACCCCAAAGGCTGAAAACAGGAAAGGGAAAGGGGAGAGATGGGGAGAGGAGGAGGGATGGGGAGAGGAGGAGGGATGGGGAGGATTGGACAGGGAAGGGGAGGATTGGGTGGTAATTAGGCTCGGTCGGAGACAGAAGGGTTCAATTCCTCAGACCAATAGCCTCTTCGCCACAGCAAGGCAGCCCCCCTTGAAGAGGAACACTAGGTCAAGGTGTGTAGCACTTACCCATTCAGGCCCTGATCCACCATGAGGCCTGGTCTCAGACCGGGCCGCGGGGGCGTTGACCCCCGAAACCCCCTCCAGGTAAACTCCTCAACACTGGGTCAGGATGTATAGCACTTACCCATTCCTAGGACAACGCTGGGTCGCCTTACTGTGGAGGCCAGGTTGTATTATTCGACAGTCGTTCATTACCACTAATACTGATTACATTGATGGCAGTGCAAGACAGTGATGGATAGTGCAAGGCAGTGATGGACAGTACAAGGCAATTATAGATAGTGGAAGATAACGATGAGCAGTGGAAGACAGTGATGGATTGTGGAAGATAGTGATGGACTGTGGATGACAGTGATGGACTGTGGATGACAGTGATGGACTGTGGAAGACAGTGATGATAAGATACAGGTTGAGAGAAACATAAGAACAATCTTCTTCCTCACTACAACACGAACGCACAGTGGAATTAAAGATGAGGAGGGCACTGATTCTCACCTCTTTACAGGTGTACTCTACAACCAGGTACTGGTACTACCTCGTACTGTAAACAAGTGTACTCTACAACCTGGTACTAATACTGCCTCGTACTGTATACAAGTGTACTCTACAACCTGGTACTAATACTGCCTCGTGCTGTATACAAGTGTACTCTACAACCTGGTACTAATACTGCCTCGTGCTGTATACAAGTGTACTCTACAACCTGGTACTGGTACTACCTCGTACTGTATACAAGTGTATTCTACAACCTAGTACTGGTACTACCTCGTACTGTATACAGGTATACTCTACAACCTGGTACTGGTACTACCTTGTACTGTATACAGGTGTACTCTACAACCTGGTACTAATACTGCCTCGTGCTGTATACAAGTGTACTCTACAACCTAGTACTGGTACTATCTCGTACTGTATACAGATGTACTCTACAACCTGGTACTGGTACTACCTCGTACTGTATAAAAGTGTACTCTACAATCTGGTACTAATACTGCCTCGTACTGTATACAAGTGTACTCTACGACCTGGTACTAATACTGCCTCGTACTGTATACAAGTGTACTCTACAACCTGGTACTAATATTGCCTCGTACTGTATACAAGTGTAATCTACAACCTGGTACTAATACTGCTTCGTACTGTATACAAGTGTACTCTACAACCTGGTACTAATACTGCCTCGTACTGCATACAAGTGTACTCTACAACCTAGTACTAGTACTGCCTCATACTGTGCACAAGTGTACTCTACAACCTAGTACTAGTACTGCCTCATACTGTGCACAAGTGTACTCTACAACTTAGTAATAGTACTGCCTCATACTGTGCACAAGTGTACTCTACAACCTAGTAATAGTACTGTCTCATGCTGTGCACAAGTGTACTCAACAACCTGGTACTAGTACTGCTTCGTAATGAATACAAGTGTATTCTACAACCTAGTACTAACACTGCCTCATACTGTGCACAAGTGTACTCTACAACCTGGTACTCGTACTACCTGAACTTAAAGGGGTCATAGAGTGCCTGGGAAAATGAAAGGGTATCTGGTTTGATTGGAGGAAGGGCAGGTAGTTCCAATCTCTTGTAATAAGAGCCCTTCTCCAGCATCAATGGCCAGTAGTATTGGTAAGAAAATGTTCATAAATCAACAAATCCCTGGCTTCACTGAACATGGTTTGCCAGTATTGATGGCTGGTTGCTGAGGTGAGAAACTTGAAGTAAATACAATGCACATTTTATTGTCGCATGGTTTGGCTGTGTATAACTTTATTAAGGCATTACTTGATAAAGCTCTATACAGAGCAAAGAGCTGCTCCAGTAAAATCTTGCTCTAAAACGTTTGACTCTTGTTAATATTGTCTGCAGTACGTACTTTGGATGCAGACTTGAAACCTGTCGACTACACAAGAGTTATTAATGTTACCTGGACAGTAACGCAGCCATGATGAAGCTTATTGGGGCTGAAATCCAGAGACAAATACTTTTATTAATCCTGGCTAAGCCCCTCATTGAAATCCTGGCTTAAGTCCCCTCCTGACTGGAAGACTGGTTTAAATCCCCTCCAGATTGAAAGTCTGGCTACGTTACTGCTCATGTACATCACAATTCAAGAATTCTTTGCTCCCTAAAATAAAGCTAAAGTAAAAATGATGTATATACACAGTGATATATACCTCACAGTTTATATACATTAAAGTGCTGCCCTAATTGTATTATTATTATAATCAAAAAGAAGCGCTAAGCCACAAGGGCTATACAGCGCTGCAGGGTACGGAAGGAAGCGAGGGTATTGGGTGGCAGAAGGGGGAAGGGATGATCAGTAGGTTACAGAAAACTGCGGGGCAGGGGATAGTGCGGGGGTAGAGGGCAGCAAGAGATTGAGGTAGAAAGGGCTGAAGATATCATCAGAGTTTGTGAAGTAAGTCAGTTGTTGTCAAAAAGTCAATGAGAGAGTCTGGATGAAAGGTGGGTCCATCAGCGAGAAGGAAAGGTAAAGAGAGAGCAACAGAGCGAAGACGACGTTGGAGGTATATTCTGCATGCTTGTTGATAAAGCGGGCAGTCTAATAGAATGTGGCTGACCGATAATGGAACCTGACAATTCTCAGAGGAGCAGGGCGCCTCTCCATGAGATATCCATGAGTAAGACGAGTATGGCCAATGCGAAGACGGGAGAGAGTAGTCTCTCAACCTCGACACTGGTGACAAGAAGACGGCCAGTAACCTATACTCGGTTTAATAGATTGAAGTTTGTTACCGAGCAGAGTAGACCAACGTTGTTGCCAACGGGTGTGAAGGTGGGTAGCTATTGCAGCAAAATAGTCCGTAAATGGAACACCTCTATATGAAACTGGTAGGTCATGTACTGCTGACCGCGCTGTAGTGTCTGCCTGTTCATTGCCCTGTACGTCAACATGACCAGGGACCCAACAAAAAACAATATCTTTATGCTTGGTAAAGATGCGGCATAGTCAAAGTTGGATAAGGAGGACTAAGGGGTGAGGTGTATCAAATATCTGTATAGCCTGTAAAGCACTAAAGGAGTCTGAGACAACCACAAATGATGACACAGGCATAGATGCAATACGGATAAGTGCTGCAAGAATGGCATACAATTCAGCAGTAAAAATACTAGCCGAAGATAGTAAATGCCCTCATACGACACTGTCCGGAAACACTGCTGTGAATCCTATGCCGTCAGAAGACTTAGAGCCATCTGTGTACACTGCAATGGCATGAGAATGAGAGTGGAAGTGGTCAAGAAAAAGAGAGTGGGAAGCTATCATAGACAGTTGGGCTTTCGAGCAAGGGAGTGAGAAAGAACAGACTCAAACAGCTGGAACTTCCCAGGGGGGTAGGGAAAAGTGAGATGCTATATGAACATAGAAAGGTGGTAATTGAAGAGAAGACAAGAGCAAATGTAGGTGAAGAGAGAGAAGACGGAGCATACAGGGGCGGCGAACAAATAATATCTACTAATATCGGTGACCATTCTATAAATGGAAGGATTGCAGAGATCATGAGAGTGTACATAGTAGCGAAGACAATGGGCATCACAGCAATTGGATAAGGATGGAACGTTAATTCTACATAAAGGCTCTCAACAGGGGAAGAGCGAAAAGCACCAAGGCATAAACGTAATCCTTGGTGATGAATGGGGTTAAGGCTAGAGAGAGTAGCAGGAGAGGCCGCTGAATAGATCTGGTCACCATAATCAAGTTTCGATAAAATGAGGGTGGAATGTAGGTGAAGGAGAGTTCGACGATCAGCTCCCCATGAAAGATGAGCAAGGGTTTTAAGAAGGTTCAGCCGGCTGTGACAAGTTGCCTTCAAAGAGGTAATGTGAGGTTTCCAGGATAACCTACGGTCAAAGAGGAGGCCTAGAAACCTGACTGTATCATGTTCAGGGATACGGGAGCCATAGAGGTACAAAGGATGATCAGAGATGACAGAGCGTCTAGTGAAAGTAATTTGGTGAGTTTTGGTACTGGAAAATTTAAACCCATGTGTGGTGGCCCAATTGGAAACACGGTCGACCGCATGCTGGAGAGAAACTGTAATGAGGTGACAGTCAGCGCCTGCACAGGCAATAGCAAAGTCATCAACATAGAGTGATGACCAAATATTGGATGGAAGACTAGAGGCCAAATCATTTATGGCAAGGAGAAAAAGCGTTGTGCTCAGAACACATCCCTGGGGGACACCTTCAGCTTGGATAAAGTCCGGGGAGAGCACATTATTAACCCGAACACGGAAATGTCTGTCATTTAAAAAGTTCTTAAGGAAGGATGGTAGATTGCCTCGGAGGCCTAAGGAGTGGGCTTGGGCCAAAATATTATACCTCCAAGTTGTGTCATATGCCTTCCCAAGGTCAAAAAATATGGCAATAACTGAGTGGTTATTCACAAAAGCATTACGAACATACGTATCCAAGCGTAGTAAGGGGTCTATGGTAGAATGTCCCTTACGAAAGCCATATTGACGAGTGGAGAGACTGTTGTGTGTCTCTAAATACCACACTAAACGTCTATTTACCAGGTGTTCCATCACTTTGCAAATTGCACTGGTAAGAGCAATGGGACGATAGTGGGAGGCTTCATGTCCCGTAGTACCCGGTTTGTGGAAAGGGAGAACTATGGCAGATTTCCACAGCTGTGGAAGAACTCCTTGTGACCAAATAAGATTGAAAAGGCGTAATAGGACTGCAAGGGCTGACTGATGTAAATGTTGTAGCATACGAATATGAATGTCATCGGGCCCAGCTGCCGATGATCGGTAAGCTGAGTGTGTTGCCTCCAGTTCCTGAAGTGTAAAAGGCACATTATACTGTTCTTCTCTGAGAGAAGAAAAGTCCAAGGGTGCTAACGTTCTGGCAGACTTTGAGGAAAGAAACGAGGGGCATAGATGGAGCCCCTGAGAAATACGGACCAGATGATTGCCAATTTCATTGGCAACATCTAATGGGTTTGCTATATCAACACCAGCAACCCGCAGAACAGGAGCCGGGTCAGGAGAATATTTACCACTCAGTTTTCGTACTTTTTTACAGACTGCACTCATAGAGGAAGCAGAGGTGATGGTGGAGACATAATCTCACCAGCAAGTGCATTTAGCGTCATGGATGACACAGCAAGCGATTGCACGCTTCTGCTTAAAATTGAGAAGTCTCTCCGTGGTTCTATTGTACCGGTACCTGCCCCACACAGCGTGTTTCAAACGTACTGCACGAGCACAAGCAGGAGACCACCAAGGCACACATTTCTGAGAATGCCTGCCCGAAGTTTGGGGTATAGAATGAGAAGCTGCTGTTAAAATGGAGGACGAGAAGAGGTGTAAAAGCTCATCAATGGAGGACGAAGAAGGAACCTCACTAAAAACAGTTAGTTGTGAGTAAAGGTTCCAATTTGCCTGATCAAATTGCCAGCGTGGGTTACGAAGAGGTGGTGAATATGAAGGGGAAGTAAGAATGATTGGGAAATGATCGCTGTCATGTAAATCCGGGAGAACAGACCAGGTGAAGTCTAATGCGGCAGAGGAAAAGCAGACTGAGAGATCGATGCAAGAGAGAGTACGAGTCCGAGGATCAAAATGGGTGTGAATACCTGTATTTAAAACATGGAGGGGGTGGGTAGCAAGAAAAGCCTCTAACTGAATGCCACGGGAATCACAATGAGACCCCCTCCCCCGGAGGAAATGATGGGCATTAAAATCACCAAGTAACAGAAGTGGTGGCAGTAATGATGAAACAAGAAAGGCAATATCCGGGATAGATAATGCCCGAGAGGGAGAGAGATACAAAGAACAGAGTGTATACCACCTATGCAAGTGGATACGGGCTGCTGTGTAATGCAGCGAAGTACGAACAAATAGCTGATGGTACGGAATATCAGTGTGTAGAAGAAGGGCACTTTCATTAAAGGTCCCATCAGGAAAAGGATCTGAAGAATACAATAAATTATAGCCTGAGATGGGATAGATAACAGCAGAGTGTAATTTTGGTTCCTGTAAACAAACACCAACAGGGAAAAACTGGGAGAGCAACATCTGAAGCTCACCCCGATTACCCCTGAGGCCGCGTATATTCCACTGTAAATAGGCCATGATTGGCAATGATAAAGGTACCTGAAGTCCGCAGGTAAGGGTACCTACGGACTAGAGGGGTTAGAAAAGTCCACGTGTGGTGGCAAATGAAAATGTTCAAGCAGCGAAGGAATGGTGCACTGTGAAGAAAGGAGTTGTGCAGATGGAGAAGAGGAAAGAGAAGGAACAGAGGGTGGATCAATGTCCATTGATGGTTTGGTCTCTGCAACATATTCAGAGATTGCTTCAAGTGTTTCGGAGTTCAGAGACGTCGTATGGGAGACAATGTTGGAGATGGAAGGAGGAGGAGTTTGAGTAAAGATCGGAACTGTAATGGACTGTACCATTGTAGGAAGGGGGGGGTGAAAGGGGGGAGAAGTGTGGAAGGGGACAGAAGAGGCAGAAACCTGGGAGGTGGTAGAAGAGGAAGAAACTTGGGAGGGGACAGGGGAGGAAGGCACAGTACGCGGAGGAGGATGAACCTCCACACTTGTAACAGAGCCACAGAAAGGGGAAGACCCAGGTACAGTTACCGGGAGGGTAAAATGTGGAGGTGGATGAAGGGAAGGAGGGGTTAAAGGAGATTTATTGGACCTCTGAGAAGTAGAGGGATGATTGGGAGGAGGTGTTGTACGAGGTCTTGTCGATACCAGGGTTTGTGAGGAAGAACACGAAGAAGTGAGGACAGACTGAGGCATTGAAGTAGGGACGTCTGAGCCCAGGACAGCAAAAAAAAAATTAGATACAGGAGTGACTATGGGACTGGCAACCGCAGAGGAGGCTGCAGAAGATGGGACCCCAGAAGTGGGGGGGACATTTTGAAACACGAGAATAAGAAACACGGGGTAGTCTCCCGTGGAGGCGGAGATGAGAAACTGCCATAGCATAAGGGAGACCTTCTGCCTCTTTGAGGCAACGAATTTCCCGCTCATTTAAGTAGACCTGGCAACGGCGAGAGTATGAAGCGTGAGCCTCATGACAATTAAGGCGAGACGGAGTTCGACTGCAAGACGTATTAGAATGGTCATCGACACCACAGATTGGGCATTCGGCTATAGATCTGCAATATTTTGCTGGGTGGCCAAATCGCCAGCAATTCCTACACTGTTGCGGTGTAGGGATCACCTTCCGAACTTGTAACCGATGTCCTGCTACATAAACAGAGGATGGGAGTTTACGGCTGTCAAAAGTTAAACGAGCCACATTGCATGGGTATCGTCTTCATCCGCGGGCAGGAAGAACATAAGTGTCTACCTTGAGAATTGGAAGATCTTGGAGTTCCAGCTGTTCAAGAATGTCGTTGCCACATGTCTGGAAATTCTGTTGGGCTATGGTATGGGGCAGAATAACAGTACCACTACAAGAATTGAGGGAATGATGTTCTTCGATAGTGATAAGAATAGTATCGATATGTGAAAGAAGAGAAAGATCATGAGCTTGGGTAGAATTCTGGACTGTGATGATGCATGTACCACTCTTAAGAGCATGAAAGGAAATATCTCTACCAACGTGGCATAGGAGCGCTTTGCCAATACTATGGTCAGAAAGATAGGCAGTAGAAGAAGTCGGTCTTAAAGTAAAGAATTTAGTCCATTGTGTGGTCCAAAACTGAGTGTGGAGAGGGAGTGCATGACGTGTCGGTCTTTTCCGAGTAGAATGGGAAGGTAATGATGTAACATCATCAGGAGATTGTCGTTGGCGTTTAGAAGTGGGACCAGAGTGGGTCTGACATGGGATGGGCTGGCGATTCGAAAATTGGTGCACCATAGAGGGAGAGGCCGGAAGCATAGTCAAAGGAGAGCGGAGGTCAGACAAATCGAAGGAGTCAGTCGAAACCCCGGCACCTGCAGCGGGTGACGAAACAGCACCAGCAAGAGGTACAGGGGCCTTAGGAATGTCCGAAGAGTGGCCAAAAGACGAGGCGAGGTCAGAACGGGGTGCGGTAACAATAAGGGGCCCGGGGGTAGCGGGGTCATGGATCGGGTACTCCATGGTTAGGTTACTTCTTTCTTTTTGTTTTTAAAAAAAAAAAAGAAAGAAGAAAAGAAAATAAAAATAAAAAAAAGAATAAAAAAAGGGGTGACCGGGGAGGGATAGTTCCTAGGAGGAATGAAAAGGCCAGAAATCTCCCTCCGCGCCCAAGAAGACCTCAGCACCGCAAGTAGCGCAGATGCAGCATGGAACCTGTGCCATACCCTACCCTTCATGCCAGTAAACCAGCAATCCGGGATAGCAACCTCACATCTGCCGAGCTACCTCAGTGGACAAAAGAGAGGGCGGCCGGATATCCGCCACAAAGCATACCACCTTCAGCCACCACCCCCTGAATCCGAAAGGTGGCTTCCAGAGATAAACCCGTTGCCCAAAAGACACCCAAAGCCACCCTCCAGGATACCGGAGAGGGATCGGGACATCCCCAGGCGATCCAGATTCCACGGCAAACTATCCACTGCCAAGAACCTCAACGGAATGGGATGGACCCCGGTACCCTTTCCCCTACCTAGGAACTAGCGCGCCTGTGGGAAAAATCCCAAAGGCCAAAAAAGGAAGGGCAAAAGGGAGGGGTGGGGAGGAGGAGGAGGAAAGCAAAAAGGGGAGGATGGGATAGGGAAGGGGGGATTGGGGGGTAATTAGGTTCGGTCTGAGGAAGGAGACTGACAGGTCTAATTCCTCAGACCAAGAGCCTCTTCACCACGCCAAGGAGCCCCCTTGAAGAGGCCCTAATTGTAATAATTTACCATGTGTTCAATGGGAATATTTCCAACGTAGTTTCTCTGTTTTTTCATTAATTTCACTAGAGTAAACTTAAATATTTTGGTGCAGTATTTAATGTCGATATTTAACATTATTTGACTGAGTCAGTGGCAGATTTTTTTTGTCAGTAATGAAGAACATTATCTTCACAGGGGAGGTGCTAGATCCGTGTGTCATACACAGGAGGGTTATGGGAGACATGATAATGACATACAAAATACTTCGAGGAATTGACAAGGTGGACAGAGACAGGATGTTCCAGAGATGGGACACAGAAACCAGGGGTCACAATTGGAAGTTGAAGACTCAGATGAGTCAGAGAGATGTTAGGGAGTACTTCTTTAGTCATAGAGTTGTCAGGAAGTGGAATAGTCTGGCAAGTGATGTAGTGGAGGCAGGAACCATACATGGTTTAAAGACAAGCTATGATAAAGCTCATGGAGCAGGGAGAGAGAGAACCTAGTAGTGACCAGTGAAGAGGCAGGGCCAGGAGCTATGTATCAACCCCTGCAACCACAAATAGGTGAGTACAGCCTGGGGAAAAGGGAAGTAATGATGTTTGATTAAAAAAAGGGGGATAAATTAAGTTTCTTGGATGAAGAGCCCTTTACTTATATCAAGGTACCTTCCTTGAAGGTACTGAAGAGAGCAGAAAAGTCTTCAATATATTGTGATAATGCAAATAAGAATAATACCTGGAGGTTGTTTTGGGGGCCAACTACCCCGCAGCCTGGACCACGACCAGGCTTCGTGGTGGATCAGGGCCTGATCAACTAGGCTGTTACTGCTGGCTGCATGCAAACAGAGGTAGAAGCCACAGCCCGGCTGGTCAAGTACTGACTTAGGTGTCTGTCCAGCTCCCTCTTGAAGACAGCCAGGGGTCTGTAGGTAATCTCCCTTATGTATGCTGGGAGGTAGTTGAACAGTCTTGGACCCCTGATGCTTACTGTGTAACAATGCACAAAATGTGTGATAAAGGAATAACAGGAAAAGTTGGCAGATGGATCTATAACAAATAGAATACAGAGTAATAGTAAACAGAGTAAAGTCTGAGGCAGCTACAGCAAAAAGCTCTGTTCCACATCCTCATATCTAACACAGACAGAGATGTAAGCTACAGCACCATGTCTTCCTTTGTAGATGACACCCAAATTCACATGACAGTGTCATCCATCGAAGACACTGCAAGACTCCAAGTGGACATCAACCAGATCTTTAATTGGGGTCACAGAAAACAATATGAAGTTCAATGAAGAGAAATTTCAATTACTCCAATATGGAAAACTTGAGGAAATTAAAACTGTATTGGAGTATAAAACAAATTTCAACCACACAATAAAGCGAAAAACTTATGGGAAAGACCTGGGAGCGATAATGTCAGAAGATCTCACTTTCAAAGATCACAACAATGTATCTACCACATCTGCTAGAAAAATGACAGGATAGATAATGAGAACCTTCAAAACTAGGGATGCCAAGCCCATGATGATTCTCTACAAACAGCTTGTTCTCTCTAGGCTTGAATACTGCTGTAAAATAATGCCGCCTTTCAAAGTGGGTGAAACTACTGACCTGGAGAATGTACAGAGATCCTTCATGGCATGCATAAATACGATGAAACATGTAAATTACTGGAAACTGTTGAACTCCCTCGATTTGTATTCCCTGGAATGCAAGAAAGATACATGGTAATATACACCTGAAAAATCCTATAGGGATTAGTACTAAATCTGCATACAAAAATCACTCCCTAAAAAAGCAAAAGACTGGGTAGGAGATGCAACATTCTCCCAATGAAAAGAAAGGGTGCCACGAGTATGGCAAGAGACAACACAATAAATGTCAGGGGCCCAAGACTTTTCAACTGCTTCCCAGCATACACAATGGGGATTACCAATAGACCCCTGGCTGTCTTCAAGAAGGCGCTGGACAGGCACCTAAAGTCAGTACCCGATAAGCCAGGATGTGGTTCATATGTTGGTTTGCATGCAGCCAGTAGTAACAGCCTGGTTGATCAGGTTCTGATTCACCACAAGGCCTGGTCACAGACCAGGCCGTGGGAGCGTTGACCCTTGAAACCCTCCCCAGGTATACTCCTGGTATACCTCCTCAACCCTTCCTCATTATCTGCTCTCTCTCAAGCCCACCTTTCTCCCAACAGTTGTTTATATCTTACCCTTACTATCTTGTTGAATTTTTAAACTTTCACTTCTCTCTTACCCATCGATGATATTCGTCTTACTCTCACTGTAGTTACAACTAAATAATGATCTGATATATATGTTGCCCCCTCTACAAACATGCACATCCAGTAGGATACCCATCAATCTTTTACCTATTATAACCTAGTCCAACGAACTGCCATCATCATGCCCTATATCATATCTCTTTTTCCTTAAAATATATAGTATCTATTATCAAAACTCCTTCTATACACAGATCAATCAGAAGCCCTCCATTATCATTTATCCCTGACACTCCAAAGTTATCTACTACTGTACTCCCTATACAAAAATTTCTCCCACTTTAGCATTTATGCCTCCACAACAATTTTCTCACTTGGTTCAAAACTCAAACATCTCCCAAAAATCTCTCTCTCCTATATATTCTTTCCCCAGGGGCATAAACTTACTATTACCCATATCTTATATCCCACTCTTACTTTAATCCATTTATCTTCCCTTTTTCTATAACTGATCATTCAATATTATTGCTACTTCTTCCTTAGCTCTGATTCTTTCAGATGCACCTGACCTAATCCTACTTATACCTCCTCACTAAAATTCTCCTGCCTTCATTAGTTTCATTTAGCTGAGAGAGAGAACATCCAGATTCTTTTTGTTCATATATGCAATCAATTCTTTCTTTACATCCATACTACACCCAAGCATATTCAAACCTAAACAAGATTTTTCCTTTATCCATTTAGCAGTTTATACAGGAGTTACCAGCCCCTTGCTCTTGGCATTCTTGTTGGCTTTTATGACACCATGCATAGATTATGGAGGAAGAATTCTCACCCACTTTCCCATGGAAAATACACATAGTAATGATTATATCTTCTGGAAAATATACACACCAGATTTTCCAAGGAACAGCTTTCAGTAGTTTTTATGCAACTTAAGTTTTGTATTGAGTAACAAAGTTTGTGGAACAAAATGAAATGTCAATGCATCCAAAATACAAAATATACTCAAGATCTTACACATGATTTTTCTCTTTCAACAGGAGAAAATGCCACCAATGGCGATTCCTTTTTATTCCTGCGGAAAGAGCTGCCAGTACGACTTGCCAACATAATGAAGGAGTTTCACTTGCTGCCTGAGAAACTCCTCCACATGCCCTCTGTGTGTGCCGTCAGGGACCTCTACCGTATGAGTTTCATGGACATCCTCCACTTCGAAGATGGCAGTTATACAAATCCTTCCATCCTTGAAAAGTAATTAATTTGAAGCCAGTGTTCTAAGTGTTTACTCATGTTTTTTCCTCAACACTTGTCCTTTTTTTTTTTGCTCTATTTATCCATGTTTTCATCACTCTTTATTAGATTGAAAAAATCCTTGTGGATGAAATGTATCCTAATAAAAAGTTTCCAAATGTTACATACCTAATTTATACACTTGTCAGTATTATATACCATATGTGATATGTATATGGGGAATGAGAAATTGGCCTTTTTTTTAGATTACAACAGTTCTAACATTTTTTTAAATTTAAGTTCTTGTGACCTTCCTCTTGAGATAATGAAAACGCAGCTGCTTTTCAGTAACTGCTGCCTTTTGTAACACAGCCACTTGTTCCTTAGGTTCACTGACACGTTATTAAAAATCAGAAATCGCCATAAGGACGTGGTAATGACAATGGCTCAGGGAGTGTTGGAGCTGAAGGATGCTCACTCCATCAACGCCAACACAGAGTCCAACATCCAGTATTTCCTTGACAGGTTCTACATGAACCGCATCTCCATCAGGATGCTCATCAACCAGCACAGTGAGTTGAGATGGAATGTTAAGCTTTACTCAGGAAATCTACAAATGATTTTCTTTGATAGATTTATTTTGCACCTCATACCCATCCTGTGGGCAGTAGTTAAGAGCATACAGAGTATACCTAGAGGGTGTTTCAGGGAGTCAATGCCCCCACAGCCCAGTCCATGACCAAGCCTTGCGGTGAATCGGGGCCTAATTAAAAAGGCCATTACTGCTGCTCACCCACAAACCATCTAAGAACCATAGCCTGGCTGGTCAGGAACTGACTTTAGGCTCCTGTCCAGCTCCCTCTTGAAGACAGCCAGGGGTCTATTGGTAATTCCTCTTATGCATGCTGGGAGGCATTGGGGGTATGTTGCACTGCCTGCTTTCATAGGGAGTGATTTTCGTGTGCAGATTTGGGACTAGTCCCTCTAGGATTTTCCAAGTGTATATTATGATGCATCTTTCTTGCCTGTGTTCCAAGTAATACATCACTGGTCCAGGACCTAGGCCTTGTCGATTTTACACAAAGTGTCAAGATTTCACTTGGGTTATTAACCCTGAAGGCAACTTTTCCACTTAAGTGCATAACAGAGAAGTAATGGAGTAGACCTACTGGCCCATACTAGGCATGTTCTTCTCAAACCCAACCCTTCTCACTCATATATTTGACAGTTATTTTATAGCTTTTACTGCTTAAATTTATAATACCACAATCCCTTTCCCACACACTTACACACTCATACCTTTAACTATTAGTTTAAAACCCAATATATTGCAGCAACAGCCCCATCCTATGGCATGCCTGTGCATGCATGTCATTTGATGCAGCAGGAATGATATGCATGCTATCAAATGACACGTATTTCATTCCTGTTGCAGAAGCGGTCCTAGTTATTAAATACAACTGCAAGGTCCTTATGCTATTTGTCCAGCCAACAATTAACACCAACTGTGCCAGGACTGAACCTGATTTCATAAGATATGAGCCACAGGAACTACCAATTAAGCCACAAGTTTTGAGGGCACACACACACACACACACACACACACACACACACACACATGTAACCATACATAATGCACCATTTATGTGAATTTAACCAAGGATAATACAAAGTCAAACAATGTGGCTTTTTTTTTTGCATATGCAAATGCTAGTATTAAAATAATAGAATTAGATACTGTAAATATTTAAAATATGGTATATAATATACATATATGCAAATACTTAGTCACTAGCATAATAATGAGCCACCAAAATAGCCCTCATCAATACTTAATAGATTGTTAGGATCCAGTCTTTGAACCTATTATGTGCCTCTGTAATCTTTTGACTACGACTGACAGGATGAGTATTGTGTACATACTAAACCATCAGTGTGACTTAGTCTAGTGAATACATTTCACATAGGTGCATACCACTGCTTGCTTCCTGTCATCTCTCTTGTGAGGACACATTGCAGTATATGAGAAAGGTAGACAAAAGAAAAATTTATAATTCACATTCCCTAGATGCTGATGGACTTGATACTGATGAACTCTTGCTCCAAGGAAGTAGTTATCCTTTCCTTGGACTAAACCTGATTATCTCCAGTTCCCCAGCACTGTCTGCTGAAAGGGACCAACTAGTCTGGCTACTTCAGTTTCTGCTTCAAAGACCACAATAATGTATCCACCGCATCTGCTAGGAAAGTGATAGGATGGATAATGAGAACCGTCAAAACTAGGGATTCCAAGTCCATGATAATTCTCTTCAAATCGCTTGTTCTCTCTAGACTGAAATACTGCTGTACACTAACGGCCCCCTTCAAGGCTGGTGACACTGTTGACCTGGAGAGTGTCCTCCATAAAGACTCCACGGGGCACTTGATGAACTGGAATGAGGCACAACTCGTTCTCACCAAACCAGACCTCAGATGCCGACGGTGCCTAGAAGCCTCACTAATCGCCATCACCGACACTATAAAATGTAACAGTGGAAACCACAAAATTTCAAAAACATTAGCATACGTGATACTTAAGCACCACCAACCCAACAACACAGGAGTCACATGATTTCATCGTCTATCCATCCTCATCCCAACATGACATTCTTCAGGTCACCATGCGTCACTCACACCTCACTCTCCGCCTATATATATAATGTCTTTCTACCTCTGTATGTTAGAAGTGATCAAGGTCCCAGGACCAAAACATTTTCTAATAAATATGTCATAGTGTTTGCTTATGTGTCTTTCTAAGCCAACTTGTCGGTATTTATTACCAAGGTTTATACCATCTTGTCTGACACTGCAACACACTATGGACACAGCATACAGAGAATACCTTTCTCTCCTACTCAAAGCTAATAGTCTTCATAACTGACACAACTTCCTAGAAGATTGTCTTGCTGAGATGGTAGTACCACGGTCCACTCGACAACTGACCACATCTAGACACCCTTTCTCTCCTGCTGTTTACGCCTACCTTAGAGAAAGCTCCAATGAACTGCGACATGCTCAGAAGAAGGCCTCATTACGTGCCGCTCAGATTCGTGCTTCACTTCCTACTCCTGACAGAAGAACGGCAGAATATATACTCAGCCAAATTACCACTGCCAACATCCAACAGAAATTGAAGCTATCACGAAAACTACAAGACCTGTGCTCCCACAGCAAATGGAGCGAAATGGGACGACCAGAAATCATAAATAACTTATCTTCCTATACACTAACTGTCACCGAGACAGAAGCCCTCAGCCTAGGGCTCAAGTTTACTACTGGCATCAACAAGAAACATCTGGTGGATATGGTAACCAAGAACCAACCTTTTGGAGGCTCCGAGTTTCAAAAAGGCTTTGTTCAAGGAATTATCACTGCTGCAGCTACTGAGCCTTCAAGACTGGTCATTCCCAGAAGATACATTCAAGCACTCAGGGACTTGGCTAATAACGATGATATCGTCATTACAACCGCTGACAAAGGAGAAGGAGTGGTGTTACTCGACAGTGTCGACTACAACAATAAAGTCTTAAATCTTCTCAACGATGCCAACACATACCAGCCTGTATCAGAATCAGTGCTACTTCAAAGTACCCAGACTTATCTTAAAAAGGCTCGTAGCATCTTACGAAAATCAGAACAAGGCAAGAAACTACTTAAACTTTTACCAGGTCAACTGAAACCAGCACGTCTGTATGGCCTTCCTAAGACACACAAACCTGGCATCCCACTACCGCCTATCACTTCGGGCATAGGCAGTGCACCACACAGACTAGCCGGCCACCTTGCCAAATACCTTTCAGCGCTTCTGGGCACCATCAGTCAAGCCCACCTCAAACACTCAGGTGACCTTCTCTCCCAAATTTCCAACCTGAATGTTAAAAACAAAAGCATGGCTTCCTTCAATGTCACAGCCCTCTTTACCAACATTCCTACTGATGCTGCAATCAACATTCTGAGACAGAGGCTCACTGAAAACCATGACCTCCCTTTACCTCTTCTAGATTTCATCAGTCTAGTGGATCTTTGTGTTAATTTCAACTTCTTTAAGTATCAGGACAACTGTTACAAACAGTGCTTTGGGATGGCAATGGGCAGCCCGCTCAGTGCTGTGCTTGCCAACCTCTTCATGGAAAACCTAGAAACAGAGAAATTCAGCACCCTCATTCCCAACACCATTACCTGGCTAAGATACGTTGATGATATATTGGTTTTCTATCCGAGACGTCTCAATATCCAGGCCCTTCTCAACAAGATCAATGCAGCCGAACCATCAGTAAAGTTTACACTTGAACTCGAAAACGATGGCAAACTTCCTTTCCTCGACGTTCTCCTGTGCAGATCTCCTGACAGTGACAAACTTCTCTTCAAAGTGTATAGAAAACCTACCAACAAGGACGATCTTATACACTTTTATTCACACCAAGACACCCGCACTAAAAGAGGAGTCTTCACTGGCTTCTTCTGAGAGCTCTACGCATCTCCAGCCCTTGTTTTCTTGAAGAAGAATGTATCTATATAACACAAGCCTTTACACGTCTTCAGTTCCCATCTTTCTTCATCCGAAATTGCAGACTCAAGGCACAAGCTATCCCCAACAAACCGCCCATGGAACAGCCCCCTAAGCAGTTCATAGTGCTCCCATGTGGTGATGTTACCATGAATACTCGCTGGGCACTTGCTATGAGTAACATCATTTCCACCATAAACACATCATCTATCAAAGACCTCACTATGAAACGCAGCCCCACACCTCTAACTTCTACAGCAGGCATCTACACTATTCCCTGTGGATTCTGTCCCAAGAAATATGTAGGCAAGACAGGCAGAGATCTTGCAGTCCGCTCGAATGAGCATCGAAATGCCTCTAACAGAGATGATGTAAGGTACGCCTGTGTCCTCCACAGAGACTCCACAGGGCATTTAATGAACTGGAATGAGGCACAACTCATTCTCACCAAACCAGACCTCAGATGCGGATGGTGCCTAGAAGCCTCACTAATCGCCGTCACTGACACTATAGAACGTAACACTGGAAACTACAAAATTTCAAAAACATTAGCATACATGATACTTAAGCACTACCAACCCAACAACACAGGAGTCACATGATTTCATTGTCTACCCGTCCTCATCCCAACATGACATTCTTCAGGTCACCATGCGTCACTCACACCTCACTCTCTGCCTATATATATAATGCCTTTCTACCTCTGTATGTTAGAAGTGATCAAAGTCCCAGGACTGAAACGTTTTCTAATAAATATGTCATAGTGTTTGCTTACGTGTCTTTCAAAACCACAAAGTACTTTCACGGCACACATAATTACGATAAGGCACCTAAATTATTGGGAGCGGTTGAAGGTCCTTGATCTGTATTCCCTGGAATGCAGGCAAGAGAGATACATGATAATATACACTTGGAAGATCCTGGAGGGACTGACACCAAACCTGCACATGAAAATCACTCCCTATGAAAGCAAAAGACTCAGCATGAGATGCAACATTCCCCTAATGAAAAGCAGGGTCACAACAGGTACAGTGAGAGACAACACAACAAGTGTCCGGGGCCCAAGACTGTTTAGCTACCTCCCAGCATACATAAAGGGGATTATCAATAGATCCCTGGCTGTCTTCAAGAAGGAACTGGACAGGCATCTTAAGTCAGTACCTGACCAACCGGGCTGTGGTTCGTACATCAGTTTGCATGCGGCCAGCAGTAACAACCTGGTTGATCAGACCCTGATCTACCATGAGGCCTGGTCTCAGATCGAGTTGTGGGGGCGTTGACCCCCAAAACCCTCTCCAGGTCAACTCCAGGTAAGGATATAGCAGAATGTGCTGAATCACTCCTGTCCAGCTAGTTGAAGCTGGTATCACACCCTTCAAGAATCACTTACAAAAGAAAAAATGAAAGTTTGCTTGCAATATTCATTTTTCCATTTACTATAAGTGTACCAGAAGTCACTTGCTTAAAGTGGGAAGTAAGACTGTGAGTGGAAGATTTAAGATTACATCATTATATTATTATTATCATTATTATCCACCACGAGGCCTAGTCACAGGGGTGTTGATCCCCAAAAACCTCTCCCTCTCCAGGTATACATGTACATATATGTGGGGAAAATAAATGGAAATAGGAAAGTAACATTACTATATTTTACTAAGATGTAGGACAGTAATATTGGAATTACTCAGGAATTAGTGAACCCTCAATTTAATAGAATACTCAGGAGAGGGGATGTTCGTTGAAGTAGACTGTCCGTTAAAATCCATATCAAGTGAATACGGTGTATTTTTTCCCATGATCATAACAGTAATAGATTTTGTTAAATCTAGAATTGTCTGTAAAATAATGGATGGATAATTTTGGATTTAATTGACTTTGTCCATGACTTCCACACTAGTTAATTAAATCTCAAAGCTGTTAAATCAGGGTCCATTAAATTGAGCTTTTAATGTACTATAATGCAAACATAATAAAATTAAAATCAGATGCTAAATTAATTCTGTATTTACAGCAATACTGTTTGGCGAAGGTGTCAACGCACAGAACCACATAGGTTGTATTGACCCTCACTGTGATGTTGTTCGTGTGATTGAAGATGCATACTCCAGCGCCCGTTTTCTTTGTGATCAGTATTACCTTGCCTCTCCAGAGCTTGTTCTCAAGTATCACAATGGTAGGTACAGTACTATGGAAAACTAGGATATTTGCAGTGCTGTAATATATTAGTGAAGCATAAATTAGATTGCTGTATTGCTTTTGCCTTTCAGAAATTTAGTAAAGTATAAACTCAAGTTGTAATAAACACAAGGATGGACAAGGGGCTTGAACTGCAGTCTGTAAAGTGACAATCAAAATACAGACCATGGTTCAAGCCACTTATCCATCCTTCTGTTTAGTATACTATAATAATGCCTATCTTTTCCAATCCTCTGTCACTTGATTTTGGGTAAAGTATTTTTCCCAACTGAATATTTTTCAATTAGAGTCACACCTCATTAATCTATGCAAAAAATTCTTGACATATCCAATTCCAAACTGAAAAATGTAGAAATTATGGTGTTGATAATTAACACAGAGAGCAGTATTCAAACCCCTGGTCTGGCAGTCCTGGAGTTACCAGCCTGATGCTCCTGATAGGCATTTTGCATGATCTTGTGTGTGTAGCTATGTAAGTTAATTTTCTTGGGAATTTTTATCCATTCCAGTTATGTACTAATGTGAAGTTGTGTAACAATGAAATAATAATACTGTAATAATAATAAAAATAATAAAAATAATAATAATAATAATAATGTAAAAATAATAATAATAATAATATAAAAATAATGCAAAATAATCACTTACAGGAAACAGTGGTGTAAATGCATCAGCAATATTTACATTTTACAATATTTACATTTTACAATATTTACATTTTAGCCACCAGGCTCGGTGGCTTGGTGGCTAAAGCTCCTGCTTCACACACGGAGGGCCCGGGTTCGATTCCCGGCGGGTGGAAACATTGACACGTTTCCTTACACCTGTTGTCCTGTTCACCTAGCAGCAAATAGGTACCTGGATGTTAGTCGACTGGTATGGGTCGCATCCTGGGGGACAAGATTGAGGACCACAATGGAAATAAGTTAGACAGTCCTCGATGACGCATTGACTTTCTTGGGTTATCCTGGGTGGCTAACCCTCCGGGGTTAAAAATCCAAACAAAATCTTATCTTGCCTTATCTAACGGCTTTTAATGTTTTACACTGTATACACTAGTTTTTTATGATATTAAATGTGTTTAAAAGATGTTCTAGCATTTCAGACAAGGGAAAATGCTTAACATGGCATTGCTTCACTTGCAATATAGAGTACATACATGGTGTAATTGCTTTTATTCCATTTTTTATCAATTTGGTCTTCAAATGCTATGTAGAAGGAATACTTATACTAATATTACATTTGTTTCATATTGTAATAATCCTCAAAACATGGAAATAAGTCATATTGTTTGACTTTTCTGGGTTATCCTGGGTTAAATATTCTTAGCATTCTTTATGGCTGAATTTCACTGTCATTGTTATGAAATTGTAATAAATTTGGAATAAATATGTCATCTTTGTGCCACATGCACACCGTGTTTACTAGTAGGGAAGTTGGTAGTGGAACAACAGCTCCTGGTTCCTTTGTTTGCTGTTACTATTTATGCATACTAGTATGTCAGGCACATAGTCATCACTTGTGTTCTTAACCATGATACACTCTGTGAACCCTCCTGGCCTTGGATTCTTTCAAACAGAAAATATTGCAACCCATTGTTTAGAGTGCAGGTACCGTACTTCCCACTTTCAGGACTCAAGTCAGGTTAACAAATTTCCCTGAATCCTTTCACGAAATGTTACCTTGCTCACATTCTAACAGCTCTTCAAGTCCCAAAAACCATTTACCTCCACTGACTCCTATCTAACATGCTCACACATGCCTGCTGGATGCACAAGCCCTTTGTACACAAACCCTCCTTTAACCTTTCCATCCATCCTTTCCTAGGATAGCCCCTAACCCCCTTCCACTACAAATTTATACACCCTCCAAGTCATCCTATTTTTTTATTAGTAATTTATGACTGATAATACAAGTAGGTCAAACTTATGAACAAGTTATATTTGTTTTTTTTTTATTGGCAAATGAGATGTTTGTACATTAAATTAATATTATTTTATTATTATTATTATTATTATTATTATTATTATTATTACTGGGAAGCATTAAATGTGTAGAGGTTATACAGTCTCTGGGGAATGGGCAGTAACTATGTTTGATCCAGGAAAGAGGAGGGTAGCTCCACTTCTTTGAATCAAAATCCTTTCATTAGCATCAAGGCACCTGCCCTTGAAGATAGTTGTCTGCTTAGAAAACAACAATATATATATACAGTAGTTGAAGTATGGCATAGCTAACATGTAGTACAAAAAGACTCAAGAAGCAAATTGAGACATTTTACTAACATGAGGCAATATAAAGCTCAATAAACCCTTGATTTAACAAACTTTGGAAATGTACAGAACAACATCCACTGGGTTAATTGATTCAGAATTAATGGACAAAGTGTCTCAACCGTTTTTGTTACAATCACAGCAAAATTTCATCTCTCTTTAGGTGTCCTGTAACTTGATCGCTAGCGCACTCAGCTCACACACTGAGGTCCGAAGTTCAAATCTCCTCCAGTATGGCTGGAAAACATTAGGAACATGTTTCCATAAAACACGTCATCCATGTTCACCCATCAGTATAAAATGGGTACCTGGGAGTTAGTCGATTGGTGTGGGTCGCACCCTGGGACAAAACTGACCTAATTTGCCCGAAATGCTCTGCATAACAAGAGGCTTTCTATATAGTAGTATGTCACTGATGTCAGCAAGGCCTGTATGCCATGTACATGTACTTGCAGTAAATAAAGATACCATTATTATTATTATATTATAAAGTACAGTACCACAATTGCCATTACTGCTCATCCACTTCCCCCCTATTAATCAGTTAAATCGAGGGTTTGCCATCCTTCATATAAAGTGCCTGATAAAGCCTCTACATGAAACATTATACAGGTCTCCCTCAACATTCTCGTTTTCAACTTTCACGGGCTTCACACATTCGCAAATTCCCAACCGCTAAATTCCCAGCCACTGAATTCCCAGCCGCCAAATCATATTTAAGTTTCCCGCCACCTGCGAGTCCCTACTACTCTCCCTCCGATCCCCACAACTGGCAGCCAGCCCTCCCACCACTCAGTGTGGTGAGTGTTTTGTTTGTTCATTATTTGCTATTAAACTACAGTATAAATAATGTAAACCCATTCATGACTGCATATTGAAATGGCTATTCGGACAGGTATTAGACGGTGACATCACGTGTTTACTCTTGAACACTGCAAAGAATTAAACATTTCTGCTACAGCTATAACAACAGTAATAATAATAATAATAATAATAATAATAATAATAATAATAATAATAATAATAATAATAATAATAAATATGATATAATTGAAGAAGGAAATTGTACAAAAATACGAGGGAGTGGTTGACGCATCGTCAGTGTGACTTTGTTTATGCTGGAGTGAACATTAGTCTCCCTGCTCTTCCAAACATTTCACAATAATTCATTGTGTTTGGTGCTTGTAGATTGAGTGTGACTGGAGTGGTAGAGGCAGTGATTGAGGCAATGGTATTTAATAACATACATGTTAATAATAATACATGTTATTAATAACAACATATACTACAATTCTTGTACTACTACTACTACTACCTCCACCTCTTCCTGCCTATATATAGCCGTCCTGGTCCACCTCTGTTAGTGTGACTTTGTCAATGGTCCAAGTCGGACCGAAACGTCGTCGTAAGCTTCTCTCTTTTATGTGCGGGTTATTTGTGTATAATAACATATACTATTATTATTTATAACATATATGTTATTAAATACCACTGCCTCAACCGCTGAATTATTGTGAAATGTTTGGAAGAGCAGGGAGACTAATGTTCACTCCAGCATAAACAAAGTCACACTGACGATGTGTCAACCACTCCCTCGTATTTTTGTACAATTTCCTTCTTCAATTATATCGTATTTATTATTATTATTATTATTACTATTGTTATTATTAGCAATAGCAGAAATGTTCGATTCTTTGCTGTGTTCAAGAGTAAACACACGATGTCACCATCTAATACTTTTCGTAATAGCCATTCCAATATGCAGTCATGAATGGGTTTACATTATTTATTCTGTACTTTAATAGCAAATAATGAACAAACAAAACACTCACCACACTGAGTGGTGGGAGGGCTGGCTGCCAGTTGCGGGGGTCGGAGGGAGGGTAGTAGGGACTCGCAGTGGTGAAGTCTGGTATTTAATAACATACATGTTATTAACATACATGTTATTAAATAACATACATTATTAAAGCATAACATGTATATATTTAGTACAATTTATGACGTTTTCATGTATTTCATGATTATTCATGGTTCAACAAGTTAAGGAAGCAGTATTGTATTATATTTCCCTACAATATATTGGGGCACCAAACATTCACGGTTTTTCAACATTCGCGAGGCTCTTGATCCCCTAACCCTCGCGAATGTTGAGGGAGACCTGTAGTTATAAAAGGTCTCCTTTTGCTATGCAGTGGTATCCCAAGTTTTGAACTTTCTTCGTTCCAGAAGGCTGTTTGAGTGCAGTTACCGAATGAATTTGTTCCCATAAGGAATAATGTAAATTAGATTAATCTGTTTCAGACCCCCAAAAATACACTTACAAAAGCACTTACAATAATACACTTACATAATTGGTCGAGTTGGGAGCAGTTCAAAACTCGGGGCACCACTGTACATCTTTTTAACCAACAGTGTAAAGGATGGTTATATTTCACATCTTTTCTAAAATTAAGTCTCCGGTCATATTACTTAAGTGTGATGTTTAGCAACACTAATGGTAGAATGCTTTGCTCACTTGCCCCTACAGAGCAGGACAAGGCCACTAAAATCATAAAAGAAGCTGGAGCACCAGGTATGTTACTTTCATTGCCTACGTCTTTGTTAATGCAAGTATTTGTATGTTTTGTTCATCTCTTTGAATAGACAAAAAGAACAATGAGCTTAAAACATCAGAATAAAGTAGAAAATAAAGGGAAATAATTTTGGAATATGTGAGAAGGCATGACAGTCAAAAAAACAGGTGCATGTTAATGGAAGCATAATTCACTATAATCATTATCAGAAGGATAACAATGAACTTGTTTCCTGAGTATAATTCCCATGACTGTTACCAATTAATTGACTTCTATTAATATTTTTTTAGTAAATACTGTGCTACAGAAGGTTCTTGCATACCATTTTCTTATTTTAACATTCTTCATATAGTATAGGAGAGTAGTGCCAAATGGGTATACACTGTAAGGAATAAGATGCCTGCATGTTAAAGAATAAAAGTCACAGTACCATGGCTGTTATAATCCACAAATAACTCACACTTAGGAGAGGAAGCTGATAATATTTCATGCCAAACTGTACCACTGTCAAATCAGAAGCTGTGACTTGATAAACCATACCCCGGCCGGGATTGAACCCACGGTCAGAGAGTCTCAAAACTCCAGCCCGTTGCGTTTGCAATCGTGTCATTACGATTTCGTGAGTCCTGTGACTTGATAAATGTTCAAGACAGACAAAGACATCGTAAATTTCCTCTCCTAAGTGTGGGTTATTTGTGATGACGACATCTACATCTTGCTCAGGTCCCTTAGCCAGGGACAAGTCAACAACTGTATGGTCAGCCATCCATTTACAATTCTTTACTTAACTTACCAAGTACCATAATGTGTGCATTCCACAGCCATGCTAAATATGTCCTTTTGCTAGTTTGGTTTTGGATTAGAACACAAAAACTTATCTACGTGGTCTAATGAAGCACTTTTTATACTAAACAAGTTACCATTTTTCTCACCAGTCAACATTCTTTTAAACTTGCTGCATCTATTTAGTTGACTGCATGTTGGCCATAGGTGTATCTTGCTGTTTATCTACAATTTTGATTGCTTGTTCCTTCAATGTTTTTATTGTTGAGGGACTGTACAGTGTTATGTAAGAGGACCCAAAATATTTTTCAGATAATTTTGCAGTATTTACTAAATTCTTTGAGTTCATTTTAACTAAAACAGATTTAAAGTAAATAACCAGACTGAAGAAATAATTTCAAAGCTTGAATATCGACATAATTCAGGAGTTTTATGTTTAATTTTATACTTTTTTTTTTTCAACAAACCGGCCATATCCCACTGAGGCAGGGTGACCTAAAAGAAAAACAAAAGTTTTTCTTTTTAAATTTAGTAATTTATACAGGAGAAGGGATTAATAGCCCTTTGCTCCCAGTATTTATGACAGGTATGGCTTACGGAGGAAGAATCTTTTTCCACTTCCACGTGGAGATACAGTGGACCCCCGCATACCGTTGGCATCACATAACGTTAAATCCGCATACCGATACATTTTATCGCTAAGATTTTGCCTCTCATACCGCTAAAAAACCCGCTCAACACTATTCGTCCAAGACGCGTCTAATGTGCAGCCTGAGCCAGCCTCACATGTTCCGCCGGTGGCATTGTTTACAAGCCAGCCTCCGCGGTAACATCCAAGCATACAGTTGTAACATTTCGTATTATTACAGTGTTTTTGGTGATTTTATCTGCAAAATAAGTGACCATGGGCCCCAAGAAAGCTTCTAATGCCAACCCTGTGGTAAAAAGGGTGAGAAATATTATCGAAATACTGTGGTACCATGGTCAACTGCTGATGCTGCTGCTGCTGTAGCACTGTCAGCTGCTGCTGCTGCTGTAGCACCGTCAGCTGCTGCTGCTGCTGTACCACCGTCAGCTGCTGCTGCTGCTGCTGCTGCACTGTCAGCTGCTGCTGCTGTAGCACTGTCAGCTGCTGCTGTAGCACCGTCAGCTGCTGCTGTACCACCATCAGCTGCTGCTGCTGCTGCTGTACCACCATCAGCTGCTGCTGCTGCTGTAGTACCGTCTGCTGCTGCTGCTGTAGTACCGTCTGCTGCTGCTGTAGCATCGTCTGCTGCTGCTGTAGCATCGTCTGCTGCTGCTGCTGCACTGTCAGCTGCTGCTGCTGCACTGTCAGCTGCTGCTGCTGCTGCTGCTGCACTGTCAGCTGCTGCTGCTGCTGTAGCACTGTCAGCTGCTACTGTTGCTGCTGTATCACTGTTGTTGGTGTGGCTTATTGAGAATACCAAGAAACAATTAACTCCAGAGGGTTAGCCACCCAGGATAACCCAAAAAAGTCAGTGTCATCGAAGACTGTAACTTATTTCCATTGGGGTCCTTAATCTTGTCTCCCAGGATGCAACCCACACCAGTCGACTAACACCCAGGTGAACAGGGAAAAACGCCTGGAACTAGTGCTCATATTGGTGAATTTAAAGCCAGCAAAGGTTGGTTTGAGAGATTTAAGAATCATAGTGGCATACACAGTGTGATAAGGCCTGTTCTGGAAGAAAATGCCAAACAGGACCTACAGTACTCAGGAGGAAAAGGCACTCCCAGGACACAGTGTCTCATCAGTCATTGCTGCATCTTCAATAAAGGTAAGTGTCATTTATTCTTCATTTAGTAGAGTAGTACATGCACAATATATACTGTGCATGTACTACTCTACTATTGTGCATGTATCCTTCTCTTTGTGTGTAGGAAAATGTATATTTTACCTGGAGTTTACCTGGAGAGAGTTCCGGGGGTCAACGCCCCCGCGGCCCGGTCTGAGACCAGGCCTCCTGGTGGATCAGAGCCTGATCAACCAGGCTGTTGCTGCTGGCTGCACACAAACCAACATACGAGCCACAGCCCGGCTGATCCGGAACTGACTTTAGGTGCTTGTCCAGTGCCAGCTTGAAGACTGCCAGGGGTCTGTTGGTAATCCCCCTTATGTGTGCTGGGAGGCAGTTGAACAGTCTCGGGCCCCTGACACTTATTGTATGGTCTCTTAACGTGCTAGTGACACCCCTGCTTTTCATTGGGGGGATGGTGCATCGTCTGCCAAGTCTTTTGCTTTCGTAGTGGGTGATTTTCGTGTGCAAGTTCGGTACTAGTCCCTCTAGGATTTTCCAGGTGTATATAATCATGTATCTCTCCCTCCTGCGTTCCAGGGAATACAGGTTTAGGAACCTCAAGCGCTCCCAATAATTGAGGTGTTTTATCTCCATTATGCGCGCCGTGAAAGTTCTCTGTACATTTTCTAGGTCGGCAATTTCACCTGCCTTGAAAGGTGCTGTTAGTGTGCAGCAATATTCCAGCCTAGATAGAACAAGTGACCTGAAGAGTGTCATCATGGGCTTGGCCTCCCTAGTTTTGAAGGTTCTCATTATCCATCCTGTCATTTTTCTAGCAGATGCGATTGATACAATGTTATGGTCCTTGAAGGTGAGATCCTCCGACATGATCACTCCCAGGTCTTTGACGTTGGTGTTTCGCTCTATTTTGTGGCCAGAATTTGTTTTGTACTCTGATGAAGATTTAATTTCCTCATGTTTACCATATCTGAGTAATTGAAATTTCTCATCGTTGAACTTCATATTGTTTTCTGCAGCCCACTGAAAGATTTGGTTGATGTCTGCCTGGAGCTTTGCAGTGTCTGCAATGGAAGACACTGTCATGCAGATTCGGGTGTCATCTGCAAAGGAAGACACGGTGCTGTGGCTGACATCCTTGTCTATGTCGGATATAAGGATGAGGAACAAGATGGGAGCGAGTACTGTGCCTTGTGGAACAGAGCTTTTCACCGTAGCTGCCTCGGACTTTACTCTGTTGACGACTACTCTCTGTGTTCTGTTAGTGAGGAAATTATAGATCCATCGACCGACTTTTCCTGTTATTCCTTTAGCACGCATTTTGTGCGCTATTACGCCATGGTCACACTTGTCGAAGGCTTTTGCAAAGTCTGTATATATTACATCTGCATTCTTTTTGTCTTCTAGTGCATTTAGGACCTTGTCGTAGTGGTCCAATCCAATTTTACGTGGTAAAAATTTTTTTTCATACTTTTGGGTGTCTTGCACGGATTAATTTGATTTCCATTATTTCTTATGGGGAAAATTCATTCGCGTAACGATAATTTCGCATAACAGTGAGCTCTCATGAACGGATTAATATTGTTATGCGGGGGTCCACTGTACAGTGGACCCTCAGTTATCAGCCATTCTGGATATCAGCCATTTTGGTTTTTGCCCGCTTTTTTGGCCGAAATTCTATCCTGGTTATCTGACATTATTTTGGAGATTGGCCATATTGGACGCGTCCACCTGCTGCTCTGCCACATTCATGAGTCAGTCTGACTGTATCTCTGAGTGAGTGAGGAAGCCTCCGCGCAGTCATCCAAACATTTCGCTACAATCCATTGTTTTTTGTGGTTACTGATCGAGTGCAACTGTGAAATAAGCATCCATGGACTCGAAGTTCCTAGTAAAGTTCCTTTGGTGAAGAAAGTGAGAAACATGATAGAATTTAACCCTTAAACTGTCCAAATGTAGATCTACGTTTGCACGCATAGCGCTCTGACCTTGATTTTCTCCATGAGAAAGAATGTAAAAAAAATTAGATCTACGGTCACTTGCGTGGCGCTCTGAATATTTTGAAAAACAAAAAATTGTTTTTTCTTTTAAAATGAAGAGCACATTTTTCTACACATTATAGGATAAAAAAAAAATTAGGGTCAGTACTTACCGAGATATAAGACAATGAAATTGGCTCTGGATGCTCACCTGACAGCAACATCGATTCCTGCCACTTTTTTCTCGTTTTTATTTTAATTTATATAGTATTTTTTATGTTCTGATAATTACAATTTATAATAGTTCTTGTGATTTCATAGCCAATCTTTGTTCTGACACTAATATTCAGTACTAAAATAGTACTCAAATAGTCACATTCACAGGTGAACATTTACACCTGCTTGGGTTATTTACTATTGTCTAGAAATATACACAAAGTATTTACAGGTCCTAGCAATGTTTTAGATACCCTGGCATATACCTTGAAGCATGTTGTTATGAAAGGCATCCCTATACTGTTGACAGCCCAGTGACATTTGATAAATGCCCACTGCCCCAGCTAACCCTTTCTGTATTTGTTATCACTGTTACACACAAACATGTCTTGTCTCTCTGTCTATTTATCTGGCTGTCTATCTGTCTGTCTATCTTTGCCTGAAATTTTTGGGTTATCCTAGGTAATTTACACTATGTATAATAACTGTACGTATGTGTGCATCTGAGAGACATAAATTAATAGAGATATAGACAGATACAGAGACATAGATAGAGAGACAGCCAAAGCCAGCCAAAGCCAGCCAAAACCAGCCAAAGCCAGCCAAAGCCAGCCAGCCAGCCTGCCAGCCTGCAGAATACGTAAGAAATAAGGAACACTGCAGCATGCCTACTGGCCCATGCAAGGCAGGTCCATGTCCCCCCCCAGCTTAGACCAATGACCACCTAGTCAGGTCACATCCACTGAAGGAAGGAGCACGACACCAGACCTAGTAGCACAAGCTAGTCAGGTCCAACTCACACCCACCCACACTCACTCGTGTAATTAGCTAACCTTCGCTGCATTTGTTATCACTGTTACAGACAAACAAACATGTTTGTATATCTGTCTGTCTGCCTGTCTATCTATCTGTTTCTGTCTGTCTGCCTGTGTGTCTGTCTCTGCTTATCTGTCTTTCTGTCTGCCTGGAGTATAGTATATCAAACTCCTTGAAGAATCGTGTTATGCCAATTGTGACATTTGATAAATGGGCGCTCGGTGAACCCTGGCTTTGTTTTTACTGATACACACAAACATGTTTGTCTGTCTATCTGTCTGTCTGTCTGTCTTTGCCTGGAATTTTTTAGTTATCCTACGTAATTTACACTATGTATAATAACTGTACTTATGTGTGCATGTGAGATAGAGATATAGACAGATAGAAATATAGACAGAGAGACAGCCAGAGACAGCCAAAGCAAGCCAGCCAGCCTACCAAATACATAAGAACATAAAAAAGAAGGAACACTGCAGCAGGCCTACTGGCCCATGCAAAGCAGGCCCATGACAACCTCCCCCCACTGGCTAAGACCAATGACCCACCTAGTCAGGTCACATCCAGTGAAGGAAGGAGCATGACATCAGACCTTGTAGCACAAGCTAGTCAGGTCTAACTCACACCCACCCACACTCACTCATGTATTTATCTAACTTATTTTTACTTTCCTCTTAAAATGGAAGTGTTAATGCAACATGGTATCAGTGAATCCCTGGTGTTTGCCATGCTATTTGCTCTAGCTGGCACTCAACTGAAGTGGTGCTCCCACAAGATACATATGCTCCCAGATTTTTTTAATACTGCACACACTGAGTGCACAGACTCATTCTTTCATGTCTAGGCGACTCAAGCCTGTTGTGCCAAATTTGAAGGAATGAAAAATAAAATGTTGATCTATGTTTGGAACGCTACACATGTAAACGTAGATCTACATTTGGACAATTTAAAGGTTAAGGGTTAAGAAATAAATTGTTTAACCTGTAAACGGTTCAAACGTATATATATGTTTTTTCAACATTTGAAAGTATGTAAAAAAAGTACATCTTCTTTTTGTTTTTCTACATTTGAAAATGTGTAAAAAAACTTTGATCTACTTTTTTTTTTTGTTATATTTGAAAATATGTAAAAAAAACTTAGATCTACTTTTGTAGCACTACACATGTGAACGTAGATCTGCTTGGACCATTTACGGGTTAAAAGTATGAGAGTGGTGTATGTGTGCTTGAGCCTGCCAGGATGTATGGGAAATCCAAATCAACAATCACTTCCATCTGGGCAAAGAAATGAAAAGTACCTTGAAATTGAACTCAAAGTAGCAGAAATGTTTGATTTTTACCAAAGTTCAAAAGTAAACAAATCATGCTACGCGTCCAATACACATCAACTGGTGAGTAATATTCTTTCACAAGTGCGCTGATATTATTTATACCATTTCTACACTAATGCAGTAGTCTGATTCTCTATAACAGTGAGAACAAAAGGGCCTGTCTGAAAGGGTTTGTTGGATTATGTATTGGTAGATAAAAGACTAGTACACTTTTTGTGAGCCACAATATAAAACTTTTAATACTGAGAGTAAAAGGTAGATTTAGAAGCATTGAAGGTTTATAAACTAAAAGAGGAGGCAGTTAGGGTAAGATATAAACAGCTATTGGAGGATAGATGGGCTAATGAGAGCATAGGCAATGGGGTCGAAGAGGAATGGGGTAGGTTTAAAAATGTAGTGTTAGAGTGTTCAGCAGAAGTTTGTGGTTACAGGAAAGTGGGTGCAGGAGGGAAGAGGAGCGATTGGTGGAATGATGATGTAAAGAGAGTAGTAAGGGAGAAAAAGTTAGCATATGAGAAGTTTTTACAAAGTAGAAGTGATGCAAGGAGGGAAGAGTATATGGAGAAAAAGAGAGAGGTTAAGAGAGTGGTGAAGCAATGTAAAAAGAGAGCAAATGAGAGAGTGGGTGAGCTGTTATCAACAAATTTTGTTGAAAATAAGAAAAAGTTTTGGAGTGAGATTAACAAGTTAAGGAAGCCTAGAGAACAAATGGATTTGTCAGTTAAAAATAGGAGAGGAGAGTTATTAAATGGAGAGTTAGAGGTATTGGGAAGATGGAGGGAATATTTTGAGGAATTGTTAAATGTTGATGAAGATAGGGAAGCTGTGATTTCGTGTATAGGGCAAGGAGGAATAACATCTTGTAGGAGTGAGGAAGAGCCAGTTGTGAGTGTGGGGGAAGTTCGTGAGGCAGTAGGTAAAATGAAAGGGGGTAAGGCAGCCGGGATTGATGGGATAAAGATAGAAATGTTAAAAGCAGGTGGGGATATAGTTTTGGAGTGGTTGGTGCAATTATTTAATAAATGTATGGAAGAGGGTAAGGTACCTAGGGATTGGCAGAGAGCATGCATAGTTCCTTTGTATAAAGGCAAAGGGGATAAAAGAGAGTGCAAAAATTATAGGGGGATAAGTCTGTTGAGTGTACCTGGTAAAGTGTATGGTAGAGTTATAATTGAAAGAATTAAGAGTAAGACGGAGAATAGGATAGCAGATGAACAAGGAGGCTTTAGGAAAGGTAGGGGGTGTGTGGACCAGGTGTTTACAGTGAAACATATAAGTGAACAGTATTTAGATAAGGCTAAAGAGGTCTTTGTGGCATTTATGGATTTGGAAAAGGCGTATGACAGGGTGGATAGGGGGGCAATGTGGCAGATGTTGCAAGTGTATGGTGTAGGAGGTAGGTTACTGAAAGCAGTGAAGAGTTTTTACGAGGATAGTGAGGCTCAAGTTAGAGTATGTAGAAAAGAGGGAAATTTTTTCCCAGTAAAAGTAGGCCTTAGACAAGGATGTGTGATGTCACCGTGGTTGTTTAATATATTTATAGATGGGGTTGTAAGAGAAGTAAATGCGAGGGTCTTGGCAAGAGGCGTGGAGTTAAAAGATAAAGAATCACACACAGGGTGGGAGTTGTCACAGCTGCTCTTTGCTGATGACACTGTGCTCTTGGGAGATTCTGAAGAGAAGCTGCAGAGATTGGTGGATGAATTTGGTAGGGTGTGCAAAAGAAGAAAATTAAAGGTGAATACAGGAAAGAGTAAGGTTATGAGGATAACAAAAAGATCAGGTGATGAAAGATTGAATATCAGATTGGAGGGAGAGAGTATGGAGGAGGTGAACGTATTCAGATATTTGGGAGTGGACGTGTCAGCGGATGGGTCTATGAAAGATGAGGTGAATCATAGAATTGATGAGGGAAAAAGAGTGAGTGGTGCACTTAGGAGTCTGTGGAGACAGAGAACTTTGTCCTTGGAGGCAAAGAGGGGAATGTATGAGAGTATAGTTTTACCAACGCTCTTATATGGGTGTGAAGCATGGGTGATGAATGTTGCAGCGAGGAGAAGGCTGGAGGCAGTGGAGATGTCATGTCTGAGGGCAATGTGTGGTGTGAATATAATGCAGAGAATTCGTAGTTTGGAAGTTAGGAGGAGGTGCGGGATTACCAAAACTGTTGTCCAGAGGGCTGAGGAAGGGTTGTTGAGGTGGTTCGGACATGTAGAGAGAATGGAGCGAAACAGAATAACTTCAAGAGTGTATCAGTCTGTAGTGGAAGGAAGGCGAGGTAGGGGTCGGCCTAGGAAGGGTTGGAGGGAGGGGGTAAAGGAGGTTTTGTGTGCGAGGGGCTTGGACTTCCAGCAGGCATGCGTGAGCGTGTTTGATAGGAGTGAATGGAGACAAATGGTTTTTAATACTTGACGTGCTGTTGGAGTGTGAGCAAAGTAACATTTATGAAGGGATTCAGGGAAACCGGCAGGCCGGACTTGAGTCCTGGAGATGGGAAGTACAGTGCCTGCACTCTGAAGGAGGGGTGTTAATGTTGCAGTTTAAAAACTGTAGTGTAAAGCACCCTTCTGGCAAGACAGTGATGGAGTGAATGATGGTGAAAGTTTTTCTTTTTCGGGCCACCCTGCCTTGGTGGGAATCGGCCAGTGTGATAATAAATAATAATTATTTATTTTATTTAGCTCTCATTGTTTTGTGTATGTAAAACTATAGTTAATCTTTAAAAACATGTATTTTTTTGTTAATATTTTTGGGTGTCTGGAATGGATTAATTGTATTTTCATTAACCGTAATGACACGATTGCAAACAAACCATACCACGGATGGGGGTTTGAACCCGCGGTGCCTATGCTAACCTTCCTATGGTGTAGAAATATACCTAATTGGACGAATCTTATTAAGCTAGCTGGCCCAGTGGCTAACGCGACGGTCTGGAGTTTTGAGACACTCTTACCGTGGGTTCAAACCCCATCCATGGTATGGTTTGTATTTACATTAATTTTTATGGGAAATATTATTTCAGTTTTTGGCCATTTCAGATTTAGGCCGACCTTTTGGAACAGATTACGGCTGATAACCGAGGGTCCACTGTGCTAAGTATGTGTCATGTAATAAAAATAATTTCAATACCTTATTAAACTAAGAAGTGATAAAGTTTTAATCTGCCAGTAAATGTACAGAAAACAAAAACATCTTCCTTGGGATCATTAATGATACAAACAGGAGAGTAATGTAAATTGATGTACCAGATTATATCAATCACAAATTATACAGAACAGTTATGATATACTATATTTAGCCCTTAACCCTTTCAGGGTTGGTAGGCCCTCTCCGAAACTTGTTCTCAGAGTCTGAAATTTTTCGGGAAAAAAAAAAAAAATGATAGAGAATCTTTTCCCGATCAAAATGACACCAAAAGTATGAAATCTGATGGAAAACTTACGGAATTATGCTCTTGCGAAGTTAGCGGTCTCAGCGATGTTTACGCATCGGCAATTTCGCCCACTTTGAGCTCTATTTTCGGCCAATTCCAATGTTCCAGTCGAAAAAATCATAACTATTTCGCTAGAACTCCATTTTGTCTATCGAATGAGTATAAGAAACCTCCCATTTACCGATTTCAACTATCCAATAAAGTGGTCAGAAACTGGCAATTTTGCCAATTTCACACAAATTTCAAAAAATGCAAATTTCCAAATAGGGTCCAAAATAAACAAGAAAGACATTCCTGGCACTAAAATAACATTTCCTCTGTTCATGAGTCACGTCCCTAGGCCTCTCTTACATTTCTTTTGCTTTCCACTTTGAATTTTTATTCTCACAAATAAATAGAAGATTCACTGTTATGCTGACTACTGCATTAGTGTAGAAATGGCATAAATAAAATCAGCGCACTTGTGAAAGAATATTAGACTCACCAGTTGACGTGTATTGGACGTGTGGCATAATTTGTTTACTTTTGAACTTTGGCTAAAATCGAATATTTCTGCTACTTTGAGCTCAATTTCAAGGTACTTTTCATTGTGAGACCAATCAAAATCATCTCTATTCCTGTGGTATATCTTCCATTCTATCAAGTGAGACCAAGATAATGAGAATACAACCATAAATACCATACGAAAATGCAGTGCAAAGTCGCTGTTTTAAACCAAAAATACGGTCAAAGTTTTTTTTTTCCCATTACGTACTGTGTGCTGCAGGATTTTTTTTATACTGTGCACACTGACCACAGACTCATTCCTTCATACGTAGGCCTACCAGCTTTCTCTCGCTAGATTTGAAGGCGCTAGAATTTATGCGTCCTAGTATGGCACCAACCCTGGCGTGCAAGCCGTACTAGTACGGCACCAACCCTGAAAGGGTTAAACTATCCAAACGTAGATGTACGTTCATGTGCATAGTGCTCCGACCTTGATTTTCCCCATTGGAAAGCATGTAAAAAAGAATGGAGATCTACGTTCAGAGCTTGCCGCACATCAACGTATATCTACGTTTGGACAGTTTAAGGGTTAAAAACAAAACGGCATCCAACACGAGTTGTATGATATTAAAGGTACTTATCCCACAAAAGGAATATTATGTGGGAAATAGTTTAAATTAATACTATTATTATTTAAATGAATAAGTATTAATTCACCCTATAATCTATTTTACAGTGTCTGTGCTGTTCATTTTTATGTCTAGCAATGAACATTCATTTGTGCTGGTTAACTGGTTAACCAAATCCTGAGGTGTCTCCTGGTGTCGCAAAATATTTGAAAAAAAAAAATTATTTTTTCTTATGAAATGATAAGAGAATCTTTTCCCGATGGTAATGACACCAAAAGCATGAAATTTGATGGAAGACTTAGGAATTACGCTCTTGTGACATTAGCAACCTCAGCGATATTTACGAATCGGTGATTTCATCCACTTTGAACCCTATTTTTGGCTAATTCCACTGTTCCAGTCGACCAAACTCATAGCTATTTCTTTAGAACTCCATTTGTTCTATCGATTGAGTAAAAGAAACTGTCCATTTACAGATTTCAACTAGCCAATAAAGTGGTCAGAAATTGGCAATTTGGCCAATTTCATGCAAATTAAAAAATATGCCAATTTAAAAATAAGGTCCAGAATGAACAATGCAGACATTCCTGGCTCTAAAATAACATTTTCTTTGTTCATCAGTCACATCTCCAGGCCCCTCTGATATTACTCTCGCTTTCTATTTTGAATTTTTATTCAAAAAAAAAATAGAAGATTTACTAATATGCGGACTACTGCAATATTGTAATAATTGTTTAAATAATGTCAACCCATTCATAACTGCATATTAGAATGGCTAGTTGGACATTTATTGGATAATGATGGCAAAAATCAAACATTTCCCCTAATTTGAGCTCCATTTCAAGATTCTTTTCATAGTAAAACCAATCAAAATCACCTCCATTTCTATAATATGTGTTCCATTCTATCAAATGTGACTAGGAAAATGAGAATATAACCATAAAAACTATAGGAAAATACACCTCAAATTTGGCATTTTAATCCAAAAACATGGTCAGAGTTTTTGTTTTTCTCATTATGCACTGCTTGCTGCAGGATTTTTTTTATACTGTGCACACTGACCACACAGACCCATTCTCACACGTGTGAGCCTACCAGCATTCTCCCGCTTGACTTGAAGCCGCTAGAATTTTTGAGTATATGTATATACGTCAAACACGCTGGCTCGTAAGACATATAATATACAACCAAAACAGTCAGAGGGTTAAGTATCAGTATTATCTACACACATGATAATACAAACAGCTCATGACTGTGAGAATATAATTTTGTATGACTTGCCCTTACCTGGAGTTTACCTGGAGAGAGTTTCAGGGTTCAACACGCCTGCAGCCTGGTCTGTGACCAGGCCTCCTGGTGGATCAGGGCCTGATCAACCAGGCTGTAACTGCTGACCGCACGCAATCCAATGTACGAACCACAGCCCAGCTGGTCAGGTACTGACTTCAGGTGCTTGTCCAGTGCCTGCTTGAAGACAGCCATGGGTCTATTGGTAATCCCCCTTACGTATGCTGGGAGGCAGTTGAACAGTCTTGGGCCCCTAACACTTGCTGTGTTGTCTCTTAACGTGCTAATGGCACCCCTGCTTTTCATTGGGGGGATGTTGCATCGTCTGCCAAGTCTTTTGCTTTCATAGCGAGGGATTTTTGTGTGCAAGTTTGGTACTAATCCCTCTAGGATTTTCCAAGTGTATATTATCATGTATCTCTCCCACCTGCTTTCTAGGGAGTACAGGTTTAGGAATTTCAAGTGTTCCCAGTAATTGAGGTGTTTTATCTCAGTAATATGTCATCTAAAGAAAATAGAAAAATATACACCAAAAGTAATAAAATTATACTATTTAATGTAAGCAGTATAAAAATATTTTGTATTAATATGATCAAATTAAGACATAGGTAAAAAGAAGTACAGAAGGACCCCCGTATCCACGGGGGATACGTTCCAAGGATCTGCCGTGGATACTGAAACAGTGGATAGTATCACTACTCCTACTACTACTACTACCACCACTACCTCTTCCTGCCTATATGTACCTGTCCTGCTCCACTTCTCGCTAGTGTGACTTTGTAAATGGTCCAAGCCGGACCGAAACGTCGTCGTAAGCTCCTCTCTTCTATGTGCGGGTTATTTGTGTACCTATAGATAAGTCCTCTACATACCTATTATAAAGTTTAATTGATAAATTATGCACAATAAGTGGAGAATTATCACTTTTTAATGATGGGAAGCACTTCACAGCTTCTCTTATTCTTTGAAGAACTGCCAGCTTTTCTACTTATGTGCCTTGGGGCCCGGTGGCCTGGTGGCTAAAGCTCCCGCTTCACACACAGAGGGCCCGGGTTCGATTCCCAGTGGGTGGAAACATTTCAACACGTTTCCTTACACCTGTTGTCCTGTTCACCTGGCAGCAAATAGGTACCTGGGTGTTAGTCGACTGGTGTGGGTCGCATCCTGGGGGACAAGATTAAGGACCCCAATGGAAATAAGTTAGACAGTCCTTGATGACGCACTGACTTTCTTAGGTTATCCTGGGTGGCTAACCCTCCGGGGTTAAAAATCCGAACGAAATCTTATCTTATCATGCAAAATTAAGAAATATTTTTGAACTGAAACAGCAAATGAGTAGATATGAGAGTTCTTCTGTATACTCAGTATAAACATAACATAATACTAGTTGGCACAATAAAGTACAAAATTATATACTGTACTGTATACTGTATACCAATTAACTTTGTATGTTTTCATCCTTTTATTTGATATACAATCAATATTTATTGCAAATTTAATCAGGTAAATTATAATGTACAGTGGACCCCCGGTTTTTGACCGGTGCTGAAATCGTACAATTCAAATTTTGAGCACTTTTTTGGCGAAATTTCCCCCAGGGTTTTGTACATCCCCTTGTAAATCGTTGGTACTAGATGCATCTGCCTCATACGTTCTTGACTCACTCTTGGGCACATTAAATGTCTTATTTTACATTGATATAGGCATTTTCATTAATCCATCTTTGATATTTTCTTTAAAATTATGTAAGAAACATGTTACGTAGCATATAAACATGCCTTTGTTACTCGTTCACTCAGTGTCCCTTTAGTCTTTACGTCCTGGTGGATCAGAGCCTGATCAACCAGGCTGTTGCTGCTGGCTGCACGCAAACCAACGTACGAGCCACAGCCCGGCTGATCAGGAACTGACTTTAGGTGCTTGTCCAGTGCCAGCTTGAAGACTGCCAGGGGTCTGTTGGTAATCCCCCTTATGTGTGCTGGGAGGCAGTTGAACAGTCTCGGCCCCCTGACACTTATTGAATGGTCTCTTAACGTGCTAGTGACACCCCTGCTTTTCATTGGGGGGATGGTGCATCGTCTGCCGAGTCTTTTGCTTTCGTAGTGAGTGATTTTCGTGTGCAAGTTCGGTACTAGTCCCTCTAGGATTTTCCAGGTGTATATAATCATGTATCTCTCTGGCAGGCCGGACTTGAGTCCTGGAGATGGGAAGTACAGTGCCTGCACTCTGAAGGAGGGGTGTTAATGTTGCAGTTTAAAAACTGTAGTGTAAAGCACCCTTCTGGCAAGACAGTGATGGAGTGAATGATGGTGAAAGTTTTTCTTTTTCGGGCCACCCTGCCTTGGTGGGAATCGGCCAGTGTGATAATAATAATAATAAATCTCTCCCTCCTGCGTTCCAGGGAATACAGGTTTAGGAACCTCAAGCGCTCCCAGTAATTGAGGTGTTTTATCTCCGTTATGCGCGCCGTGAAAGTTCTCTGTACATTTTCTAGGTCGGCAATTTCACCTGCCTTGAAAGGTGCTGTTAGTGTGCAGCAATATTCCAGCCTAGATAGAACAAGTGACCTGAAGAGTGTCATCATGGGCTTGGCCTCCCTAGTTTTAAAGGTTCTCATTATCCATCCTGTCATTTTTCTAGCAGATGCGATTGATACAATGTTATGGTCCTTGAAGGTGAGATCCTCTGACATAATCACTCCCAGGTCTTTGACGTTGGTGTTTCGCTCTATTCTGTGGCCAGAATTTGTTTTGTACTCTGATGAATAGTAAATAATAATAATCACTCTTGGGCACATTAAGTGTCTTATTTTACATTAATATAGACATTTTCATTAATCCATCTATGATATTTTCTTTAAAATTATGAAAGAAACACATGATATAGCATATAAACATGCAATGTTTATATGCAGTGGAGGGTAAACATTTCATTTTCTCTGGTCCTGCATTAGTGAAAACTATATTAATCTGCATTGGCCCAGTAACCACCCTTTACACATAAGCTTTTGTTTGCAATTCTCTGCATGAATTATTCATTATTTCTCCCTTTCTTTATGATGGAATCTAAAGGTAGTTGTTAAAAATGATTAAACTCAGTGAACATGGTATGTCGATGGTAATAATATGGCTATAGGCTGCAGTGTATGTAGCCAGTGGGTATACATACACTGGGATGTAGTGCCCCTGAGACTACAAATAAATACTACTCGCCAACAAGAGTCTTCAATAAAGGTAAGTAATGTTCATTTATCATTAAAATTGGTCATTTATATTTATTTCTCATTGCTTTCTGTATGTAAAACTATAGTTATTCTCTATAAAATGTATTTTTTTTTTTTTAATATTTTTTGGTGTCTGAAATGGATTAAATGGATTTACATTATTTCTTATAGGAAATATTACTTCAGTTTTCAGCCATTTCAGATTTCGGCCAACCTTCTGGTACAGATTAATTACGGAAACCAGGGTTCTATTGTATATGTAAGCTTACCCAAACACTGATTTTTTGTTTGTAAATAATTTTGCTCAGCCAACAATGTTATTACAATACTGTATATCCATGGAGTAGTGTCTGACCTCTAAGAATAAGCGGTCTATTCTTACTTTCCTTTGTTAATTTTTTAATAATATGTCAGAGAATCTCAGTTTCAAATTTCACAATAATGTATCCAACAAATCTGCTAGGAAAATGATAGGAGGGATAATGAGAACCTTCAAAACTAGAGATGCCAAGCCCATGAAGATTCTCTTAAAATAGTTTGTTCTCTCTAGGCTGGAATATTGCTGTACACTAATGGCCCCTTTCAAGGCAGGTGAAATTGAAGACCTTGAGAATATGCAGAGAACTTTCACAGCATATACAAGTATGACAAAGCACCTAAAGTACTGGGAACAGTTAAGTCCCTTATTTGTACTCCTTGGAATGCAGGCAAGAAAGATGCATGATAATATATATACACACTTGGAAAATCCTAGAAGGACTATTCCCAAATCTGCACACAAAAATCACTCCCTACAAAAACAAAAGACTCGGCAGAAGATGCAACATTCCTCTAATGAAAAGCAGGGGTGCCATGAGTATGCTAGGAGACAACACAACGAGTGTCAGGGGCCCAAGACTGTTTATCTGCCTCCCAGCATACATAAGGGTGATTACCAATAGGCCCCTGGCTGTCTTCATGAAGGAGCTGGACATGCATCTAAAGTCAGTACCTGACCAGCTGGGCTGTGGTTATGTCGGTTTATGTGCGGCCAACAGTAACAGCCTGGTTGGTCAGACCCTAATCCACCAAAAGGCCTAGTCATGGACCATGCCACAGGGGCATTGACTCCTGAAACCCTCTCCAGGTAAAATCAAATTAAGTGATAAACTCAAAAGGAAATTAAGCACAGCTTAATTTTCTTAAGAAGTTCCCAGCATTTAATGCCTTAACATTTCCTGTATTTTTATAAATATAGGTCTCCCTCTGTTTTTACAGATTCATTTTATGCAAATTTTCTGCTATGTGATGTCCTCCTTTTAACATTAACTACACACAGGCAAGTTATGGTAACCTTGTGCGATCAGTAAAGTTGCAGAGTTCGTAGAGGCTTCTTATTAGGTGTAATTAAATGACTGACAGAGCCTAATGCAGATGTCAAGAGCCTGGGAACACTTGTACACCACAAAACAAGGGAAACTTTTACTGTTTTCCTTATTTTAGGTTAGATTCAGTTGGGTTAGTTAGATTATATAAACAAAAACATAAGATGGGATCAAGTAAACCAGGTCCTCAATGATATAAACTGGGAAGACAGCCTAAGCAACACAGACCCAAACCTGTGTCTAGAAAGGCTCTCCCTATACAGGCAAAGGCAAAGGATAACAGAACAGCTAAGAGGCCAATGTATCTGTAATATGTAGGGAGGCACTGGTCAGAGAAATAGCAAACATCGAACTAAAGCTAAAGGAATCTTACAGGAGTCAAGAAATGTGGAAAGAACTAAAAGCCATAAATGAAATTGAAAGAAACCCAAAATATTTCTTTTCTTATGCCAAATCAAAGTTGAGAACAACATCCAGTATTGGGCCCCTACTTAGATGAGATGGGTCCTACACAGATGACAGCAAGGAAATGAGTGAGCTACTCAAGTCCCAATATGACTCGGTTTTTAGTGAGCGGCTAACCAGACAGAGTCAAAGACCTAAATGAATTTTTTATGAGAGAGACAGAATTTGGTACAATAAAACCTATCTGATGTTATCCTGATGCCAAATGACTTCGAAGAGGTGATAAATGACATGCCCATGCACTGCCCCGGGCCCAGACTCATGGAACTCCGTGTTCATCAAGAACTGCCAGAAACCCCTATCATATGCTTTTAAAATCCTATGGAGAGGAAGTATGGACACAGGGGTCATCCCACAGCTGCTAAAAACAACAGACATAACCCCACTCCATGAAGGGGGTAGTAAAGCAATAGAAAAGAACTACAGACCAAAATTGCTAACATCCCATATCATAAAAATCTTTGAAAAGGTTCTAAGAAGCAAGATCACCACCCATTTAGATACCCGTCAGTTACACAACCCAGGGCAACATGAGTTTAGAGCAGGCTGCTCCTGCCTGTCCCAACTAGTGAACCACTATGACAAGGTCCTGGATGCTTAGAAGACAAACAGAATGCAGATGTAGTACACACAGACTTCGCAAAAGCCTTTGACAAGTGTGACCATGGTGTAATAGCGCACAAAATGCATGATGAAGGAATAACAGGAAAAGTTGGTAGATGGATTTATAATTTCCAAACAAATAAAACACAAAGATCCTACAATCATGGCAGGAGATTTGAATGCCCATCACCCTGCACTCTTCAACTGTGGAACTGGAAATCTGCTGGGTGACCTAAAGGGAAAACAATTATTTAATATAATGACAGCAAGAAAGTTATCTTTCCAAGGACCATTCTTTAAGTCATATGTAGAACCTCGTCCAGGGACACCTGAAATAGTCTTGACCAACAGGGACTGTGACTTATACCATTGCAGAGTCTTTCCCAGTGGAAATGTAGAATCAGACCACATCCCTGTTATAATAACACTACAAATATTGCCATTTAGAATACCCACTCCTCCGAAACCCAACCTAAAAACTCGAGGATTTGAACCCTTCAGGGAATACCTATGCAATGACAATACTGTTTCACTTCAGAACATGCCTTCAACTGCAACTGTCGAAGCAAATAGCTCCCACAATAAACAAATCAGAGCCACTCATGCAACTTGCTAATTATATTCATCAAAGATCTATCAACAATATAAACCAACCAGAGAAATTAAGGATTGCATGAAAAATTATCAAACAGAATGTAGAAGGCACCACCACACAAGTCAGCCCATAAGGGCTATACTGCAAAGGTTATGAAGAGACTTAACCCTTTGACTGTTTCGGTCGTATATAAACATCTTACAAGTCAATGTTTCCAACATATTAATATGCGTAAATTCTAGCGGCTTCAAATCAAGTGAGAGAAAGCTGCTAGGGCCATATGTGAGAAAATGGGTATCCATGGTCAGTGTGTGCACTTTAAAAAAAATTAGGGAGCCAGTGGTGCATTGTGGGAATGCCATTTGAGTAGTTCTTGTTCAGCATGCCTAGCAGTAAGAAATATGTAAGAAGTATGTTTGGGGGTCTGAAATGGACTAATCTACTTCACAATATTCCTTATGGGAACAAATTCGGTCAGTACTGGCACCTGAACATACTTCTGGAGTGAAAAAATATCGTTAACCGGGGGTCCACTGTATATTATAGAACAATGGTGAATCTGGGCCTCTTCTCTTCCCAAGTGATAGATCTAACACAGATGGAAGTGTCAGTGAAGATGAATTTCATGGTTTTGATGAGTTTGTGACCGAGAGCAATGCCCAGGATACCAGAAGAAAGAAAAAAAGAGAAAGAAGGAGAAAGAGAGAAAGAAAAAGAGAAACAAGGAGAAAGAAAGAGAAGAGAGAAAGAAATAGAAAGAGAAAGAATGAGAAAGAAAAAGAAAGGAGAAAGAAAAAGAGAAAGAAAAAGGAGAGAGAAGAAGAAAGAAGGAAAGATAGTTGGGTAAAAAGGATGGTGGGGAAGCAAGCATCGGACCCCACTGTGTTGACAAGTGGTAGGGGGAGTGAGTAATGATATAATATGTCATTTTGACAGCTGCCAGACCCTGACTCAGTACATTTAGAAGTACACACACACACACACACACACACACACACACACACACACACACACACACACACACACACACACACACACACACACACACACACTTTCATAGCAGTTCTACAAAAGTGTCCAGTGACTATATATGTGTATATACAGTGTATTATAGAAACCAGAAGGAAGGAAGGAAGGCAGAAAGAAAGAAAGAATGAAGACAGAAAGGTAGGTAGGAAGGAATGATGACACATGACCATTTACCTAGGATAACTACCTAACACAACTGTCTGCTACTACTTTGAAGAAAACTGCTCAGACAAGGTGTTTTGTCTTCGCACATACAAAAAAAAAAAAACGCTCACAAAAATGCAGACACACTCGTTTTATGTGTGAGGAGTGTAAAACATTATTGTGTATGAAACCATGTTTCAAAGAGTTCCACAAGCTGCAGAACTTCTAGGGACATGCCCAGTGACTGGACATTTGTATATACAGTGGACCCCCGCATAACGATTACCTCCGAATGCGACCAATTATGTAAGTGCGTTTGTACGTGTATGTTTGAGGGTCTGAAATGGACTAATCTACTTCACAATATTCCTTATGGGAACAAATTCGGTCAGTACTGGCACCTGAACATACTTCTGGAGTGAAAAAATATCGTTAACCGGGGGTCCACTGTATATTATAGAACAATAGTAATAAACAATTTTTTGTATTAGTTGTTTGTGTAAACAAGTTTTGTAAACAATATATTGATAATTATGTTTGTGCGCTTATTGTGTTGTATACGAGTGTATAGTATATGTGCACTGCACCTTACTTTGGTCTCAGAGGCCACATAAGTTACCTGAAAAAATAGAAAAAGCAAGAAACCTTCGAATGGAAGTAAAAAAAAGTTTATGGGGTGAGTGGCATTTGCGGCTGTTGCCATACGTGGCTCGTTTTCTGCCAACTTTACGTCTCTATATATCATTAAGTAATGATCACAAAAAAAAATTTTAGGCTTAAAACACTTGGTAAAATAATCCAAACATTTTGGTAAGAAAAAATAATTTTTATATTTCGAATATTTTTTGACATAGAATGAGTTTCAGAAATGGGCTTGTGACAGTCAAAGGGTTAATTACCATGATCACACAACACAAAAGTAAATTATGGAAGTATCTTATTCTTCAAGCTAATCAATACAAATGTCATCCTGAAAAGTTCTGGAGCAAGATCTGCCAGCTTTTAGGGGCAAAGCACAAGACCATCAGTTATCTATTGCATTCCTTCACTGATGACGATGATGAGGAAGTTGATATAAAACTTGATGACTCATAAGACCAAGCCAATCTGATAGGTGATGTGGGGGAGAAAATTTTCTCACACAATGACAGTACAGTGGAACCTCGGTTTTCGTCATTAATTCATTCCAGAAAGTCTGACAAAAACCGAATTCAACGAAAACTGAAGCAATATTTCCCATAAGAAATAATGTAAATCCAATTAATCCGTTTCAGACACCCAAAAGTATTAACAAAAAATACATTTTATAGATAATAACTAGTTTTACATACAGAAAACAATGAGAAATAAATATAAAGGACTAATGAAATGGATAAATGAACATTTAACATCACTTTTAACTTCAATGAAGCCTCTTGTTGGCGTATGGAAGATGGCGAGGAGGGGAGATGGAGGAGAGGTTATCTCTACCACAATCACTACCACCCTCTACCACCATCACAACCACTACCACCCTCTACCACCCTCTACCACCATCACAACCACTACCACCCTCTACCACCATCACAATCACTACCACCCTCTACCACCATCACAACCACTACCACCCTCTACCACCATCACAACCACTACCACCCTCTACCATCATCACAATCACTATCACCCTCTACCACCATCACAACCACCCTCTACCACCATCACTACCACCCTCTACCGATGAGAAACAAAGCCAGACAGACTCAGAAACCATGGGATGCTTTGTGTGGGCACGGGTGGACACGTCTGGTATGGTGGACCACTGTCAACTTGATGAAAACCAAGGTGATGAACGAGAACTGGGACAAAATTTTGACGAAAAAAGTCATCAAAAATCGAATTTGACGAAAACCAGGGCAAACGAAAACTGAAGTTTCACTGTAGAAGATTTAATAATAACCATTATCAGTGGATCACTGAATGGAAAGATGACCACTGAGCTGACCTTCACCCGCTACATTTAATTAATACATCAACTCTTGAAGATGAACACCCCCTTACAAGACCAATCACACTCAGAGAGATGAGTCAAATTATCGGCAGAATGTGTAATAAAGCCCCTGGCCTCTCAGGCATAACAGTGAAACAAGTAAAGTACTTACCTAAAAATTGCAGAATGTCTCTGGTAAATATTTTTAATGCCATCTTGGCCTCAGGACACTTTCCAATGACTCTAAAGTCTGTAAAACCCAATAAAGACAAACAAAGCAGAGAACTATAGGCCTATCTCATTACCTGAAGTCACTGGTAAAGTCCTTGATTAAATAATTTCCAACAGATTAAACTGCTACATGGAGTACAATCACCTCTTCACTGAAAAACAGTTCGGATTCAGGACTCATAGAGGAACTCAATGTCAGTGGAACGCCTTCCAACTGAACAAAAGAAATTAATGGAAAAATAAATAAATAAAGAAATAACTTAGGAAAAATGAGAATAATGATTTTTGAGAATTTTACTTAAAATTTAAATATAATAAAAAAAATTGGCCTTCAGTTTCTTTTAGTTGGGCAGGAGTAGGTAAGGCCCTGGATAGTTCCTCTGATGTTATAGATGTTGGTTATCCTGGGCAGATGGTAACAATCCGATGTTCTGGAATCTCCTACCACTTGGATGGAGCACAAGTAGAATAGGTAAGGGCCGGTAGTAGTAGAATAATGTTAATAAGTATTATTAACACGTCTTGCTCCTTTATCTGGCGTCTATCCTGGAAGACCACGCCAGGAACAGAGCTGGTAAATAAGAGAAAATAAACTGGTTACCCATAGTTATGATAATATAACATTTAAGAATTGAAAAGAATGATAAATGCCAAAATCATTACTGGTAACCAGCAAACAAAATAAAGAAACAAACAGTGATACTCCTGGTATATCACCCTACCTGATTAGGAGAAGAGTGGAGGTGAAGTGACTCTCCAAACTTCAACCCACACCAGGTAAGGTCAATATTACCAGGAGTAGAAACTAACAAATCGGACACCAGGAACTAGTTTCGCCCCAGCCCGCCAGAGAGGAGGGGGGGGGTGCACGCGACATAACTAATGGTTCCTGGTTGCCCGAACAACCTTAACCCCACTTACACCTACTTTTCCCTCACAATACCCCCTTCCAAAACTTATGGACGGAGTCAATAAGTCAACGAACAGAGGGAAAAGAACTAACTACAACCTCGGCTCAGCCAATCTGAAAAGTGGTTTTCAGAGCCAGAAATATAAACGACTTTAAACTTATAGGGTTGAATAGCCAGAGCCCATCTCAAGAGTCTGCTATTTGACCCTTTAAAGTTTTCCAAGTACATCAGTGGCTTATGATCTGTTTCAAGCACAAAGGGTTTACCGTATAGGTAGTATTTAAATCTACTTATACCCCATACTAAAGCATAACATTCTTTCTCCACAGTGGAATATCTTTCTTCTCTGGGCAGAAGCTTCTTACTGGCGAAAGATACTGGGAAAGGAGTCTCCTCATAATATTGAAGTAGTACAGCCCCGAGTCCAGAATGGGAGGCATCTGTTCGGAGACAAAATATTTTATTAATATCTGGCAATTTTAGGACAGGGGGATTTGAAAATATCCTCTTGATTTCTTCGAAGCTTTGGATGGCTTCCTCAGAACAACTAAGAGGTTCCTTGACACCCTTTTTCAAATAGTCCGTAAGAACTGAAGTTAAGCTACTTAGATTTGGTACGAAATTTCTATAGAAGTTTACAGATCTAAGGAAACTTCTTAATAACTTTTTGGTAGCAGGGAACGTACTTTCTAAAACAGCTTTGGTCTTATTAGGAAGTGGTGAAAAGTTGTTATCAGAGATAATGAACCCAAGGTATTGTACCTTATGATAGCCAAGAAAGCACTCTTGTGGTTTAACTGTAAGGCCATGAGTTCTTAGTCTTTTCAAAACAAGCGCTAGTGTATTTAGATGGTCTTCCCAGACACTTGTCATTATATAAATATTATCAAAATACACTGAAACATTCTTTAGATCAGAGAGAACTATTCTCATAAGCCTAATGTATGTGGCACACGCAGTAACCAAGCCGAAAGGCATTGTGCGGTATTGCATTAGACCTCTATGAGTAGGGAAAGCAGTGTATGGTTTCGAGTCTGGGTGTAATGGCACTTGATGGTATGCTTGCGAGATGTCTAATTCTGAGAAGAATTTGCAGTCATGGAATTTATACAAGTCATGATCAATTACTGGCATGGGTTCTGCATCCCATTTAGTTATAGTATTCAAATAACGAAAATCTTGTGCCAGTCGGTAAGAATTATCGGGTTTCTTAACCATAACAACTGGTGAACAGAAAGCTGATTTCGAAGGTTCTATGATGTTTAAGTTAAATAGTTTGTCAACCTCATTATCAAAAGTTTTCCGTAAATGAACGGGAACAGGGTAGATTTTCCGCCTTACTGGTTCATGATCCGACAATTCAATCTTGTGTACAATAGTGGTGGTAAGTCCTGGTACCTCTGTGAATACGTCAGAAAATGTGTTTACTAAGGCACTTACTTGAGACTTTTGTTTATTCGACAAGTCGTTGTTAATGTTGACATTTGACTTCTTTGGTGAGGGATCATGCGTTAAGATATCCAGTAGTTCCTTCGATTCAGTAAAAGACTCGTCATCTATAATACAAACTCTACATTCGTACGAATCACCACTTTTAACCAAGCCGAAAGAAGTAGTATCTTCGTCAAAGGAATTTACGCAAAGATTAACTTCTCTTCGATGGTATTGTTTCAAAATATTGACGTGATACATTCTTTCTCTACCCTTGACATCCAAGATATAATCTACCTTATTGCAGACCTTCACTACTTTATACGGTCCGCGCCAGGTAATTAGCAATTTGTTGGATTTGTCAGGTAGGAGAACTAAAACTTCATCACCAACATTAAACGTACGCTTGGAGCTTTTATGGTCAAAATAGGTCTTGTACGTTTCCATAGACATCTCTAGGTTTTTACCGACCAAATCGGCGGTTTCTTCCAACCTTTCCCTTAGATCTAAAAGAAACTGATAGCTGTTTTGAACCTCAGGTTTGATATCTTTGGACCAAATTTCATTCAAAATAGATAGTGGTCCACGAGCTTGTCTCCCATAAAGCAATTCAAAAGGGGAATAACCAAGGGAATCACTTGGAATCTCGCGCATTGCGAAAAGAGCACATGGTAAAAATCTATGCCAGTCCGTTGGTTTAAGAATACATAGTTTTTTTACTATTGACTTTAGGATGGCATGTTGTCGCTCCACTCTTCCGTTACACATCGGATGGTAAGGTGTAGTGAAAAGAGGTTTAACACCCACAAGTTGATAAACGTGTTCCATTAATTCTGAAGTGAATTGTGCCCCTTTGTCAGACAGAATTTCACGAGGTATACCTACACGTGAAAAAATAGAAAATAAGGCTTCTGCAACTTCTATGGAGGTAATGGATTTTAAGGGTACCGCCTCTGGGAAGCTGGACGCATAGTCAATCATAGTTAAAATATATTTATGACCTCCTGATGAGCGAGGTGTGATAGGACCAACTATATCTACGGCAACCCTTGCAAAAGGGACCGAGAAAATTGGCATCTTTACCATAGGAACTCTCCTAGTTCTACCCTTTTGCGTGGAAAGTTGACATACGTGACATGATCTGCAGTACTTATAGATGTCAGAGGACATGCTAGGCCAGAAATATAGGTCCTTGATTTTATTATAGGTCTTCCTATGTGAAAAATGGCCAGAGACTGGCAAGTCATGAGAAATCTTTAAAATGGTTTCACGGCAATCCTGCGGAATGACTAACAGGCTTCGACCAACGTCATTGGGTTTGTCCGCAGACACTATAGTCTTGTACAAAAGATCGTGTTTGAACTCAAACTTGTAAGAAAATTTCTTTCTCTGGGTCACCTTGCCATTTAAAGCTAACTTCCGAGATTCCTCTAAGGAAGGACAAGTCTTTTGAAGACCCTCTAAATCTATATGAGACAGCTCGATTGGCTTTCCTTTGGAAAGAACTAATGGGTGGATAGGTTTTACCTTAGACTGAGCTCTGGTAAGGACGTTAATTGAGTCTAGTTGTTGTATAGATTGTGCCACACGTAGTTTTCCACTGGTGTCTGCGTTGTCCAGTTCAAGTGACTGACTTACTAAAGGTGTTAACGGAGTTTTGTAACCATCAGCTCTCTGATTTAGGTTATCCAACTGAATCTCATCTGGAACTATCTGTGAAGAAACAGAGATATTAGGTTCCAACCCTTCCTTGGAAACTCCAAATTCCAAACAGTCCTTCTCAGATGGGAAAGCAGCCCCTTGTATGTTCCCAACCAAAACAGAACACGAGGTTATCGGGGCAACTACGGCATCTACCCATCCTGAGAACCATTTGCACCTAACGAAACATCTGACTGTTGGAAAATAATCGCTTCTTCCTAAATAGTCAGTTAATTTAGTGGACTTATAACGTGAAGAATCTAGGTTAGGGAAAAGCTTACTCGAGATAACAATACAGGAACATCCAGTGTCTCTAAGAATGGTTGATACATTCATGCCATTGACTGTACCTTCACTAAAAGGTGCGTTTATGTTTGATTCAGTGAAACATTTACCGACATTTTCACCTTTTTTCCTAGGACAGTCGGGACGTCTATGACCCCACTCATTACAGTTGAAACACTTTACTGTGAAGGCCGTGGAATTCTTAGGTACGGAGGGTTTGGATCCCTCAGATTGCTTAGGCACAACAGGCTTATATCTGCTACGCTCTTTAGGGTAGTTATTATGAGCGCACGCATATATATCAGCAGCTTGTGCCATTTCTGCAGCTGTATGAACGTTTCTTTCTTTAATGAATATTCGTAAGTCAGAGTTTACAGAAGAAAGGAATTGATCTCTTACCATCAGGTCTCGTAAAGATTCGAAATCGTGGTCAACCTCAGCACTATCAATCCACGAATCAAATAATCTGAAAAGTGTTGTTAAGAATTGCATGTAATTTTGATGAGGAGTTATTTTAATGTGCCTAAACTCCGACCTGTAATGATGAGTAGTTTTTTTGAAAGCCTGTAGTATAGCTTTCTTCAGCAGGCTATAACTAGAAATAACATCAGAGGGTAGAGTGGAATAGACGTTTAATGCTGAACCTGACAGTAGTAAGCCAAGCCTAGTAGCCCAAGAATCTACTGGCCAGTCACAGAGAGTAGCAGTACTCTCGAATCTAGTAATATATGCCGCTATGTCATCTTGTTCTGAGAAAGGTGGTATTTGTGGCATCCTAATATTAGGTTCTTGGGAAGGGTATTCTAGAACCCCTTCATCTATTTTCTGCTTAGATAGTTCTATCTTCTTGGCTTCTAATTCCAACCTTGATTGTTCTAACTCAATTTCCTTCATTTTGAAGGCTACCTCTCTGGCCTGAACTCTATCTTCTCTAGCTATCCTTTCCTGTTCGATTTTATCCTCTCGAGCTAGTCTTTCCTGTTCCCTTTTCTCTTCTCGAGCTAGTCTTTCCTGTTCCTCTTTCTTTTCTCGAGCTAGTCTTTTCTCCTCTCGAGCTAGTCTTTCCTGTTCCTTTTTCTCTTCTCGAGCTAGTCTTTCCTGTTCCTCTTTCTTTTCAATAGCCATTTTAGCAGTAATGTAATTATCAAGGCTTTGTCCAGTAAATCCCATTTCCTTTCCAGCTTTCAACCAGAAATCTAAAGAATCCATCTTGTAAAAAGAAATATTACGCACCCACCTTCAACTGACTTAATTAAAATTAACAGGAACGTCTGTTACAGAAGAGGGACACAGTCCGCACACTTTAAACTTCCCAAGGTAGAAAATGAAGTAAATATTTCTCCCTGGAAGAATACACTTGTGGGCTCAATAGCCTTCACTAAGCAAAATACACACGGTTCACACAGGAGGGGTTATCATCAAAGTTCCCCAGGTCCAACAAATAGGTAAACTTCTAAACCGAACCTTAGAACCAAACAACGGTAAGTCAACCAGACTACCAGTAATGACTTGACACCTCAACTAACTCACCCTTTTCTATCTTAAATGTTATACTCACAACCAGTTGAACCATCAGGATGATGTTGCTTCAAGAGTCGGATCCTGGCAAGGTCGCCATTGTCAGTGGAACGCCTTCCAACTGAACAAAAGAAATTAATGGAAAAATAAATAAATAAAGAAATAACTTAGGAAAAATGAGAATAATGATTTTTGAGAATTTTACTTAAAATTTAAATATAATAAAAAAAATTGGCCTTCAGTTTCTTTTAGTTGGGCAGGAGTAGGTATGGCCCTGGATAGTTCCTCTGATGTTATAGATGTAGGTTATCCTGGGCAGATGGTAACAATCCGATGTTCTGGAATCTCCTACCACTTGGATGGAGCACAAGTAGAATAGGTAAGGGCCGGTAGTAGTAGAATAATGTTAATAAGTATTATTAACACGTCTTGCTCCTTTATCTGGCGTCTATCCTGGAAGACCACGCCAGGAACAGAGCTGGTAAATAAGAGAAAATAAACTGGTTACCCATAGTTATGATAATATAACATTTAAGAATTGAAAAGAATGATAAATGCCAAAATCATTACTGGTAACCAGCAAACAAAATAAAGAAACAAACAGTGATACTCCTGGTATATCACCCTACCTGATTAGGAGAAGAGTGGAGGTGAAGTGACTCTCCAAACTTCAACCCACACCAGGTAAGGTCAATATTACCAGGAGTAGAAACTAACAAATCGGACACCAGGAACTAGTTTCGCCCCAGCCCGCCAGAGAGGAGGGGGGGTGCACGCGACGTAACTAATGGTTCCTGGTTGCCTGAACAACCTTAACCCCACTTACACCTACTTTTCCCTCACACTCAACATGTTATAAATATCATCTTTGATGCTGTTAACAGCCTGAGAAAACAGGACAGTCTTGCCCTAATTGCCACCAGGGATGTACACAAAGCTTTTGACAGCTTGTGGCATGATGGACTCATATTTAAACTGGTTGACCTACTTGACCACACATGGACCTTTCTCAGATTTATATACAACCTCCTGTCAAAAAGAATAATCATCCCTACCTTTAATGGAAAGTCAGCAGAGCCTTTCATACCAACAGATGGAGTACCACAAGGCTTGTGCCTTAGCCTGATACTATTCAACATATATGTAAACGATCTCCCTCAAACCGAATTCAATGATATTATTATCACCCAATTTGCAGATGATGGTATTCAGGTAGTATCATCCACCCCCATAACAGGAAAATATGAGTATGAGAGGGTAATAGAGAAAGGGAATACAGAACTATAAAAACAGCAAACTGAGAGAAGAAATGGAGAATCACGACCAACCCAGACAAAGTCCTTATTAGCACCATCGGATGTTTTACAACAACCATAGAAGACAAAGGGGTATCTCCATCAGAGGTGCACCTATAACCATTAGAAACTCCAACAGGATTCTGGGATATGAGATAGACAGATTGCTCCACTCCACATCTCACGTCACTAAAAAAAATAAATTTAGCCAAAGCCCCCCTCAGCAGTCTATGTAGGTTTAATAAAGCCCCTTCCCACATCAACAAACACCTGTACAAGATGATGACAAGACCTATGTTAGAATATCCATGTGTCCCCATGTCATTAACAACTAAAACAAACATGCTACAGTTACAACGAGTTCAGAATAGAGCACTCTGCTTCATCACAGGCACCAGGAGGAGAGAGAGAATCAGGATGGTAGATTTACACATCCGCCAGGACATTGATGCAATAAATGTAAGGCTTGATAAACTAAAGATGAGACAACTATATGCAATTCAAGAACTCTATATACCAGACAGAGAATCCTCCCCAATTTGCAAAAACCAACAATTGTATCATCAGCACACCTCCCCAAAGAACCCAAAGAATGACCATTCAACAGAGAGTGCAACAATTCATCCACAAGGATAATTTCCAGAAACCAATGATCCTGAACAGCCTCCCTGAAGATGTACTCGTTCCCATCTTGTTCCTCATCCTCATATCTGACATAGACAGGGATGCAAGCCACAGCACTGTGTCTTCCATTGTAGAAGACACCTAAATTTGCATGACAGTGTCCTCCACTGAAGACACTGCAAGACTCCAGGCAGACATCAATCAAATCTTTAACTGGGCTGCAGAAAACAATTTGAAATTCAATGATGAGAAATTTCAATTACTCCGATATGGAAAAGATGAGGAAATTAAAACTATATCGAAGTATAAAACAAATCCCAACCATACAATAGAATGAAAAACTAATGTAAAACACCTAGAAGTGATAATGTCAGAGAATCTCACCTTCAAAGACCATAACACTGTATCAATGACAGGATGGATAATGAGAACCTGCAAAACTAGGGATGCCAAGCCCATGATGGCACTCTTCACGTCGCTTGTTCTATCTAGACTGGAATATTGCTGCACACTAACAGCACCTTTCAAGGCAGGTGAAATTGCTGACCTAGAAAATGTACAGAGAACCTTCACAGCACACACAACTGCGATAAAACACCTCAATTACTGGGAACGTTCCTCAACCTGTACTCCCTAGAATGCAGGCGGGAGAGATACATGATTATATACACTTGGAAAATCCTAGAGGGATTAGTACCAAACTTGCACACGAAAATCACTCCCCATGAAAGCAAAAGACTTGGCAGATGATGCAACATCCCCTCAATGAAAAGCAGGGGTGCCACTAGCACGATAAGAGACAACACAATAAGTGTGAGGGGCCCAAGACTGTTCAACTGCCTCCCAGCATACGTAAGGGGGATTACCAATAGACCCCTGGCTGTCTTCAAGAAGGCACTGGACAGGCACCTAAAGTCAGTACCTGACCAGCCAGGCTGTGGTTTGTATGTTGGACTGTGTGCAGCCAACAGTAACAGCCTGGTTGATCAGGTTGATCCACTATGAAGCTTGGTCACAGACCAGGCTGCAGGGACATTGACCCGTGAAACCCTCTCGAGGTATAAAATGTATATTAAACATTTACTGCACAACACCAGGAAATTCTCAGTCTGGTGGGAGTATTGTGGGTTGTGCAAGGATGGGCTGGGATAGAGTTTCTCACCATGATCCAACAAAAATATTTGCACCCTCCCATGTTTTTATCACTAAAGGTTCCATGGAATTACATGTGATGACAAACTGTTTGTTTATGTATAACTGTACTAAAATTGGAATGCCTTTGAGAGTTTTAGTAATTTTGAATGTATAACTTTGTATGTGCATGGCAGTCAGAGAATGTTTCAAGACAATAGAGGAGTGACTTTTATAAGGTGCAGTTTACATGAAAATAAATGATGCATTTGAAGAATTTATTTACAATTCACTAAGTATATGTACTATGAATGTTGTATGTACTCTTTGCAGCGGATAAAACCCCAGCATCAGTTGTGTATGTGCCATCTCATCTTTATCACATGCTGTGTGAACTCTTCAAGAACAGCATGCGTGCTGTTGTGGAACATCACGGTCCAGGTGCTGATGTGTTCCCTCCTTTAGATGTACTTCTAGTCATGGGACGTGAAGATATTACTATTAAGGTTCGTACAGGATTGTACTGTATGTGCTAAGACTGCATGGCCTTTCTGACCACATTAAACTAAAAATATCTTTGCCAGACAGAAGATTTATGATGTAAACAAATTCTACAGTTAATTTATCAATACATCAAGTGAAATATTTTTGCTTATTAAGTAAATACATGTTTTTTTTTTTTTTTTTTCAACAAGTCGGCCGTCTCCCACCGAGGCAGGGTGACCCAAAAAAGAAAGAAAATCCCCAAAAAGAAAATACTTTCATCATCATTCAACACTTTCACCACACTCGCACATTATCACTGTTTTTGCAGAGGTGCTCAGAATACAACAGTCTAGAAGCATAAACATATAAAGATACACAACATATCCCTCCAAACTGCCAATATCCCAAACCCCTCCTTTAAAGTGCAGGCATTGTACTTCCCATTTCCAGGACTCAAGTCCGACTATATGAAAATAACCGGTTTCCCTGAATCCCTTCACTAAATATTACCCTGCTCACACTCCAACAGATCGTCAGGTCCCAAGTACCATTCGTCTCCATTCACTCCTATCTAACACGCTCACGCACGCTTGCTGGAAGTCCAAGCCCCTTACCCACAAAACCTCCTTTACCCCCTCTCTCCAACCCTTTCGAGGACGACCCCTACCCCGCCTTCCTTCCCCTATAGATTTATATGCTTTCCATGTCATTCTACTGTGATCCATTCTCTCTAAATGACCAAACCACCTCAACAACCCCTCTTCTGCCCTCTGACTAATACTTTTATTAACTCCACACCTTCTCCTAATTTCCACACTCCGAATTTTCTGCATAATATTTACACCACACATTGCCCTTAAACAGGACATCTCCGCTGCCTCCAACCGTCTCCTCGCTGCTGCATTTACCACCCAAGCTTCACACCCATATAAGAGTGTTGGTACTACTATACTTTCATACATTCCCTTCTTTGCCTCCATAGATAACGTTTTTTGACTCCACATATACCTCAACGCACTCCTGATTAAAGTATAAATATATAATATGTACTGTAATTAGATTTTAAAATACAGCCTCTCCTCATTTAATGACCGACTCGTTTACCGATGACTCGGACTTACGATGGGCTCTCTCTGAATAATGTACATATATTACAACTCATTTCCTCTATTCTATTTATTACAATATACAGTACACTACTGTATAAACATTTAAAAATATACCAGAAATGTTATAAATGGTGCAAAGGTGACATTAAAACAATATCAAAGATGGTTGACACAAACTCACTATCATTGTAGTATGCTCCTCACTTAGCGACGAATTCGTTTACCGACGTGGTCTTAGGAATGGAGCTCCATCGTTAAGCGAGGAGAGGCTGTAGTCTTATTTTAGTTATTATGGTCAATGATATGTCTATTTTTTAAATGTTAAATTTTTCCAACTATAAAGTCTCTGTAGTAGGTATGTTTAATACGGCTTGACATACTGTTGGAATATTAACAAGGGTTTCAGGAAAACTGGCTAGCTGCACTGAGTCCTGGAACTATGAAGTACAGTGCCTGTATTCTGGGGAGGGAGGGATGGTGATGTTGCAGTTCAGAGGGTCATTGGAATTTTGACGTGTTACATTGTTTTCCCTTTCTTACTTCACTGTTACAGTTCTCACTATATGCTCTGGTGTAGGGTAGCTCATTAATGCATTACAGAGTCTAGGGGAATATACTTACATTCATGATTAGTCCATCTCATTTTCTGAAAACTTATCCTTCCTTTCAGAATAGGTTGTTTAAAACACTGTTCTACAAAAGATAATCATATATTCAATGGATAAGTATTTACGGGCGACTGTGGCCACCAGGCCAAGGTGGCCGGTGACCTGGTGGCAAAAGTTCTCACTTCACATGGTGAGGGTCCAGGTTCAGTTCAGTTCCTGGATGTTAATCGACTGGTGTGGGTCACATCTTGAGACAAAACTGACCTAATTTGCCCAAAATGCTCTGCATAACAAGTGACTTTCTATGTACGTAGTAGTACATATGTCATTGATATCAGCTAGGCCTGTATGCCTTGTACATGTACTTGTAGAAATAAAAATATTCTATTATTATTATTAAATAGTGTGGCCCAGCTTTCACATGGCATCATCTGAAACCTGAGGCCTTACCCAGTGTTTTGACACACTGTAGCCACTTTGGTATTATTGTTACAACATCAGCATTTTTGTTACTTATAATTCTTACATCCAGAACAACTTCACATTTTGCCCAGAAGAGTGGGTTAGTCCTCCCAGCCTGAATGCACAACAACAAAATAGCAAGATTCATCTGGAAACAGGACAAGTGTCTTAGCCACACGATTGACCCACTGCTGGAGCTTTTGATCATCTGACCGAGGCCTTCCGCTGCCTTACTGGTCTACCTCTTCAAAAATTAGGATTATACGTGGAAGCTAGGCTTTCTTTTGCTTTTATACCCACAAACAGCAGAACTTCACCATGCACAGTTTAATACATTAAGTTTTGTTTTTCTCCCATTACTACACCTTATTTTACTCTTAAAGTACTGTCTTTACAATATACTTATTTTAATTATGTGTGTGTTGTTTTACACAAAATCTATTTTATACTGAAATACATACAAGGTTAACACATCTGGCCTCTCCACCTATAAGTTGTCATGAAAGAATTAAGGCAGTTGTGCCCCCATCAGTTCAATATAATTAGGTATTTCAACTCATGAGTTTTTAAATAAAAGTACTAGTAGGTATATGTTCAAGGCACCTTAATGCTGGAGAAGAGCTTTTGATAAAAGTAATTTGAGCTTACCAGATACTTTAAACATGCAACTGAAATACTGTATATTAGTTTGTCATAGGCCTCATTAGTTCAAAATTGAGAAGAGCAAGAATACAATGAAATCCTGAATATAGGTTACTATATACTAACTCACTATTATAAATCTAATTAATGTTAATCACTTCAGTTACCTATCCTTTATATCAGTACGCAATATTTTTTTTTATTATCACACCGGCCGATTCCCACCAAGGCAGGGTGGCCCGAAAAAAAAAAAAACTTTCACCATCATTCACTCCATCACTGTCTTGCCAGAAGGGTGCTTTACACTACAGTTTTTAAACTGCAACATTAACACCCCTCCTTCAGAGTGCAGGCACTGTACTTCCCATCTCCAGGACTCAAGTCCGGCCTGCCGGTTTCCCTGAATCCCTTCATAAATGTTACTTTGCTCACACTCCAACAGCACGTCAAGTATTAAAAACCATTTGTCTCCATTCACTCCTATCAAACACGCTCACGCATGCCTGCTGGAAGTCCAAGCCCCTCGCACACAAAACCTCCTTTACCCCCTCCCTCCAACCCTTCCTAGGCCGACCCCTACCCCGCCTTCCTTCCACTACAGACTGATACACTCTTGAAGTCATTCTGTTTCGCTCCATTCTCTCTACATGTCCGAACCACCTCAACAACCCTTCCTCAGCCCTCTGGACAACAGTTTTGGTAATCCCGCACCTCCTCCTAACTTCCAAACTACGAATTCTCTGCATTATATTCACACCACACATTGCCCTCAGACATGACATCTCCACTGCCTCCAGCCTTCTCCTCGCTGCAACATTCATCACCCACGCTTCACACCCATATAAGAGCGTTGGTAAAACTATACTCTCATACATTCCCCTCTTTGCCTCCAAGGACAAAGTTCTTTGTCTCCACAGACTCCTAAGTGCACCACTCACTCTTTTTCCCTCATCAATTCTATGATTCACCTCATCTTTCATAGACCCATCCGCTGACACGTCATAATGTATATTAAAATGTACTGCTCCATAACCTGACACGCAATAATGTATATTAAAATGTACTGCTCCATAACCTGATCCAGTATAATCTGCCCGAAATGCCTAGGCATGTTAGTGGCCGTCTTTGTAATTAATATTTTATAATATGTAAACCACACATTGTAAGCTTTGCAAGGAAATAAATATTTTTATTTTCATTTCATATAAAATTAAATAACTCTGCAACTTCTCTACTTCCCTTTCAGTTGAGTGACCAAGGTGGTGGCATTCCCCGAAGCCAAATGGACCTCCTCTTCAATTACATGTACTCTACAGCACCTCAACCAGCTGTTTCTGGGCTAGATATCCCACCTTTGGCTGGATATGGTTATGGTCTTCCACTCTCCAGATTGTATGCTCGTTACTTTCATGGAGACCTGATGCTAACATCCTGTGAAGGTTACGGTACAGATGCTATCATCTTCTTAAAGGTACATTTAATTAAATATGACTACAGTAACCCCTTTCATAAAGCTTCTGTATATAGTGCATTTTTTGTAAATGAAACTGCAGAAGTACATCCAAAATTTAATATCACTTACTTTAATCCCTTAACTGCCCAAACAGAGATCTATGTTCTCTCACCCAGTGCTCCGAGTATTTTAAATAAAGATGACATTTTTTTACATGTAATAATTTAGAGTCAGTACTTATGGAGATATAAGGCCGCAAAGCTGGCACTTGTCGCTCATCTGATGGCAATATGAAGCCCTGTCGCTTGCAGAAGTGTTGCCAATATACCTTTTTTTTTTCTCATTTTTTAATTTGTATAATTTTTATGTTCTGATAATTACAATTTGTAGTAGTTCTTGTGATTTGATAACCAATCTTTGTTCTGACACTAATTTTAGGTACTGAAATAGTACTCAAATAGTCACAAACACAGTGACAGGTGAACATTTTCACCTACCTTAGTCACATACTGTTGTCTAGAATTATATACAGTATAGTATTTATAGGTTCCAGCAATGTTTTGGACACGCAGGAGTATATATGAAACTCCTTGAAGCAAGGTGTAAGACGAGTGTCACTCCACTGCTAACAGTGCAGCAGTGGAGTGACATTTGATGATCATGCACTGCCTTGGCTTTATTTGTTTTCACTGTTACACATAAACATGTCTGTCTGTCTGTCTAGCTCTCTGTTTATCTCTGTCTCTGCTTATCTGTCTTTCTGTCTCAGTCTGCTTATCTTTCTGTCTCTGTCTCAGTCTGCTTGTCTCTCTGCTTTTCTCTCTTTCTGTCTCAGAGAGAGCGATGCGTGAACCAACAGGTATTACACACGATGCAGAGATGCAGAGTAGTCACGTCTGATTCCTGAACAAGTGAAAATGCATATTACTTGCCAGTCATGTGTATTATGCATTATATTTACAAGCACAGTATAACACTTCGTCTGGATTTTTTTGGTTATCCTACATAATTTTTATTTACAACTGTGTGTACCTGTGAGATAGAGACAGAGATAGACCGAGAAAGAGACAGAGATAGATATAGAGACAGAGGAGAGTTTCAGTCGGGAGAAATAAATGGGATTAAGTCAGAAGTATCTGAGAGTTAGAGCTGAGGAAGGGGTAGCAATAATGTTGAAGGATCAGTTATGGAAAGAGAAGAGGAAATATAAATGTATAAATTCAAGGATTATGTGGATTAAAATAAGGGTTGGATGCAAAAAGTGGGTCATAATAAGTGTGTATGCACCTGGAGAAGAGAGGAGTGTAGAGGAGAGAGAGAGAGAGAGATCTTGGGAGATGTTGAGTGAGTGTGTAGGAACTTTTTAACCAAGTGAGGGAGTAACTGTGGCAGGGGACTTAAATGCTAAAGTAGGAGAAACATTTAGAAAGGGTGTGGTAGGCATGTTTGGGATGTCAGGTGTAAATGATAATGGGAGCCCTTTGATTGAACTTTGTATAGAAAGGGGTTTGGTTATAGGTAATACATATTTTAAGAAAAAGAGGATAAATAAATGTACAAGATATGATGTAGGGCATAATGGCAGTAGTTTGTTGGACTATGTATTGGTAGATAAAAGACTGTTGAGTAGACTTCAGGATGTACATGTTTATAGAGGGGCCAGATATATCAGACCACTTTTTAGTTGTAGCTACAGTGAGAGTAAAAGGTAGATGGGATACAAGGAAAATAGAAGCAGCAAGTAAGAGAGAGATGAAGATTTTATAAACCATAGGAGGAGGCAGTTAGGGTAAGATATAAACAACTATTGGAGGATAGATGGGCTAGTGAGAGTATAGGCAATGGGGTCAAAGATGTATGGGGCAGGTTTAAGAATGTAGCGTAAGTGTGTTCAGCAGAAGTTTGTGGTTACAGGAAAGTGGGTGCGGGAGGGAAGAAGAGTGATTGGTGGAATGATGATGTAAAGAGAGTAGTAAAGGAGAAAAAGTTAGCATATGAGAGGTTTTTACAAAGTGATGCAAGGAAGGAGTAGTATATGGGGAGAAAAAGAGAGGTTAAGAGAGTGGTGAAGCAGTGTAAAAAGAGAGCAAATGAGAGAGTGGGTGAGATGTTATCAACAAATTTTGTTGAAGATACAAAAAAGTTTTTGGAGATTAATAAGTTGAGGAAGCCTAGGAAACGAATGGATTTGATAGATAAAAATAGGAGAGGAGAGTTAGAGGTATCAGGAAGATGGAGGGAATATTTTGAGAAATTGTTAAGTGTTGATGAAGATAAGGAAGCTGTGATTTCATACAGAAGGCAAGGAGGAATAACAGTTTGTAGGAGTGAGGAAAAGCCAGTTGTGAGTGTGGGGGAAGTTCTTGAGGCATTGGGTAGAATGAAAGGGGGTAAAGCAGCAGGGATTGATGGGTTAGATAGATATGATAAAAACAGGTGGGGATATAGTTTTGGAGTGGTTGGTGCTTTTATTTAATAAATGTATGGAAGAGGGTAAGTTACCTAGGGACTGGCAGAGAGCGTGCATAGTTCCTTTGTATAAAGACAAAGGGGACAAAAGAGAGTGCAAAAATTATAGGGAAATAAGTCTGCTGAGTATACCTGGTAAAGTGTAAGTAGAGTTATTAATGAAAGAATTAAGAGTAAGACAGAGAGCAGGATAGCAGATGAACAAGGAGGCTTTAGGAAAGGTAGGAGGTGTGTAGACCAAGTGTTGACAGCAAAACATAGAGGTGAACAGTATTTAGATAAGGTTAAAGAGATTTTTGTGGCATTTATGGATTTGGAAAAGGCATATGACAGGGTGGATAGGGGGATCAATGTGGTAGATGTTGCAAATGTATGGAATAAGAGGTAGGTTACTGAAAGCAGTGAAGAGTTTTAACGAGGATAGTGAGGCTCAGGTTAGAGTATGTAGGAGAGAGGGAGATTATTTTCCAGTAAAAGTAGGCCTTAGACAAGGATGTGTGATGTCACCATGGTTGTTCAGTATATTTATAGATGGAGTTGCAAGAGAAGTGGATGCTTGGGTGCTGGCATGAGATGTGGGGTTAAAAGATAAAGAATCTAACAGAAAGTGGGAGTTGTCACAGTTGCTCTTTGCTGATGACACTGTGCTTTTGGAAGATTCTGAAGAGAACTTGCAGAGGTTGATGGATGAGTTTGTTAGGGTACGTAAAAGAAGAAAATTAAAAGCGAATATAGGAAAGAGTAAGGTGATGAGGATAACAAAAAAATTAGGTAACAAAAGATTGGATACCAGATTGGAGGGAGAGAGTATGGAGGAGGTGAATGTATTCAGATATTTAGGAGTGGACGTATCAGCAGATGGGTCTATGAAAGATGAGGTGAATCATAGAACTGACAAGGGGAAAAAGATGAGTGGCACACTTAGGAGTCTGTGGAGACAAAGAACTTTGTCCATTGAAGCAAAGAGGGGAATGTATGAGAGTATAGTTATACCAACTCTCTTATATGGCTGTGAAACATGGGTGGTGAATGTTGCAACAAGGAGAAGGCTGGAGGCAGTGAAGATGTCATGTCTGAGGGCAATGTGTGGTGTGAATATAATGCAGAGAATTCATAGTTTGGAAATTAGGAGGAGGTGCAGAATTACCAAAACTATTATTCAGAGGGCTGAGGAGGGGTTGTTGAGGTGGTTCAGACACGTAGAGAGGTTGAAACAAAATAGAATGACTTCGAGAGTGTATAAATCTGTACTGGAGGGAAGGCGGGGTAGGGGCCAGCCTAGGAAAGGTAGGAGGGAAGGTGCAAAGGAGGTTTAGTGTGCGAGAGGCTTGGACTTCCAGCAGACATGTGTATGTTAATAGGGGTGAATGGAGACCAGTGGTTTTTAGGATTTGACATGCTGTTGGAATTTGAGCAAGGTAACATTTATGAAGGGATTCAGGGAAACCGACACACACACACACACACACTATATATATATATATAGGTAGTAGCAACCGCCCAGGGAAGTACTACCGTCCTGCCAAGTGAGTATAAAACAGAAGCCTATAATTGGTTTACATGATCGTAGGATTGCCACCTTATCTTTTATGGACAGTGTACAGTGTATGTGCTTTACACAATGAGAAGCATTTCTTTTATTCGCTGGAACCATGGCTAGGGCTAAAAGTGAGCAGGTTACAACAGTAAATGGAGAAAAAGAAATTGGAATGACTTATGCAGGAAGTAGCACCACCAAACAGTAGTGGCAAGATGCTGTGGCGACCCCGGAAATTTGAAGTTATGCTAGCCGAAATTAGTGCCAGATTTCTGATGAAACAAGATTACTGATTGCTGGATAAGTGATGGCCAAGCTGTACTTTAATTTTTTCAATTAATATTTAATTTTCAATATATTACATTGTCCAGTGACCACAAAACCACAATAGTGTAAGAAATTTCACAAAGATGATGTCTGATTTTTTCATTATCTTATGATTCTGAAACACCTACCCCATGATTGAAATCCTGGCTGTGTTGCTATTAATGATAAAACCTAACATTCCTGGTTATGTTGAAATTTTTAACATTTCAATAAATTTTTATACTATACACAATACATTTTCAGTCTATCCTCTTAGTAATTATGTCACTTTTTCCCATAAGGTTTGGAGCACATATCTAAGGAAGGTTGGGTTACAAAAGAAAAAGGAAAAAGAAAAAAAAATCTGCTTCAGGAAACAAAATAGACACTTGCTACACGCAGCTCATGTAAAACAGTTATACTTCAACTGTTCAAGGTGCTGTCAATAGTCACCCATTTGACTGTTTTTACAAGTGTCATGATGCCTGTGGTTAACCCTTTCAGGGTTTCGGACGTACTAGTATGGCTTACGCACCAGGGTTTTTGACGTACTAGTACGCCTAAATTCTAGCGCCCTCAAATCTAGTGAGAGAAAACTGGTAGGCCTACATATGAAAGAATGGGTCTATGTGGTCAGTGTGCGCAGTTTTAAAAAAATCCTGTAGCACACAGTGCGTAATGAGAAAAAAAACTTTGACCGTGTTTTTGGATTAAAACAACGACTTTGCACTGTATTTTCATATGGTATTTATTGTTGTATTCTAGTTTTCCTGGTCTTATTTTATAGAATGGAAGAAATATTACAGAAATTGAGATGATTTTGACTGGTTTTACAATGAAAAGTACCTTGAAATTGAGCTCAAAGTAGCAGAAATGTTTGATTTTTACCAAAGTTCAAAAGTAAACAAATCATGCTACGCGTCCAATACACGTCAACCGGTGAGTCTAATATTCTTTCACAAGTGCGCTAATATTATTTATACCATTTCTACACTAATGCAGTAGTCTGCATAACAGTATATCTTCTATTTTTTGTGAGAATAAAAATTCAAGGTGGAAAGCAAAAAAATGTAAGAGGGGCGTGGGGACGTGACTGATGAACAGAGGAAATGTTATTTTAGTGTCAGGAATGTCTTTCTTGTTTATTCTGGACCCTATTCGGAAATTGGCACCTTTTGAAATTTGTGTGAAATTGGCAAAATTGCTAGATTCTGACCACTTTATTGGATAGTTGAAATCGGTAAATGGGTGGTTTCTTGTATTCATTCGATAGACAAAATGGAGTTCTAGCGAAATAGTTGTGATTTTTGTCGACTAGTACACTGAAATTGGCTGAAAATAGGGCTCAAAGTGGGCAAAATCGCCGATGCATAAACATTGTTGATACCGCTAACTTCGCAAGAGCATAATTCCATAAGTTTTCCATCAAATTTCATACTTTTGGTGTCATTATGATTGAGAAAAGATTCTCTATCTTTAAATAAGAAAAAATAATTTTTTTTTTTTGAAAATTTGGTGACCCTGAAAACAAGTCTCGGAGAGGGCCTGGCGACCCTGAAAGGGTTAAGAGGATCGAATGATATTTTAAGGTTTACTACCCTTCAAATGTAATGTAAATAGTCCAAGTAACAAGAGGTGTGCCAAAGTACTGGTGGGCATCAGCTAATTTTAATGGTATTGATATTGGCAGGTATCAGCTAATTTTTATGATATTGGTGGATATCTGCTAATTTTAATGGTACTGAACTAAAAATTGAGTATCAGCAAAAAGTTTAGTAATGTTCGATCTCTACAAGTACAAGTACTGAATACTGAATAATATAACTGGATACATAATAATCTAGCAAGAAATGGAGAAAATTGAGATGGTTCGAAACAAATCACTGTATACTTCATATGCAGGGCCCCAACTTGTGACGTTTATGCATTCCTGAAATGATTTGCAAGTGCTTGGAACTTTGAACCTATTTTCTCATAGACACCCATGTTATAATCAGAAATGTTTTCTGACTCGTATCTAATTTCTATTATTTTCAAATTAAGAATATTTACCAGTAATGTTACTTTTCCCTTACAAATAATATTATAAAGATCTGTAATACATATCTGTATAGTACAGATCTAATTTATGGATGAGCAGCAGATGAATTATCTCTGGGAGAAGGTAGGGAAGGTGGAGTGGGAGGAGGGGATGGGAGATAGGGGAAAAATGTGGCAGGTATGTGGTGTGGGAAGGAAGTGGTAAGTATAACTGTGTGAGGGAGGGTGTGATGATCACTCACTATCCTGCACTTCACACAGTGAACATGTCTAGTGAACACAGCCCAACCACTGAAACAATTATTTAACCTACAGTGCTTAAACCAGCGAATCTCAACCTTTTTACCCTTGTGAAACCCTTGAAATAGTTTTCACATCTCAGGGAACCCCTGCATAAAATTACTATATATTATTATTAATGTCTTTCTTTCTAACCTCATCAGAATTCTCTAGATATTTTCTCTTCAAAAATTGCCACATTGGATGGTCAGACATTTCTGCAAAATAAAAAAAATAATCATAAACATACCTAAATTTTTAAAATTCATAAACAGTAGAGCCCCGCTTTATGGCGTTCCGCTAATATGGCGATTTCAAATTATGACCAAAACTTGCTATACAGTGAATGGTCTTTCTAATGCGGCACGCCCCACCCGGTTTGTTTACATTCTCCGTGAGCACATCTATTATGTCTGGAAATTTTCCAAAATTTCAAGTGTTTTAAAGTTATTGCATATTTTATATGTACTCTGATAATTATACCTATGTGTACCTGTACCTAAATATACTTACACACTGTGCTGGCATGCAGGTACACGTTAAAATCACTAAGTCTCTACTTGACGCCATATAATAATCTCTTGGGCGCATTAACCCTTTCAGGGTCCAAGGCCCAAATCTGGAGTCACACACCAGTGTCCAAGAATTTTCAAAAAAAAAATTTGTTATTTTTTCTTATGAAATCGTAGAGAATCTTTTTGTGAAGGTAATAAAACAAAAAGTATGAAATTTGGTGGAAAATTGACGAAATTATGCTCTCACGAATTTTGATGTGTCAGCGACATTTACGAATCGGCGATTTTGCCGACTTTGACTCCCATTTTAGGCCAATTACATTATTCCAATCAACCAAATTCTTAGCTATTTCACTAGTATTACTTCTATTCTATCGATTGAGCACAAGAAATCGCCAAGTCAACTGCTTCAACTACAAAATAAAGTGATCGGAAATTGTTAATTTGGCCAATTTAACACAAAGTTCAAAATATTCCAATTTCAAAATAGGGTCCAGAATAAACAATGTAGGCATTCCTGGCACTAAACTAACGTTTCCTCTGTTCATTAGTTATGTTTTGAGGCTTTACAAATAAATTCCATTTTGATTTTTTATTCACATAATGAATTTTTATTCACACCAAAAAATAGAAAATTTACTGTTATGCAATACTGTAATAATTGTATAAATATCATCACCATATTTGTGAATGTATATTAGACCCACCAGCTGACGTGTATTAGACGTGTGAGGTCGTTTGTTTACTCTTGAATATCGGCAAAAATTTAACATTTCCGCTACTTTGAGCTCAGTTTCAAGCCATTTCCAGTGCTAAAACCAATCAAAATCATCTTTATTTCTGTAATATGTCTTCCATTCTATCAAATGAGACCAAGAAATCGCAAATACAACTATAAAAAACATACGAAAAAACACTGCAAAGTTGCTGTTTTAATCGAAAAATCATGATTTAAGTTTTTTTCTCTCATTATACACAGTGTGCTGCAGGATCTGTTTTATGTGGTGCACACATACCACATAGATGTATTCTCTCATATCTAGGCCCAAATGTACCACTCACAGTTTATCAGAGTGAGCTGAGCTCATGGCGTAGATCTACGGTTTGGACCCTGAACGTAAAGCCGTAGATCTACGGGACGGACCCTGAAAGGGTTAAATAATTATATTACATTAATATAGACATTTCCATTATTCCATCTATTATATTTTTTCAGAATTATGTAATAAACATGCTATGCAACATATAAACATGATACATACACCCACAGTATAAAAATTGACATAAATATGAGATTTGCTTACCAAGCGGTTTGTAGGAGTGTCGGAAGAATTACATTTTCTCTAGTCAAACACCAGTTACTTAATTGTAGAAAAATCTTCCTTTCGTATGCCTTCATTCTAGCTATTCACGACCCTTGTGGGTTAGTGCTTCTTTTTTATTTTGATAATAATGATGATAATAATAATAATAATAATAATAATAATAATACAGTGGATCCCTGAGTTTCATGATTAATTCGTTCCAGAGAGCCCGCTGAAGGTCGAAATTCACAAAACTCGAAACCATTTTCCCCATAAGAAACAATGGAAATAAAATTAATCCATTCCAGACACCCAAAAATATTAAAATAAAATTTATTTTTTCAAATTAAATAAAGATTTACATAATGAAAACAATCAGAAATCAAGTACATACATTTAAAAAAATAATAATAACATTACACTTACCTTTACTGAAGACTTCTGCGTGGATGGAAGACGGGAGGAGGGGATAGGAGGAAGGTGTACACTATTTTTTGGAAGGAGAATCTCCTTCCATTAGGACTTCAGGTATGAAGTCCATATCTGGGGTTACTTCCCTTCTTCTTTTAATGCCACTGGGACCAGCTTGAGAGTCACTGGACCCCTGTCACACAAAATATCTGTCCAGAGAGGTCTGTTTCTGGCATTTCTTTAAGATTTGTCTGAAGTGGGACACAACACTGTCATTGTACATGTTGCCAATACGGCCTGCAACAGCTTTGTTAGGGTGAAGTTCATCCATAAATGTTTGCACTTCAGTCCACTTTCCACAAATGTCCTTAATCTTTGAAGAAGGCACCTTCCTCCATCTCTTTTCCTCCTCCACTGCAGCAGTTTCCTGAGCTATGATCTGTTGCTGTTGCAGATGAAGCTCTTGCAGCTCTTCAGTGGTTAGCTCTTCCCTGTGGTCCTCCACCAACTCTTCCACATCCTCACCACTCACCTCCAACCCCAAGGACATCCCCAATGCCACAATAGTTTCCACAACTGGCATAGGTTCCTTAGGGTCAGCCACAAACCCTTCAAAATCCCTCTCTTGCATACAATCTGACCACAAATTTCTCCAAGCAGAGTTTAAAGTCCTGGAAGTCACTCCCTCCCAAGACTTATCTATAAGGTTTATGCAATGGAGGATATTAAAGTGATCTTTCCAGAACTCTCTTAGGGTCAATTCAGTGTCTGAGGTCACTTCAAAGCACTTTTGAAACACTGCTTTGGTGTAGAGTTTTTTGAAGTTTGAAATGACCTGCTGGTCCATGGGCTGGAGGAGAGGAGTGGTATTAGGAGGCAAGAACTTCACCGTGATGAAACTAAACTCCTCCACTATTTGCTCTTCCAAGTCTGGAGGATGAGCAGGAGCATTGTCCATTACCAGGAGGCACTTGAGTGGTAATTTATTTTCCAGGAGGTATTTCTTCACACTGGGGCCAAACACTTCATTAAACTAGTCTAGGAAAATTCCCCTTGTGACCCATGCCTTACTGTTAGCCTTCCACATCACACACAAATTACTCTTGGCGACACTGTATTTCTTGAACACTCTGGGATTTTCAGAGTGATACACCAGTAAAGGCTTCACTTTAAAATCCCCACTAGCATTACTACAAAACATGAGAGTAAGCCTGTCTTTCATAGGTTTGTGTCCTGGGAGTGCCACTTCCTCCTGCGTGATGTAGGTCCTCTTTGGCATTTTCTTCCAGAAAAGGCCTGTTTCGTCACAATTAAACACTTGCTGGGGTTTGAATTCTCCAGTGTCTATGCACTCCTTAAACTCCTGTACAAACTTCTCAGCTGCTTTTTTGTCAGAACTGGCAGCCTCACCATGCTTTATCACACTATGAATGTCACCACGCTTCTTAAATCTCTCAAAGCAACCTTTGCTGGCCTTAAAATCACAAGCATCACCACTTGTTGCAGGCATATTCTTTACGAGATCCTCATGCAACTGCCTTGCCTTTTCACATATTATCGACTGCGTAACACTATCTCCTGCTAACTGTTTTTCGGTAATCCACACCAACAATAACCTCTCCACTTCTTCGAGGATTTGTGATCTCATTTTTGTCAGCATATCCACCCCTTTTGCAACAACAGCACACCTTATTTCCTTTCCTTTCGCCATGATCAAAGTGATGGTTGAATGGGGCTTGCCATACATCCTGGCAAGCTCTGTAACACGCACTCCACTCTCATATTTTTCAATGATTTCCTTCGTGAATTTGATCATGTTCCTCACTTTCTTTACCAAAGGGCTTGCACTAGCTTTTCTTGGGCTCATGGTGACTTATTTAGCAGTTGTAATCACAAAAAACAATGGATTATTACGTATGAACCCGCGGGGTGATGGTCATGTGTTGGTAAACAATGGCACACTGAGCGTGAATGGCATGGGAGACTGGCTTTGTGTGCATGGTGATGGGCACCGGATGGTCGCTGAAACAAGTTTTTTCACAAAACTCAAGGCCAAATTTTTCCAAAAAAAAAACTCGCCGAAGGTCGAATTTCACGAAAGTCGAGGCTGCCGAAACTCGAGGGTCCACTGTAATAATAATAATAATAATAATAATAATAATAATAATATCATTCACTCTAAAAATGGTGTGTTGCACAAGAATGGGAGTGTTGCTGTTAATTTATTCTGTACTAACTTGTCAGAGCATCGTTCCTTCCAAAAATGTTACATGAGAATGGAAGCGTTGGTCTTTATTTATTCTACTGTACCACTGTGGACATAATGTAAGGTGTTTGTTGAAAGTGTATGAACCATAACGAGACGCTTCATCCATTTGTTTACATAATACTCTGCATGGGTGGGGTGACCTGGTGGGCTACCATACCTCCCATACCTGACTTTCTACAAACAAATACTTTTCACATCTTGCCCTACCTTAAAACCATTAAGGCTACAAATATTTTAAGGCAAGTAATGAGTGTACTGTATATGCATTTTATCATTCTAGGGTGCTTTAAGCATTGTAGTATATTATGTGTGGGTGGGGTGGCCAGGAGGGCTACCACACCTGACTTCTTACACTAAATACTACTCACCTTTTGCACTACATTAAGACTACAAATATTTTGAGGTAAATAATGAGTGTACTGTGTGTGTGTGTATTTTACCTTTTATTGTTTTTTAATGCCTAGTTCTATTGTTAACTTAATATATGTTAGTGTAAACTTGATATCTGACATTTATATGCATTTATAAGTGGAAAAATTGGCGTTCTGCTTTCCAGCGATGTCTGCTTTGTGGCAGTAGCCTGGAACCTAACCTGCCATATAAGTGGCACCCTACTGTAACATCCCTAAATGATGGGTAAAATTTACTAGGTAACGTGGGTGAATGAGGGGACTGTATTTGCACGCCAGGAGCAGACAGGACTCATGGATACTATGCATGCGTCCTGTACTCCAGCGAGTCACTTGATGATACAAGTTGAGCTCCTGTCCACTGACCACTAAAGGCGGTTTCACAATGGTGCTGTATAGATGTCGCTAAATATATTCCCTATGATTATTATACATACTCTTAACCCATTAACCCTTTCAGGGTTGAGAGGCCCTCTCCTAAACTCGTTCTCAGGGTCGAAAATTTTTCAGGAAAAAAAATTTATTTTTTCTTGTGAAATGATAGAGAATCTTTTCCCAATCACAATGACACCAAAAGTATGAAATTTGATGGAAAACTTACGGAATTATGCTCTTGCAAAGTTAGTGGTCTCGACAATGTTTACTCATCGGCGATTTCGCCCACTTCGAACGCAGGCGGGAGAGGTACATGATTATATACACCTGGAAAATCCTAGAGGGACTAGTACCGAACTTGCACACGAAAATCACTCACAACGAAAGGAAAAGACTTGGCAGACGATGCAACATCCCCCCAATGAAAAGCAGGGGTGTCACTAGCACGTTAAGAGACAATACAATAAGTGTCAGGGGCCCGAGACTGTTCAACTGCCTCCCAGCATACATAAGGGGGATTACCAATAGACCCCTGGCTGTCTTCAAGCAGGCACTGGACAAGCACCTAAAGTCGGTACCTGACCAGCCGGGCTGTGGCTCGTACATTGGATTGCGTGCAGCCAGCAGTAACAGCCTGGTTGATCAGGCTCTGATCCACCAGGAGGCCTGGTCACAGACTGGACCGCGGGGGCGTTGACCCCCGGAACTCTCTCTAGGTAAACTCTAGGAGCCCTATTTTTGGCCAATTCCAATGCACTAGTTGACAAAAATCATATCTATTTTGCTAGAATTCCATTTTTTCTATCAAATGAGTACAAGAAACCACCCATTTACCGATTTCAACTATCCAATAAAGTGGTCAGAATTTGACAATTTTGCCAATTTCACACAAATTTCAGAAGATGCCAATTTCTAAATAGGGTCCAGAATAAACAAGACAGACATTTCTGGCACTAAAATAACATTTTCTCTGTTCATTAGTCACGTCCCCAGGCCCCTCTTACATCTCTTTTGCTTTCCACTTTGAATTTTTATTCTCACAAAAAATAGAAGATTTACTGTTATGCAGACTAGTGCATTAATGTAGAAATGGTGTAGAAATGGTATAAATAATACCAGCACACTTGTGAAAGAATATCAGACTCACCAGTTGACTTGTATTGGACGCTTGGCATGATTTGTTTACTTTTGAACTTTGGTAAAAATCGAACATTTCTGCTACTTTGAGCTCAATTTTAAGGTACTTTTCATTATGAAACCAATCAAAATCATCTGAACTTCTGTAATATGTCTTCCATTCTATAAAATGAGACCAGGAAAACTAAAATAAAACCATAAATACTATATAAAAATACACTGCAAAGTCGCTGTTTTAAACCAAAAACATAGTTGGAGTTTTCTTTTCTCATTATGCACTGTCTGCTGCAGGATTTTTTTTATACTGTGCACATTGACCACATAGACCCATTCTTTCATATGTAGGCCTACCAGCTTTCTCTCACTAGATCTGAAGGTGCTAGAATTTAGGCGTATTAGTACGTCAATAACCCTAGTGCGTAAGCCGTACTAGTACATCGAAAACCCTGAAAGGGTTAACTGTCCAAAAGTAGATCTACGTTCTTACCATTAGTACTCCAAACTTGGTAATATAATTTTTACTTTTATTCTATTTTTTTCTTTTCATTTCTAATATTTTATTTTTTCAAGTAACTTTTGTGACCTGTGAGACCAATATAATGCATAATACATGTATATATATATATATCCACTCGTTGTATGCAACACAATAACTGCACAAACACTGTGATCATTATATTAACAAAACTGGTTTACACAAACCCACGCTGCCTTCCCCACACCCACACTCTCTTCCCCACCACCCACGCTGCCTTCCTCACACCCATGCTGATTTCCCCACACCCACACTCTTCCCCACCACCCATTTATTTATTTATTAACAATTTGAGCACACATACAGAGGTACAAAAAAATACAGATAAGAGCAGCATGCCAAAGCCACTTATACTATGCATAGCATTACGGGCTGGCTTAAAATTAACTTAAGATTACAAAGACAGGTCATATGGTTGCATGCATTGTTGTACATTCAGTCGTATGGAGTATTCTGTTAGGTAGTGTATTTAAAAAATAATAAAGTTAGATTGGGTTTTAGGTTTAACATTTATGTGATATAATTGTGAGAAACATTTAAGATATACAATTTATAAGGTTCAGTTATTCAGTATTTATTTGGTTTTGGGTGAGTAAGTGATCTTTGAGAAGAGACTTGAATTTATAAACAGGTAGTGTTTCTTTTATATTTACAGGTAATGAATTCCAGATTTTAGGGCCTTTTATGTGCATTGAGTTTTTGCATAGTGTGAGATGGACACGAGGAACATCAAAGAGTGATCTATGCCTTGTGTTATGGTCATGTGTTCTGTTGAGGTTGGCAAGGAGATGTTTGAGGGGAGGGTTAATATCAGAGTTAAGTGTTCTATGTATGTAATAGGTGCAGTAATAAGTATGGATGTTTTGTATGGTGAGTAGGTTTAGTGTATTGAATATTGGTGGAGTGTGCTGCCTGTAGTGAGAATTTGTTATCATTCTAACTGCAGCCTTTTGTTGGGTAATTAGTGGTCTGAGATGGTTAATTGTTGTTGACCCCCATGCACAAATTCCATAGGTGAGATAGGGGTAAATAAGAGAGTGATATAGGGCCAGGAGGGCTGACTGTGGAGCATAGTACCGTATCTTCGATAGTATGCCTACAGTCTTGGAAATTTTCTTAGAAATTTGTTGTATATGTGTATGAAATTTGAGTCTATTATCAAGGTGGATTCCTAAGAATTTTCCCTCTGTTAGCTTTGTGATAGGTGATCCATTTATCATTATGTTAAGAGGGATATCTGTAGCTCTGTTACCAAACTGAATGAAGTAGGTTTTGTCAATGTTTAGTGTAAGTTTGTTAGTCCTCATCCAGGTAGATATTTTCTGTAATTCGGTATTTACAGTATTGGCTAGCGTGACTGGGCTCGGGTGGGAGAAGACGTATGTAGTGTCATCTGCAAATAGTGTGGGTTTGAGTAATTGCGAAGCATTTGGTAGGTCATTTATGTATAGGACAAAGAGAAGAGGGCCAAGGACACTTCCCTGTGGGACACCAACTGTAATTGGTTGTGCAGAAGAGTTTGTCCCATTTGCGTACACATATTGGCTTCTGTTGCTGAGGTATGACTTGAGGTAGTTGAGGGAGTGCCCTCTTATACCATAGTGTGACAATTTTACGTGGAGCAAGTCATGGTCAACTGTATCAAAAGCTTTACGTAAGTCAATGAAGATCCCCAGTGGGACTTCTTTTTTCTCTATTGCAGTGTATATATGTTCTAGCATGTGTATAATAGCATCATTAGTATTTTTATTAGGCCTGAATCCAAATTGGCAGGGGTTGAGTATGTTATTGGGAGATAAGGTAGGAGTAGATTCGTTTATGAATTAATTTTTCGAAGATTTTTGAGAGAGGGTGTAAGTTGGATATTGGCCTATAGTTATTCAACTCTGTTTGGTCTCCTCCTTTGTGGATCGGGGTGACCCTTGCTATTTTGAGTACTGTAGGGAAGGTGGAGGATTCAATGGATTTGTTAAAGAGTGTTGCAATGATTGGTGATAGCACTTGTGACACTTTTTTGTATATAATGGGTGGTACGGTATTTAAATCTCCTGCCTTGTTTTTTAGTGTGTTGATAATAAGGGAGACTTCGTATGGGTTAGTCGGAGCTAGGAACAGTGTGTTCGGGTAGTTGCCGGTGAGGTAGTCATTTGGTGGGGTATCTGAGCTTGGGATTTTATTGGCAAGGTTTTGTCCTATAGTGGAGAAGAAATCATTGAGTCTGTTTGCTGTTTCTGTTGGTGGGAGTTGGGGTTCATCTGATTTTGTTAATTTTATTTTGCTATTTCGTGATATCTTTTTTGTTCCCAGAATTTCTGATAGGGTTTTCCAGGTCTTTTTTATATCACCTCGTAAGTTGGATAATCTGTTCTCATAATACAATTTTTTGCCCTTCTTATCAGGCTGGTTAGGATTGACGAGTAACGTTTTGTTTGGTCTCTGGTTGTGTGACCCATTCTGTACTGTTTTTCATATTGGTGTTTTGTATTTATGGATTTGAGAATGCTGGGTGTTAGCCAGGGACTGTTCAGTCTCTTAGCTGTCATCTGTTTAGTTTTTTTAGGGCAGTGCTTGTTATAGAGGTATTGGGTCTTTTTTAGAAAATTATTAATACATTCATCAATATCTGTATAGATTTCTAGCTCAGTGTGCCAGTCAATGTTTGCTACTGCTGTTGTGAAGTTATTAATGGCTGCCTCATTGTGAAGTCTGAAGGTGACTTTAGTAGTGTCTTGGGGTAGTTTACCAAGAGTTGTTATGAGGAAAGTAGGGTAGTGGTCTGTGGTATTATCTGTAATTATGCCTGATTTTAAAGGGGATATGGTGTTGGTCCAGATGTGGTCAAGTAGGGAAACACTAGTCTCTGTAACTCTTGTAGGTTTTGTTACTGTTGGTAGCAACATACAGTTACTCATTGTGTTTGTGAATTCAGTAACGTGTGGGTCCTGGTCTTGCAGGAGATTTATATTGATACATGCTGGAAATAAGTCACTGACTTTTCTGGGTTATCCTAGGTTCTCTACACATGCAGCTATATATGATAATCTATGTAACTGTATTTGTGTATGCCTGAATAAACGTACACGCCATCTTCCCAACCACCCATGCTGTCTTCCCAACCCACACCATCATCCCCACCATCTATGCTTCCTTCCCCACACACATCATCATCCCCACCATCCATGCTGCCTTCCCCACACCCATGCTACCTTCCCCACACCCACATTGTCTTCCCCCACCACCCGCGCTGGAAATAAGTCTGACTTTTTTGGGTTATCCTAGGTTCTCTACACATGCTGCTATGTATGATAATCTACATAACTGTGTTCGTGTATATCTGAATATACTTACACACCGTCTTCCCAACCACCCACACCATCTTCCCCACCATCCATGCTGTCTTCCCCACCATTCAAGCTGCCTTCCCCACCACCCAAGCTGCCTTCCCTTTTTGCTATCTGTATCTGGTATCCAGGGCATTGCTTTCGGCCACAAACTCCTCAAAACCACGAAATTCATCTTCACTGACGCTTCCATCTTGGAAGAGAAGAGTCCCAAATTCACCAGGAGTCAGATATTTCTTACTGCTAGGCATGCTGAACAAGGACTACTGAAATAGCATTGCCACAGTGCACCACTGGCTCCCTAATTTTTTTTATACTGCATACACTGACCACACAGACCCATTCTCTCATATGTAAGCTTTCTCCAGCTAGATTTGAAGCCTCTAGAATACTGGCATAGTACTACAGCACCAACATTGGCTTGTAAGCCACTAGGCACCAACAGTGAAAGGGTTAAATTGTGTGGATCATAAAGCACATGAATTCTTGGGAGGGGGAGGTCAACTGTGCTGTCATCTTTGTTTGAATAACTTTTTTTTTTATATTCTGACCTGCATTAAATTTTTTTTTTTATTAGTTTTGGGTTATACGTTTTAGGTGACTGTGTCCAGAAATAGTCTTTTCATAGTACAGTAGCACAAACTATAAGCAGAAGATAAAACAGTAAATAAAATGTCTCTATGTGAGTTCGTTTGTGCCACTGACCATTTTTTTACCCTTTCATATTTTTAAATAAAAAATCAAATCAAAATCATTTATCTTATTTACTTTCAGGCACTTTCAAGTGAAGCCAACGAACTTCTTCCAGTTTACAACAAAACTTGTCAGCGACAGTACTCAACACCTATTCAGACGCATGACTGGTCTTCACAGTCACATTCAGCTATGTTCATTCGGCCCTTTTGCACCAACTCCCATAATAAATCTGTTCAAGGAAAGAGCAGTTCTACACCAAACAGTAATAGCACTTCTACCTAGAAGAAATATACCTCATGCATATCTAAGATAAGGAAGTGTGGAATGAATGTGTTTTCAATTTGCTTTCTTTAAATTTTAGCAAAAATATTTTCTTCTATAAAGAGAGTAAAGAAATGGAGCACACTCAAAAAACAGTGGATAAATATATGTAAGCAACAATTTTGCTGGTAAATTATGGAACTGTGTGTAGGTATAGAAAAAATTATTAGGGTGTCATGTTGTTAATTATATAAAGCTACACATTAGTTTTTCATTACACAATAACATCTTACATAAAAAAACACTGGAAACTAAGGATACCTGAAGGATGCTTCCAAGGTTCAGTGCCCCTGAGGCCAGGCCCCTGACCTGCCTTGGTGGGAAATGGCTGAAGTGTTAAAAAAAATATATATACATGTATATATACAGTGGTACCTTGACTTATGAGTTTAAGTCGTTCTGTGACCCAGCTCGTAACTCAATTTGCTTGTACATCAAATTAATTTTCCTCAGTGAGATTAATTGAAATGCCATAAATCCATTCCAGCCCCAAAAAACCACCCCAATTTTTTTTGTTACAGGTTTTTAAATAAGAAAAATGTATTTATAAATAAGAAATATTGTATACTCCACCCACCACCTTCACTACTCCACCCACCTCCTTCTCTACTACACCCAACATCCTCACTACTCCACCCACCACAATATCTATTCCACCCACCATTATCACTACTCCAGCACCCTCACTAGTTCACCCACCACCATCACTACTCCATCCACCAATATCACTACTCCACCCACCACTATCACTACTCCACTGACCACGATAACTACTTCGCCCACCAATATCAGTACTTCACCCACCTTAATTAATGTTTCTGGAAAAACTCTGAGTGTTGAAATGGAGGTTACTTTCCCCGGATTTATACGAGATGCAAACATGAGACGAGGGAGTATTATCCTTCCAGTTATGTCTTGGAAGAGCATGTGGGATAAGATGAAGTACCTGACATTCCTTTGGGTACAGAGTTGGATTTGACTTCAGATACGCTGCCAATTAGTGGCGGCGTACCTGAAAGGCTCGCTTGTAACTCGGATTTTGGCATGCAACTCAAAGCAAAAAATCGACTGAGTGACGGCTCATAACTCAGAAAACTCATAAGTTGGGGCACTCGTAAGTCAAGGTACCACTGTATGTATGTATGTATGTGTGTGTGTGTATATATATATATATATATATATATATATATATATATATATATATATATATATATATATATATATATATATATATATATATGTCGTGCCTAATATGTAAAACTGGTCAATTAGCAAGAACTCATTTAAAATTAAGTCCTTTCTGAAATTTTCTCTTATACGTTTAAAGATATATTTTTTTCATTAATGTTAATGTAAAAATTTTTAATTTTGCACCAAAAGAATCTTAGAAAACTTACCTAACCTTTTTATAACAAGAGCAATTTATTTTAGCCTAACCCAACTAAATATATTTTAAATACGTTTACAATAATTTAATACTAAACAAACACAATCAAATATATTTTTTTTGTTAGGTTCAGAATGATTTTGGCGAAATTATTGCATACACAAATTTTCACTTGTCCTATATGGCAAAAGATGACTGTTGCTATTTAAGCAAAGATTGCAAGTTCTGCCTATTCGGCACGACATACATACATACATACATACATACAATATATATATATATATACACAGTGGACCCCCGGTTAACGATATTTTTTCACTCCAGAAGTATGTTCAGGTGCCAGTACTGACCGAATTTATTCCCATAAGGAATATTGTGAAGTAGATTAGTCCATTTCAGACCCCCAAACATACACGTACAAACGCACTTACATAAATACACTTACATAATTGGTCGCATTCTGAGGTGATCGTTATGCGGGGGTCCACTGTATATGTATGTATGTATGTATGTGTATATATATATATATATATATATATATATATATATATATATATATATATATATATATATATATATATATATATATATATATATATACATACAGTGGAGCCCTGGTATTCAATATTAATCCATTCCTGAGAGCTCATCGAATACCAAAAACATCGAAAACAGAATCAATTTTCCTTATAAGAAATACATGTAATGGAAATCAAATTAATCCGTGCAAGACGCCCAAAAGTATGAAAAAGAAAAATTTTACTACATGAAATATTACGTTTAATGCAATAGAATAATTACAATAACAATAAAATAAGTGACACTTACCTTTAATGAAGATCTGGTGATGATTGACGGGATGGGAGGAGGGGAGAGGTGTTAGTATTTAAAAGGGGAATCCCCTTCCATTAGGACTTGAGGTAGCAAGTCCTTTCCCGGGGTTACTTCCCTTCTTTTAATGCCACTAGGACCAGCCTCACCATGCTTGACCACACTGTGTATGCCTCTACGATTCTTAAATCTTTCAAACCAACCTTTGCTGGCCTTAAATTCACTCACATCAGCACTAATTGCAGGCAATTTCTTTACCAAATTATAATGCAACTGCCTAGCCTTTTCACAATTGATCACTTGAGAGATGCTATCTCCTGCTATCTGTTTTTCATTTATCCACACCAATAACAGTCTCTCAACATTTTCTAACACTTGCGGTCGCTGTTTCATAATCACAGTTGCACCTTTTGCAAGAACAGCTTCCTTGATTGCCGTTTTCCTGGTCACTATAGTAGAGATGGTTGATTGGGGTTTATTATACAACCTGACCAGCTCCGACACACGCACTCCACTTTCGTACTTTGCAATTAGCTTTTTCTTCATTTCAATAGTCATTAGCGCCTTTTTTCTCGAAGGGTTGGCACTAGAAGCTTTCTTGGGGCCCATGGTGACTTATTTTGCAGAAAGAAGCACCAAAAACAGTGATAATATGGATAATATGGAATGTACCGAATGTATCCTTAGATGCGCGCACACTGGCTGGCTTGTAAACACTGGCACACAAGGGGCAGTTCAGGCCACACGTGGACATGTCTCGTACGAATCGTATCGAATACCGGGTTTTCAATCGGATACCGAGGCAAAATTTTTGCAATATAATGCATCAAATACCGGGGGTCCACTGTATATGTATGTATGTATGTATGTATGTATGTGTATATATATATATGTATGTATGTATGTATGTGTATATATATATATGTATGTATGTATGTATGTATGTGTGTATATATATATATATATATATATATATATATATATATATATATATATATATATTATATATATATATATATATATATATAATATATATATATATATATATATATATATATATATATATATATATATATATATATATATATATATATATATATATATATATATATATATATATATATATATATATATATATATATATATATATATATATACATACATACATACATACAATAAGATGACAGTAAACAGGTGATTTCAGAATATGCAAAACAACCACTCTGAAAGAATAGAGAAATTCCAAGCCCTTTCGTGACTACTCACATTATCAAGGAACTATGAGTAGTCACGAAAGCGCTTGGAATTTCTCTATTCTTTCAGAGTGGTTGTTTTGCATATACAGTGGACCCCCGCTTAACGATCACCTCCAAATGCGACCAATTATGTAAGTGTATTTATGTAAGTGCGTTTGTACGTGTATGTTTGGGGGTCTGAAATGGACTAATCTAATTCACAATATTCCTTATGGGAACAAATTCGGCCAGTACTGGCACCTGAACATACTTCTGGAATGAAATAATATCGTAAACCGGGGGTGTATGTATGTATGTATGTATGTATGTATATATATATATATATTTCTTTCATTCAACACATCGGCTGTATCCCACCAAGGCAGGGTGGCCCAAAAAGAAAAACGAAAGTTTCTCTTTTTAAATTTAGTAATTTATACGGGAGAAGGGGTTACTAGCCCCTTGCTCCTGGCATTTTAGTCGCCTCTTACAACACGCATGGCTTACGGAGGAAGAATTCTGTTCCACTTCCCCATGGAGATAAGAGGAAATAAACAACAACAAGAACTAGAAAGAAAATAGAAGAAAACCCAGAGGGATGTGTATATATACATATATATGCTTGTACATGCATGTGTAGTGTGACCTAAGTGTAAGTAGAAGTAGCAAGACGTACCTGAAATCTTGCATGTTTATGAGACAGAAAAAAAAGGGACACCAGCAATCCTACCATCATGTAAAACAATTACAGGCTTTCGTTTTACACTCACTTGGCAGGACGGTAGTACCTCCCTGGGCGGTTGCTGTCTACCAACCTACTACCTATATATATATATATATAGGTATATATATATATACCTATATATATATATATATATATATATATATATATATATATATATATATATATATATATATATATACATAAAACACTGATCTCTGGCTGAAGGAGATTACACTTATTACTTACCTTAAAAATATTAATATTAATGTGTGAGAGGTGAGTGGCACTTAACTTGGCACTTAAAGCAAGAGGCTTACGACTTCTCTTTTTATCACAGCTAACCTTAGACGCCATCATCAATGAGAGCCAACTAGTTAACGAAAGAGTAAACGAGAGAGAAAATGAGATACAGAGTTGAGACAATGTAAGAACACAAACTGAACTGGTAGTGGGCGATCACTTGGTCAGGCGAAATAAATGCGTATTAATGTGTGTGTACTTTTAGTTCATTCATGTACGTTTGTAAGAGTTTGTAATCTATTTACCTTAATATTTTTTATTATAATAATAATTACCTCACAATACAAATACTCTTACACTGTGTACAAGTTGTACAAGTTAGTACAGAATAAACAAGCAGCAACACACCATTTTTAGAGTGAATGAAGATAATAATAATAATAATAATAATAATATTATTATTATTATTATTATAAAAAAAACCTCTATACCCACAAGGGTCATGAACTGCTATATATAGAGTAAAGGCAAACGAAAAGAATATTTTTCTACAGATATCCCCCAGTTTGACTAAAGAAAACGTAATTCTTCCGACACTACCTACACAGCTGCTTTGTAAACAAATCTTATATTTACGTCAATTTTTATTCTGTGAGTGTATGTATCATGTTTATATGCTATGTAATGGGTTTCATATATAATTTTGAGGAAAATATCATAGATGGATTAATGAAAATGCCTATATTGATGTAAAATAAGACATTTAGTGTGCCCAAGAGTGATTATTATTACGTAGTGTTGGCGTCATGAGCAGAGAGAGACTTAGCGATTTTAATGTGTACCTGCACACCAGTACAGTGTGCAAGTATATTTAGGTACAGGTACACGTAAGTATAATTATCAGAGTAAATATAAATATGCAGTAACTTTAAAACACTTGAAATTTTGGAAAGTTTCCTGACATAATAGATGCGGTCACGGAGAATGTAAACAAACCAGGTGGGGGGCGCCATATTTGAAAGACCGCTTGCCGTATAGCAAATTTTGGTCATAATTTGACATCGCTGTATTAGCAGAATGCCATAAGGCGAAACACCGTAAAGCGGGGCCCTACTGTATATATATATATATTTTTCCTAATTACCCATATGTTGAATATCTTGATAACCTTATACATGTATTAAGGGTTGATCTGTAGGAGTTAAACTGTGTTTATGTCAGTATTATATGTAGAGTTATTCTGTAATTAGTGTAATATCAGCTGGTAACACATCATTGTTACTCTTGAGTAACAAGTAACTGTGTGTTTTGTTTTACCACATCAGCAGTCTCCTGCCAGAGTAGAATGACTCAGAAAAGGAAACTCATTCACCATCATTCCTTCAATATATGTCTTGTCAGAAGTGTGCTGACATGAAAATTCAAATGATTCTCTTGAAGACCAACAGCTACATTCCTCCTTCAGAGTGCAGGCACTGTACTTCCCACTTGCAGGACTTGAGGCCATCTAACTAATTTCCCTGAATCCCTTTATGAATGTATATGTGGAAATTAATCACTATGAAAAAAAGTAAATAAATCCTCTATGTACTTTTGACCAGTTAAGGTCAGTTTCAACATGTGGAGAAAAGTAAGCAAGACTAATGTGACTTGACAAGGGTTGATGACCTATGTGGTGTGACCTGGCATGAGTCCATCACCCTTGTCACAACAAATATATTAGAATATCACAAGAATAGATGAAAGATATTTATATAAAGATAAAAATCTTGATATTTTCATATGTGATAGCTTCATTGTACTAGATTATGCATGACTCACACTTCTTACCAAATTATTTAACAGCAGCAGTTACAACTGTGAGAAGGGGATTGGTACAAAAATAGTGTGTGGTCAGAATATCAGTGAAGTCACAACATTGCAGTATATAAGGTGAGGTTACAAAATTTACTTGTGTGATAATTGGTTATGCAAGACCTCTGTAATTATCTTCTCAAATCTCAAGTGATTAAAGGACAATTTTAGATCTCTCAGAAGTGCCAAATATTATGACAAGGTTATTACAGAAAATTAAAAATGACTAAAACATAAAATCACTGGGTCCTGCTAACACAAAGCATAGTGATCCTTGAGGAATCATGTATCCTAGATTTTCTATATCAGGTTTAAAGAATTTGTACAACTCAACCTCCTTCACCTATTATCTAATTAGTTTTAACTATTATATTTGTAATTACTTCAATCTCTGGAAGTTATGAACAGTAACTAAACTTCTCTTATGGGCTGTTGTGACAGATATTTACAGATCCCTTGCATAAAAGGTATATTGTACTACCATCATGTTTTCAGTATGCCGTACTACTACAGGTCGGCCATCACAAATCCAGCATCATTGGGACCTGTAGTGTGCCAGATTAGTGAGTCTGCCAGAGTACAGAGTGGTTATGTTAGAATACACTTAATTAACCTATCAATAGAGACATGTTTGCTACATCTTCCTCATTTTCATCACTGCTTTCTCCTCCACTGGCTTGCTGCTGTGGATTTACAACCATCTGCACAATTTCTGAGTCAGTGTAATGATGAAATCTGAAATTATGCTAGCCAAAATTAGTGCCGGATTACTGATGGAACCAGATAGCTGACTGCCAGATTAGTGATGGCCAATCTGTATCACGTTTTCAGTAAAGGCATTTTGCAACCCATTTTTATGATAGCAGTTATTTTATCAGCTAATTATAGAAAAAAGGCAAGGTACACTTGCATTACACATGTGAAGCTAGCCAATCTCTCAACCTCTCTCACACCCTTAAGACATTTTGGCATGTTTTTAAGCAAGTTATTCAGTGAACATGGAAAAACAGAAATAAGTACCCTAACACATTTTAGTGATGTAAATGTTTTTGAACAAAAGAGAAGACAGAATTCCAAATACAGCACCCTTCCCCAATTCATCTAATCCCTATACAGTTCAGTTTTATAAAGAAATTGAACTAAAAGAAAAAAGAAATTTCAAACATCTTTATTAAATATTTTTTTAACTAGAATTAGATGCTGCTTTAGTAACTAAGTAACATGATTTAGTAAGAATGAACAGTGTTTGTATTGCTTCAAGTAGCTTTAAAAAAAATTATGGTGTACCAATTTTACTGTAATTTGTTACTATGATAAGCAACAATATTTTATTTATTGTTAAATAATGAAACTTCAATTTTATATACAGTATTTTTTTTCAAAATGTGATATAACTATTAAAATGACTCAAAAAAAAATTGTTTTAAATTTTTTCATAAAATGCGAGTGTTCGGTTCTGGTGAGTAAAATATTATCATCATACAGGAGACAAGAAACTCAGGAAGAACTTAAAGCCATAAATGAATTTGAAAGAAACCCAAAATATTTCTTATGCCAAATCTAAGGGAAAAACAACATCCAGTATTGTACCCCTGCTTAGATGAGATGGGACCTACACAGATTTCAATTCAATTCAATTCAATTCAAGTTTATTCTCTATAAGGGTTACAATGTGGGGTTTGCAGGTTTTGGGTATTGTGTGGTTTACATGCTATAAAATACTAATTACAGAGGGGGCCACTAGGACACCTAGCATGGCTAGGCATTTCGAGCAGACTTAGATTAATTCTTAACATTAAATCCTTACAGATTATGGTATTAAGGCTAAGTGACTACATCATAATTTGTGAGATTAGCAATGTGAATGCTATTGTTTTGGCACAATACAAGGTGTCTATATTGGAGTATCATAGGCAAACTTATGACTAGTTAGGATTTATTATTTTAAGATTAAGATTAGTATTTTTGGGTTTATAGTCAGTGGGTGAGTGAGTGTAACTGTGAACCACCAGGTGGTTATCATGTAGTTAGCTGTCAGGGTGGATCAGGGAGATAAGATGTTTTCTAACTGTAGTTTTGAAAGTGATGAATGTGTCTGCAGTTCTAGAGTTTTCAGGTAGGGTGTTCCAGATTTTAGGTCCTTTGAAATACATTGAATTTTTGTAAATTCAAATTCAAATTCAAAGTTTATTCTCTATAAGGATTACAATGCTGAGTTTACAGAAATTTGGTTATTGTTTGGTTTACATGTAGTAAAATTGTGATTACAGAGTGTACCACTAGAACGCTTAGCATGGCTAGGCATTTCGGGCATACTTAGTTTTATTCTTAATTGTAAAATATTACAAATTATGAGGCAAGTTGGTATTATGGCTAAGTGACTAAATACTAGTTTGTGAGTTTAGCAATGTGAATGCTTTTGTTTTGGCACAGTACATAGTTTCAGTATTGGAGTATCACAGGATTCATTATTTTAAGACTGAGATTAATATTTCTGTTTATGGTCAAATGAGTGAGTGAGTGTAAGTGTGAACCACCAGGTGGTATTCGTGTAGTTAGTTGACGGGGTGTATCAGGGAGATAAGATGTTTTCTAATGGTAGTTTTGAAGGTGATGAATGTGTCTGCAGTTCTAGAGTTTTCAGGTAGGGTATTCCAGATTTTAGGGCCTTTGACATACATTGAATTTTTGTAAAGGTTTAGTCGAACACGGGGAATGTCGTAGAGATGTTTGTGTCTGGTGTTATGCCTGTGGGTTCTGTCACAACTATCAAGAAAGTGTTTTAGGTCAAGGTTAATATTGGAATTTAAGGTCCTGTAGATATAGATTGCACAGTAGTAAGTGTGGATGTTCTGAACAGGGAGTAAGTTTAGATCTATGAAGAGTGGCGGGGGTGTGTTGCCAGGGATGGGATTTAGTGATTATTCTTACTGCGGCTTTTTGTTGGGTTATTATTGGCTTTAGGTGTGTTGCTGCAGTTGAACCCCAAGCACAGATAGCATAGGTGAGGTATGGATATATAAGTGAATGGTATAGTGTGAGAAGGGCAGTTTGCAGCATGTAGTATCGTATCTTGGAGAGGATCCCCACCGTTTTGGATACTTTTTTTGTTATGTGTTGGATATGGGTGCTGAAATTTAGGTTATTGTCGAGGTATAGGCCAAGGAATTTGCCCTCATTATGTCTGGCAATTAGAGTGTTGTCCATCTTAATGTTAAGTTGCGCAGCATCTGCTCTGCTACCAAACATAATATAGTAGGTTTTGCCAGTGTTAAGTGTAAGTTTATTGGCTGTCATCCAAGTCGATATTTTGAGCAGCTCCTCGTTAACAATGGTGTTGAGGGTGGCAAGATTAGGGTGGGAGATGACATAAGTCGTGTCGTCAGCAAAGAGAATGGGTTTCAGGTGTTGGGATATGTTTGGAAGATCATTGATGTAAATGAGGAAGAGCAGGGGTCCAAGGACACTTCCCTGCGGAACTCCAGTATCAAGTGGCCGTATTGATGAGGCTATGTCTTTAATGGTGACATACTGATACCTATTAGAAAGGTAGGATTTAAAATATGCAAGCACATGGCCTCTTATACCATAGTGGTCAAGTCTGTGGAGTAGGATGCCGTGGTCTGTGTCAAACGCTTTTCTTACATCAATAAAAATTCCTAGCGGATATTCCTTATTTTCCAATGCTGCGTAAAGCAGGTCTAGCATTTTTATATTTGCATCATTAGTGCAGATGACAGCAAAGAAATGAGCGAGATACTAAGAGTCCCAATATGACTAGGCGTTTAGTGAACCATTAACCAGATTAAGAGTCGACAGTCTAAATTATTTTTTTATGACTGTCTCAACATTTGGTCAATTCAAAAATCTTTAATATGATCCTAACACTACAAGACTTTGAAAAGGCAATATATGACATGCCCATGCACTCTGCCCCAGGCCCAGATTTGTGGAACTCCATGTTCATCAAGAACAGCAAGGAGCCCCTTTCACGTGCCTTTAGCATTCTATGGAGAGGAAGCATGGACACGGGTCATCCCATAGTCACTAAAAAAACAGAAATAATCCCACTCCAAAAAGGTAGCATTAAAGCAGTCACAAAGAACAAATGAAGTCCCTTGATTTGTATTCCCTGGAATGCAGGCGAGAGAGATGGATGATAATACACACTTGGAAAATCCTAAAGGGATTAGTACCAGACTTGCAAAAGACTCGGCAGGAGATACATCTCCCCAATGAAAAGCAGGGGCGCCACGAATATGCTAAGAGACAACACAATAAGTATTAGGGGCCCATGACTGTTCAACTACCTCCCAGCATACATAAGGAGGATTACTAATAGACCCCTGGCTATTTTCAAGAAGGCACTGGACAGGCACCTAAAATCACTACCTGACCAGCCACGCTGTAGTTTGGATGTCAATTTGCGTGTGGCCAGCATTAACAGCCTGGTTGATCAGGTCCTGATCTACCACAAGACCTGGTCACAGACCAGGCTGTGAGGGCGTTAACCCCCAAAACCCTCTCCAGGTATACGCCATGTATACCCTTTCAGGCAGGTGAAACTGACCTAGAAAATGTACAGAGAACTTTCATGGCACGTATAACTGAGATAAAACACCTCAATTACTGGGAGGGCTTTAAGTTCCTGAACCTGTACTCCCTGGAACGCAAATGGGAGAGATACATGATTATATACACCTGGAAAATCCTAGAGGGAGTAGTATCAAACTTGCACATGAAAATCACTCCCTACGAAAGCAAAAGACTCAGCAGACGATGCAACATCCTCCAATGAAAAGCAGGGGTGTCACTAGCAAGTTAAAAGACAACACATTAAGTGTTAGGGGCCCAAGACTGTTCAACTGCCTCCCAGCATACATAAAGGGGATTACCAATAGACCCCTGACTGTCTTCAAGCAGGCACTGGACAAGCACCTAAAGTCAGTATCTGACCAGCTGGGCTGTGGTTCATACGTTGGATTGCGCGAAGCCAGCAGTAACAGCCTGGTTGATCAGGCCCTGATCCACCATGAGGCCTGGTCACAGACTGGGCCGCGGGGGTGTTGACCCCCGAAACTCTCTCCAGGTAAACACCAGGTATTATTAAATTTTAACTTGACCTAGTTGCTATCGATGTAATGGTTAGTTTGACAATTATGGTATGCACCTGGCCCATATGTGTCCTGTAGGCGGTGGTCAAAATATTACTGAGGTACATAATGTGTCCAGGGACTGGACCAACATTGTTAGTGTGCTCTAGTAATAAACTTTTCAAAAAACGTATTCAGTAACAATAGTTATGAATTGGTCGCACAATCAGTTCACTTCAAAATTATAATGAAACATATTAAATGTTAGACACTGGTTTAAGGGGCATGAAGAATGTTGCTTTGAAAATATTCTTAGATTCTAAGCCTCAAATAGTGACCACCAGGTAGAATACTGCATAATTATCCATAATTCATTATATACATTATTAACTGTAATTGTTCATGAAAAAGAAATGTTGATTTGCTAGATATGAAGCTTATCAACTACATGTGAGCCATTACTGCAGAAGGAACACAGATCCACACCTCTTACTGCGTACACACAGAAATAGATGCCTTTGTGTACATATCCTGTGTGAATAAAGTTCTGAACACAGCAAATAAGGAATTCTGCAAATGAGAAAATCCTGCAAATGAGAAAATCTTGCAAATGAGAAAATCCCACAAATGAGGAATCCTGCAAATGAGAAAATCCCACAAATGAAGAATCCTGCAAAATGAGGCCCTCAGAATTATTATTGGCTGTCCTAAATCTACCAATGTTCTTAATATAAGGAAGGAGCTTGGTGTTTCTAGTATCAGTGATAGGATTATTGAGATTAAAACTCTGTGGTATTAGTATGTTAAGAAATGTACCAGATACTGTCACTACGACTATTACTAAATGTCTAGAAGTAACTTCACATAAATCTAAATGGGTTGTGAAAACATGCAATTATATTAAGTTTTATAACATACATGAACTGTATCACTGTAGGCAACAAGAGCATTTCACCCCTCCATGCAAGATGTGTTCATTTAATATCACAAACCCTCTCCAGGTAAATTCCAGGTAGCTGCAAGCTCCTCCCAAGAAGTTCATCACTAGTAATCCCTTCCTTAAATTACTTGCAAAAGCAACTGTTCAGTAAGAAATTTCTCTCTTTACTGTTAATAATAATAATAATAATAATAATAATAATAATAATAATAATAATAATAATAATAATAATAATAATAATATCTTTATTTCTACAAGTACATGTACAAGGTATACAGGCCTAGCTGACATCAATGACATATGTACTACTATATAGAAAGCTGCTTATAAAGCAAGAGTATTTCGGGCAAGTTAGGTCTGTTTTGTCCCAGGATGCGACCCACACCAGTCATCTAACACCCAGGTACCCATTATTACTGATGGGTGAACGTGAACAATCAGTGTAAGGAAACATGGCCAACATTTTCACCCTTTGCCGGGAATTGAGCTTGGACCCCTCACCATGTAAAGTGAGAGCTTTGCCACCAGGGCAAGGGGCACCGTTAGTAATAATTAATAACAAGTTATATACTACACTGATAGATCTAAGAAAGTCTGCTGGCAGGGCTGCATCTGCTCTTGTTGCCACCTCCGTAGTTAAACTATAGTATAGAGGAACTATATTGAGTTATGCATAAGAATTAACTGATAGTCTACACTGCACACTGAATTGTTTGCCATCCTAATGGCACTAAAGTTAATTATGACACTGAGCTAGACACTATGATTATTAGTGATTATGTCATCATTGAAGGCCCTTGACTCACATAAATGACTAACATGCTCATTAGGAAGCCAGATATAGATATTTCTCAAAAATCTAAGAAAAAAAATGAATGTACAATATTATGGATTCCATCACACACTGGATTACTCCTTCATGATAAATTTAATACTTTAGCAAAAAAATTTGTACTCTGAAGGGTAGAAGCAATGAGAACAAACTAATTCATGTTGTAGTAGCCAGGCTTAGGCTTAGTTACAAGTACTTCTAGAAGCTTGGCAGACACACAGATGATGATCAAACCAAATGCAATGCGGCCAGTTCTATAACAAAAAAACAAACAAACAAAAGTTTATTTCTTTGCAAAGGTTACAATGTGCATTTACATTTCATAACTTAATTAGTACAGAAAAAGCCACTATCATGCCGGGGCATTTCAAGCGGACTTAACCTGAAGGAGGGGTGTTAATGTTGGTTTAACCCTTTGACTGTCGCGGCCGTATACATACGTCTTACGAGGTACCGTGTTTGACATATATATACTCGTAAATTCTAGCGGCTTCAAATCAAGCAGGAGAAAGCTGGTAGGCCCACATGTGAGAGAATGGGTCTGTGTGGTCAGTGTGCACCATATAAAAAAAATCCTGGAGCACGCAGTGCATAATGAGAAAAAAAAAAAACTCCGACCACAAAGTCGGCATTTTAATTAAAAAAAATTAAAATGCCGACTTTGTGGTCTATTTTCGTATAGTATTTATGGTTGTACTCTCGTTTTCTTGGTCTCATTTGATATAATGGAAAACATATTATAGAAATAGAGGTGATTTTGATTGATTTTACTATAAAAAGAACCTAGAAATGGAGCTCAAAGTAGGGGAAATGTTTGATTTTTGCCAATGTTCAAAAGTAAACAAATGATGCCATTGTCCAATAAATGTCCAACTAGCCATTCTAATATGCAGTCATGAATGGATTGATGTTATTTATACAATTATTACAGTATTGCAGTAGTCTGCATAATACTAAGTCTTCTATTTCTTGTTTGAATAAAAATTCAAAATAGAAAGCAAGAGTAATATCAGAGGGGCCTGGAGACATGACTGATGAGCAAAGAAAATGTTATTTTAGAGCCAGGAATATCTGCATTGTTCATTCTGGACCTTATTTTGAAATTGTCATATTTTTTAGTTTTCATGAAATTGGCCAAATTGCAAATTTCTGACCACATTAGGTAGTTGAAATCTGTAAATGGGCAGTTTCTTGTACTCAATCGATAGAAAAAAATGGAGTTCTAAAGAAATAGCTATGAGTTTGGGCGACTGAAACAACGGAATTAGCCGAAAATAGGACTCAAAGTGGGCGAAATCGCCGATTTGTAAACAGCGCCGAGGTCGCTAACTTCGCGAGAGCATAATTCCGTCAGTTTTCCATCAAATTTCGTTTTTTTTTGTGTCATTACAATCGGGAAAAGATTCTCTATCATTTCATAAGAAAAAATAATTTTTTTTTTTTAAATTTTGCGACACCAGGAGACACCTCAGGATTGGGGGTTGCGACAGTCAAAGGGTTAAAAACTGTAGTGTAAAGCACCCTTCTGGCAAGACAGTGATGGAGTGAATGATGGTGAAAGTTTTTCTTTTTTCGGGCCACCCTGCCTTGGTGGGAATCGGCCTGTGTGTTAATAAAAAAAAAAAATTAATTAACCTAATACTTAAAGACTACTAAAGTCTAGACAGGTAAAGAGTGGTAAACTTCAAATATTCAATATTTTACTCTATTATTAATATGAGGTAGTACAATTTATGATTCAAACATGCATTTTTAGGTTTGTAATAATGGTTTAATAGATAAGGATTAATAAAATATCTGGGAGAATTGCTTCAAATATGGTTAGAGATTAGAATTGTGGGGTATGGTTTTTATTGAGAGATAGTGGGTAGTGCATTTATTTAATATATGTATGGAAGAGGGTAAGGTAACTAGGGACTGGCAGAGAGAATGCATAGTGCCTTTGTATAAAGGCAAAGGGGACAAAAGAGTGCAAAAATTATAGGGGAATAAGTCTGTTGAGTATACCTGATAGTGTATAGTAGTTATTATTGAAAGAATTAAGAGTAAGACAGAGAGTAAGATAGCAGATGAACAAGGAGGCCTTTGAAAGGGTAGGGGGTGTGTAGATCAAGTGTTTACAGTGAAACAATTTGAATTTGAAACATACAAGTGAACAGTATTTAGATAAGGTTAGTTTAATATCTTTATTATGCACCCCATACCCATCCTGTGGGTGGTAGTCAAAAGATTACAAAGGTACATAATGGGTCCAGGGACTGGACCCCAAAGTTATGATAGCTGAACTAGTTACAAAGGTAATGAACTCCAGGTAGATCTGGTCACAATCATGGCACGTTACAAAGATAAGGGTAAAGAGGTTCTTGTGGCATTTATGGATTTGGAAAAGGCATATGACAGGGTGGATAGGGGGGCAATGTGGCAGATGTTGCAAATGTATGGAATAGAAGGTAGGTTATTGAAAGCAGTGAAGAGTTATTACGAGGATAGTGAAGCTCAGGTTGAGTATGTAGGAGAGAGGGAGATTATTTCCCAGGTAAAGTAAGCCTTAGACAAGGATGCATGATGTCACCATGGTTGTTCAACATATTTATAGATGGGGTTGTAAGAGAAGTGCATGCTCGGGTGTTGGCAAGAGGTGTGGGGTTGAGAGATAAAGAATCTAACACAAAGTGGGAATTGTCACAGTTGCTCATTGTGGATGACACTGTGCTTTTGGGAGATTCTGAAGAGATGTTTCAGAGGTTGGTGGATGAGTTTCATAGGGTATGTAAAAGAAGGAAATTAAAAGTGAATATAGAAAGAGTAAGGTGACGAGGATAACAAAAAAAATTAGGTAATGAAAGACTGGATATCAGATTTGAGGGAGAGAGTATGGAGGAGAATGTACAGTGGACCCCTGGTTATTGGCCATAATCCGTTCCTGAAGGTCGGCCCATAACCGAAATGGCTGATAACCAAATTAATATTTCCCATAAGAATTAATGGAAATACAATTAATTCGTTCCAAACAAAAATATTCACAAAAAAAATAAAAAATATTTTTTACAATTATGAAAGTATTACATACCTTTATTGAAGGCTAATGCTGGCTGCTGGAAGATAAGGAGGAGGAAAGAGGGAGGAGTTAGTGTTTGGAAGGGGAATCCCCTTCCATGAAGACTTTAGGTAGCAAAGCCTTCTCTGGGGTTACTTCCCTTCTCTGTCTTTTAATGCCACTAGGACCAGCTTGAGAGTCACTGGACCCCTGTCTCACAAAATAACTGTCCAGAGTGCTCTGTTTCTGGCATCTCTAAGATTTCCCTGAAGTGGGACAGGGTTTTGTCATTAAACATGTTGCAGATATGGCTTGTTTCAGCTTTGTCAGGTTGATGTTTCTCTACAAAAGCTTGCACCCTAGTCCACATTGCACACACCTCTTTAATCTCGGAAGAAGGCACCTCCTTCACTCCCTCTTCCTCCTCCTCTGAAGCAAGTTCCTCAGCCGCAGTCTGTTGATGTTCAAGTTGAAGCTCTTGCAGCTCTTCAGTGGTAAGCTCTTCCCTGTGGTCCTCCACCAACTCTTCCACATCCTTGCCACTCACCTCCAACCCTGGTGGCCTGGTGGTTAACGCTCTCGCTTCACACGGTGAGGGCCTGGGTTCGATTCCCAGCCAGAGTAGAAACATTGGACGTGTTTCTTTCCACCTGTTGTCTATGTTCCCCATCAGTAAAATGGGTACCTGGGTGTTAGTCGACTGGTGTTGGTCGCATCCTGGGACACTGACCTAAGGAGGCCTGGTCACAGACCGGGCCGCGGGGGCGTTGACCCCCGGAACTCTCTCCAGATAAACTCCAGAAACCCCAGGGACTTTTCCAGTTCCACAACAGAGTCCACAGGGTTGGCAGGGTCATGGTCATGGTGAGCCTCAAACCCTTCAAAATCCCTCTCTTGGACACAATCTGGCCACAGTTTTCTCCAAGCAGAGTTCAAAGTCCTGGAAGTCACTCCCTCCCAAGCTTTACCTATAAGGCTTATGCAATAGAGGATAGTGAAGTGATTCCTCCAGAACTCTCTTAGGGTCAATTCAGTGTCCGAGGTCACTTCAAAGCACTTTTGAAACACTGCTTTTGTGTAGAGTTTTTTGAAGTTAGAAATGACCTGCTGGTCCATGGGCTGGAGGAGAAGAGTGGTGTTAGGAGGCAAGAACTTCACTTTTATAAAACTGAAGCCCCTAAACACTTGGTCTTCCAAGTCTGGAGGATGTGCAGGAGCACTGTCCAGTACCAGGAGGCACTCGAGTGGCAATTTCTTTTCCAGGAGGTATTTCTTCACACTTGGGCCAAATACATCATTAACCCACTCTTTGAAAATTTGTCTTGTGACCCATGCCTTATGATTAACTTTCCACGTCACACACAATCTATTCTTCATGATATTGTTTTTCTTAAACACTCTGGGATTTTCTGAGTGATACACAAGTAAAGACTTCACTTTGAAATCCCCACTAGCATTACCACACAACAAAAGAGTAAGCCTGTCTTTCATAGGCTTGTGTCCTGGCAGTGCCTTTTCCTCCAGGGTAATGTAGGTCCTGTTTGGCATTTTCTTCCAATACAGGCCTGTTTCATCACAAGTGAACACTTGTTGGGGTTCGAATCCTTCAGCCTTTACATAGTCCTGGAATTCGTGAACATACTTTTCAGCCGCACATTTGTCAGAACTTGCAGCCTCACCATGCCTTACAACACTGTGTATGCCACTACACTTCTTAAATCTATCAAACCATCCTCTGCTGGCCCTAAATTCACAAACTGCAGCACTTGTTCCAGGCATTTTCTTTGCAAGATCCTCATGCAACTGCTTTGCCTTCTCACAAATGATCAACTCCACAACACTATCTCCCACTAATTCTTTTTCCTTAATCCACAATAATAATAACTTTTCCATCTCTTCCATTATTGGTGTCCTTTGTTTAGTTAGAAAAGCTACTCCTTTTGCAACAATAGCATCTTTGATTTCTTTCTTTGCCAGGATGGCTGTAATTGTTGATTTATTCTTGCTGTACATCCTGGCAAGTTCCACCACCTTCATACCACTCTCAAACTTTTCTATCACTTCACACTTAAATTCCATGGTGTTTCTTACTTTCTTTAGCACAAGAACATTACTAGGAACTTTCTTCGGAGCCATGGTTACTTATTTCACAGTTGCACTGCAAGAAAACCACTAAAAACAATGGTAAATAAGCAAAATGTTCGGATCTATGACCAGAAGCTTCCTCAGCCACCGAGAGACAAAGCCAAACTGAAGCACAAGCTGCCCCAGCCGGCAGATGGACGCATCCAGAATGGCCGATAACCGGGCGCCGAAAACCCCGCCGATAACCGAGTTGGCCAATAACCAAACCAGCCGATAACTGGGGGTCCACTGTATTCAGATATTTAGGAGTGGACATGTCAGCAGCTGGGTCTGTGAAAGATGAGGTGAATCATAAAATTGATGAAGGAAAAAAGGTGAGTGGGGCACTTAAGAACCTGTGGAGACAAAGAACTTTGTCCATGGAAGCAAAGAGGGGAATGTATGAGAGTTTAGTTATACCAATGCTCTTATATGGGTGTAAAGCATGGGTGGTGAATGTTGCAACAAGGAGAAGGCTGGAGGCAGTGATGTCATGTCTGAGGGCAATGTGTGGTGTGAATATAATGCAGAGAATTCGTAGTCTGGAAATTAGGAGGAGGCGAGGGATTACCAAAACTATTATCCAGCCACCCAGCCTGCTGAACATGTATTACACATTCCAGAATTGTTTTTCTTTACTTAGGGCATAGGTTATAAGACATTCTGAAAGGGTGTTGCACAAATGATACACATGGGTTATTATCGTGGTTTTTTATATTTCCTCGACCATTTATGGCCATGTCCACCTCAAAGCCACTAACTCAGGGTCAACATCCCTTTCCTCTTAAAATTGAGAGTGTTAATACTACATGAAATCAGTGAATCCCAGGTGTTTGCCACGCTGTTTGCTCTAGCTGGTGCTCATTTGAACTGGTGCTCCCACAAGGTACTAAGTGGTCCCAGATTTTTTTAATACTGCGCACACGAGTGTTAAGACCCAATTGTGCCAAATCTGGAGGCAGTAAAAATAAAATGTTGATCTATGTTTGGGGCGCTAGCGGTAAGAACATATATATATGTTTGGACCGTTTAGGGGTTAATGCTCTGTTTCCAAAAAGTATGAAGTAAGTTTTGTCTATATTGAGAGTAAGTTTGTTGGTCATCATCAGTTTGATATTTTATGTAGCTCACTGTTTACAGTGTTACTAAGTACAGCAAGGTTTGGGTGGGAGAAAACACAAGTGGTCTCATCTGTTTAAGGAGTCGATATGCATTTGGGATGTCACTGATGTAAACTAAGGTCACTATCTTGGACACTGTGCTAAACTGTCCACTTAACCCTTTCAGGGTCAACAGGCCCCCTCCCAGACTTGTTCTCAGGGTCGCCAAATTTAAAAAAAAAAAAATTATTTTTTTTTGTGAAAAGATAGAGAATCTTTTCCCAATCATAATGACACCAAAAGTATGAAATTTGATGGAAAACTTACGGAATTATGCTCTCGCGAAGTTAGCGGTATCAACAATGTTTGCGCAGCAGCAATTTTGCCCACTTTGAGCCCTATTTTCGGCCAATTCCAGTGTACTAGCCAACAAAAATCATAACTATTTCGCTAGAACTCCATTTTTTCTATCGAATGAGTACAAGAAACCACCCATTTACCGATTTCAACTATCCAATAAAGTGGTCAGAATTTAGCAATTTTGCCAATTTCACACAAATTTCAAAAGATGCCAATTTCCAAATAGGGTCCAGAATAAACAAGAAAGACATTCTTGGCACTAAAATAACATTTCCTCTGTTCATCAGTCACATCCCCAGGCCCCTCTTACATTTCTTTTGCTTTCCACTTTGAATTTTTATTCTCACAAAAAATAGAAGATTTACTGTTATGCAGACTACTGTATTAGTGTAGAAATGGTATAAATAATATCAGCGCACTTGTGAAAGAATATTAGATTCACCAGTTGACGTGTATTGGATGCATGGCATGATTTGTTTACTTTTGAACTTGGGCAAAAATCGAACATTTCTGCTAATTTGAGCTCAATTTCAAGGTACTTTTCATTATGAAACCAATCAAAATCGTCTCAATTACTGTAATATGTCTTCCATTCTATAAAATAAGACCAGGAAAACTAGAATACAACCATAAATACCATACAAAAATACAGTGCAAAGTCGCTGTTTTAAACCAAAAACACGGTCAAAGTTTTTTTTTCTCATTACGTACTGTGTGCTGCAGGATTTTTGTTATACTGTGTACACTGGCCACAGACCCATTCTTTCATATGTAGGCCTACCAGCTTTCTCTTGCTGGATTTGAGGGCGCTAGAATTTATGCGTACTAGTACGTCAAAAACCCTGGTGCGTAAGCCATACTAGTACATCGGAAACCCTGAAAGGGTTAATGAGGAATATAGAGATAGTATAATAACCAAAGTGATATGTCAAGATATTTTATTTTATGAAAATAAGATACCAAACATTAAGCAAATTTCTTAAATTTGCTTGCAACAGATAAGTCAACTGTAGATATAAATCCAGATATACTCCTGTAAACCCTCTCAGGTCCTAGTTTCTAGGCCTTTTGTATATCCATATCCTCTAATGCTATCATCCACAGAGTCTATATGGGGGTGCACAATAAACTAGCTACTTCAGTAGCAAAATCTAATCTGCAAATGAGTAATGCTGTGTGTGAGGAATCCTATGAATAGAGAAACCTACCAGTGACAAAAACTGCAAGTAAGGAATTACATGGATAAGAAATGTGCATGGGTGACCACATGCAAAGAAAGCTTTTGTCATGACAAGGTTTTATTTTGTGAGCAGCTTTATCAGTCACTGAAACCTGGTAAGACTTTTCACAAAGCTTGCTCTGCATATATACAATTTACTCCATCTAGATATGCTAGAACACACTTATACCAGAGAACAATCTTTAATTGTACAACTTTTTCTCACAGGTGAGCTTTTTCAATTCTTGTGAAAGCTTAGCTTTCACACTGTAGCAGTGTAAAAATAAAGTTCACTGTGTCTATACAAATAAGGCTCACTGAGTGAGCATTCAATAAAAAGCATAGTTTGCTATACTGTAAATGTTCTACCAGCACTGAACTTTATTATAACTTCAGAATGCAATGGGAATGTTCTTGCACTGCAACTTTTATGTTCTGTTGTGCAAGTTGAGATTTTATGAAATACCTTGCTTGGGAAAATTTTGGAAAGAAAATACTTTGCCTGGGAAAAATTTATAAAGGCAATACCTCTCTTGGGAAACATCTGGAAAGATTACCAGCTCTTGTGCTAGACAGCACACCCCACCACTTTTCAAAAAGCCTGAACTTGCAAAATATGCAAGACATACAATCATAATATGCCTACTACATATACAGAACATTAAACTCCAATATAAACCCTCCATTTAACCTTCTCCTTGATAGCTACAACAGAACGCACATTCACAATACAAGGCATAAGGCACTCTTCGACATCCCTCGTGTCAGTCTCACACAATGCAAAAATGCAATGCACATAAAGGGCCCAAAGATCTGGAATTTACTACCTGAACAGGTAAAGGATCCCCTGACTACTTATAAATTTAGGACTTTGCTTAAAAATCATCTCATCTCTCAATATTAACCAAACCAGCCAAAACAACTTCCAATCTGTTATTATACAGCCTCTCCTCATTTAGTGACGTACTCGTTTACCAATGTCTCCGACTTATGACAGGCTCTCTGACCAACATTCATACCTAAATACTGTAATGTATATTAGAGCAGATTTCCTCTATTCTGTCTATTTCAATATACAGTACACTACTGTATAAACATTTAAAAATATACCAGAAATGTTATAAATGGTGCAAAGGTGACATTAAAACAATATCAAAGATGGATGACACAGACTCACTACCATTATAGTATGTTCCTCATTTAGAGATGAATTCATTTTGCAACATGGTCTCAGGAACGGAACTCCATCGCTAAGGGAGGAGAGGCAATACAATATTATACAGTCGACTCTCGACTAACGGCAGCATTAACCCTTTGACTGTTTATGTCGTATATATACGTCTTACGCGCCACTGCTTCTGACGTATTTATACACGTAAAGGTTTTATACACGTAAGGTTGGAGGGAGGGGGTAAAGGAAGTTTTGTGTGCGAGGGGCTTGGACTTCCAGCGGGCATGCGTGAGCGTATTTGATAGGAGTGAATGGAGACAAATGGTTTTTAATACTTGACGTGCTGTTGGAGTGTGAGCAAAGTAACATTTATGAAGGGATTCAGGGAAACCGGCAGGCCAGACTTTAGTCCTGGAGATGGGAAGTACAGTGCCTGCACTCTGAAGGAGGGGTGTTAATGTTGCAGTTTAAAAACTGAAGTGTAAAGCACCCTTCTGGAAACACAGTGGTGGAGTGAATGATGGTGAAAGTTTTTCTTTTTCGGGTCACCCTGCCTTGCTGGTAATCGGCCAGTGTGTTAATAAAAAAATAATAAAAATAAATTCTAGCGGCTTCAAATCAAGCAGGAGAAAGCTGGTAGGCCCACATGTAAGAGAATGGGTCTGTGTGGCCAGTGTGCACCACATAAAAAAAATCCTGCTTCATGCAGTGCATAATGAGAAAAAAAAAAACTGACCGTTTTTTTGGATTAAAATGCTGACTTTCAGGTGTATTTTTGTATAGTATTTATCGTTGTATTCTCGTTTTCATGGTCTCAGGTGATAAAATGGAAAACATGTTACAGAAATGGAGATGATTTTCATTACTTTCACGATGAAAACGACCTTGAAACTGAGTTCAAAGTAGCGGAAATGTTCGATTTTTACCAATGTTCAGGAATAAGCAAATTACACCACATGTCCAATACACATCGACTGGGGAGTCGAATATTCTTTCACTAGTGCACTTATATTATTTATACCATTTTTACAATAATGCAGTAGTCTGCATAGCAGTAAATTTTGTATTTTTTTTGTATGAATAAAAAATCAAAATAGAAAGCAATAGTAATATAAGAGAGGCCTAGAGACATGACTAATGAACAGAGGATATGTTATGTTAGTGCCAAGAATGTCTACATTGTTTATTCTGGACCCTATTTTGAAATTGGCATCTTTTTTAATTTGCGTGAAATTGGCCAAATTGCCAACTTCTGATCACTTTATTGGGTAGTTCAAATCGGTAAATGGGCGGTTTCTTGTACTCAACTGATAGAAAAAATAGAGTTCTAAAGAAATAGCTATGAGTTTGGTCAACTGGAACAATGGAATTGGCAAAAACAGGGCTAAAAGTGGGCAAAATTGCCAATGTGAATATGTCGCCGAGACAGCTAACTTCGCGGGAGTGTAATTCCGCGAGTTTTCGACCAAATTTCATACTTCTGGTGTCGTTACCATCAGGAAAAGATTCTCTATCATTTCATAAGAAAAAATAATTTTTTTTCCAAAACATAGAATGACAGTTTCAGAAAGGGGCTTAAGACAGTTAAAGGGTTAAGTAATGGCAATTTCGTCTAATGGTGCTTTTTGCCGTAGAAAAAATGCCTTAACCAACGGCGAAAAACTTAACCAACGACGTTTGTCCGGAACGTGTTGATGTGCCCGGAGCGCGGCCTGAGCGGGCCCAGCCACTCCAAGAGTCAGTGTGCCATTGTTTACAAGCTGTTGCGGTCTGTTTCCACATGTGCCTCCCATATATTTTGGATTATTTCACTATTTCTAGTGCTTGTAACTGCTAAATAAGCCACCATGGGTCCCAAGAAAGCTTCTTGTGCCAAGCCTGTGTTAAAAAGGGTGAGAATTACAATGGAAATGTACATGTACAATGACACTCTTGTGTCCCATTTTAGTGAAATCCTAAGGGCATGTGAGAAACAGAGCTCTTTGGACAGCTATTTTGTGCGACAGGGGTCCAGTGGCATTAAAAAACCAAGGAGGGAGGTAACCCCACCAAAGGACTCGGTACCTGAAGTCCTTCGGGAAGGGGATTCTCCTTTCAAGCAATAGACAATTCTGAATTTCTCCTGCTGCTGGCACATCACTCATCAACAACTCCACAATAAAGGTAAGTGGTATTTAATTATTGTTTATTTTGCATGTCCCATTCTTTTCCATATAAGGAAATGTATATTTCGTGTAAAAATTTTTTTTTTTTTCAGACTTTAGGGTGTCATGAACGGATTAATTCTATTTCCATTATTTCTTACGGGGAAAATTAATTTGACCAACCGCAATTTCGACCAACGGCAAGCCCTCTGGAACGGATTAATGCCATTGGTTGAGGGTCCACTGTATGACCTTTAGTATATTAAAAATCTGCCAATCCATGAAATATTACTGCTTGAACTATTAACTGTCATATTGTTTTTATTATGTGCAACTTCAAGGTTATTATTCTTATAAACCTCTACCTTGACTACCTTGGATTAGTATTAAGATTTTAATGAAAGTTAACCACTTATCTTGCCCCAGCATGATGGTGACTTTCTTTGTACTTAGCAAACCAAAATTGTAATTACACATTGTAACCTTTACAAAGAAATAAAATCTTTATTTTTGTTTCTTTTAAAATCATATACATTTTGTTGCTGAAACACATCTACAAGTATGTTATTCATCATTTTATCATTATTCTCTATGATGATGCCAAATGGAATTTTCCACTCATACTTTTATATACCTCAGTGCACAATGACATTAACCCTTTCAGGGTCCGTGCTGTAGATCTACAGCTTTATGTTCAGGGTCCAAACTGTAGATCTACGCCATGAGCTCAGCTCACTCTGATAAGCTGTGACCAGTAAATTTGGGCCTAGATATGAGAGAATATAGCTGTGGTATGTGTGCACCACATAAAACAAATCCTGCAGCACACAGTGCATAATGAGAGAAAAAACTGAGACCGTAATTTTCGATTAAAACAGCAACTTTGCAGCATTTTTTCGTATGTTTTTATAGTTGTATTTGTAATTTCTTGGTCTCAATTGATAGAATGGAATATATATTACAGAAATAAAGATGATTTTGATTGGTTTAAGTACTGGAAATGGCTAGAAACTGAGCTCAAAGTAGCAGAAATGTTAAATTTTTGCCAATGTTCAAGAGTAAACAAATGACCTCACACGTGTAATACACGCCAGCTGGTGGGTCTAATATACATTCACAAATGTGGTGATATTATTTATACAATTATTACAGCATTGCATAACAGTAAATCTTCTATTTTTTGGTTTGAATAAAAATTCATTATGTGAATAAAAAATCAAAATGGAATTCATTTGTAAAGCCTGAAAATGTAACTAATGAACAGAGGAAATGTTAGTTTAGTGCCAGGAATACCTACATTGTTTATCCTGGACCCTATTTTGAAATCAGAATATTTTGAAATTTGCATTAAATTGGCCAAATTACTAAGTTCCGGTCAATTTATTTTGTTGTTGAAACAGTTGACTTGGCGATTTCTTGTGCTCAATCGATAGAATAGAATTAATACTAGTGAAACAGCTAAGAATTTGGTTGACTGGAATACCGTAATTGTCATAATATGGGAGTCAAAGCCGGCAAAATCGCCAATGCGTAAATATCGCCGACACATCAAAATTCGCGAGAGCATAATTTCGTCAATTTTCCATCAAATTCCGTACTTTTTGTTTTATTACCTTCAGAAAAAGATTATCTACCATTTCATAAGAAAAAATAACAAAATTATTTTTTGAAAATTCTTCGACCCTGGTGCACACTTCGAAATTTGGCCTCTGGACCCTGAAAGGGTTAAAGATTATTATTTTTGTACTGACCTCAAATGAAATGTGTAGGTTAGCATGTGATTAATTATACAATATACATATGACTTCTGTAATTTGATGAGCAAAATTATGCATGCACCATAAAAAGTTTTGACCAATCATACTTATCTGTTCAAGTGAAGTTAATTTATGTAATGAAAATGCTTCTTGTTTTTTAATTGATAAACAATGTAGAGCTAAAAATTATATCTATGTAGCATTAGCATACTGTGTTGTACATTTTGTTACTGAGAAATGATTTGACTCTAAAAATAGAATAAAACTGGTTTAAGGAGTCAAGACGCATTTGGGAGGTCACTGATGTAAACTATGGTCACTATCCTGAACACTGTGCTAAACTGTCCACTTAATGAGGAATACAGAGATAGACAGTATAATAGCCTAATTGATATGTCAAGATATTTTATTTTATGAAAATAAGATACCAGATATACTAAGTAAGCTTCTTAAATTTGCTTGCAACAAATAAGTCAACTGTAGATATAAATCCAGATATACTCCTGTAAACCCTCTCAGGTCCTAGTTTCTAGGCCTCTTGTATATCCACATCCTCTAATGCTATCCACAGAATCTATATGGGGGTGCACAATAACTAGCTACTTCAGTGGCAAAATCTAATCTGCAAATGAGTAAATTTTGGGGGAGTGGCACCTCAGTATACCAATATAGCTTGTAAGACAAAATCAGTACTAGGACAGAAATAATAATTAGTACAAGATGGTCAGTGCCCCATGTGGGGGACAGGCTGCCTGAAAACTCTTTCTGGTTTGGGCAGGATGAGCCTGGCAGAATATATGATTTCTTAAAACTGCCAGAATTTTGTGTGATGGCATTGGTAGTGACAATAAGAAGAGAATTTCACCAGCACCTATGGTGTTAGTTTCCTTAATAACTAATCTGGCATCTTTGAAGTTTATGGGATGGCTGTAGAGTTTTAGTTTAATAATCTCTTGACATAATAATAATTAATAAGAAAGCCTAGAGAACAAATGGATTTGTCAGTCAAAAATAGGAGAGGAGAGTTATTAAATGGAGAGTTAGAGGTATTGGGAAGATGGAGGGAATATTTTGAGGAATTGTTAAATGTTGATGAAGATAGGGAAGCTGTGATTTCGTGTATAGGGCAAGGAGGAATAACATCTTGTAGGAGTGAGGAAGAGCCAGTTGTGAGTGTGGGGGAAGTTCGTGAGGCAGTAGGTAAAATGAAAGGGGGTAAGGCAGCCGGGATTGATGGGATAAAGATAGAAATGTTAAAAGCAGGTGGGGATATAGTTTTGGAGTGGTTGGTGCAATTATTTAATAAATGTATGGAAGAGGGTAAGGTACCTAGGGATTGGCAGAGAGCATGCATAGTTCCTTTGTATAAAGGCAAAGGGGATAAAAGAGAGTGCAAAAATTATAGGGGGATAAGTCTGTTGAGTGTACCTGGTAAGGTGTATGGTAGAGTTATAATTGAAAGAATTAAGAGTAAGACGGAGAATAGGATAGCAGATGAACAAGGAGGCTTTAGGAAAGGTAGGGGGTGTGTGGACCAGGTGTTTACAGTGAAACATATAAGTGAACAGTATTTAGATAAGGCTAAAGAGGTCTTTGTGGCATTTATGGATTTGGAAAAGGCGTATGACAGGGTGGATAGGGGGGCAATGTGGCAGATGTTGCAAGTGTATGGTGTAGGAGGTAGGTTACTGAAAGCAGTGAAGAGTTTTTACGAGGATAGTGAGGCTCAAGTTAGAGTATGTAGGAAAGAGGGAAATTTTTTCCCAGTAAAGGTAGGCCTTAGACAAGGATGTGTGATGTCACCGTGGTTGTTTAATATATTTATAGATGGGGTTGTAAGAGAAGTAAATGCGAGGGTCTTGGCAAGAGGCGTGGAGTTAAAAGATAAAGAATCACACACAAAATGGGAGTTGTCACAGCTGCTCTTTGCTGATGACACTGTGCTCTTGGGAGATTCTGAAGAGAAGTTGCAGAGATTGGTGGATGAATTTGGTAGGGTGTGCAAAAGAAGAAAATTAAAGGTGAATACAGGAAAGAGTAAGGTTATGAGGATAACAAAAAGATTAGGTGATGAAAGATTGAATATCAGATTGGAGGGAGAGAGTATGGAGGAGGTGAACGTATTCAGATATTTGGGAGTGGACGTGTCAGCGGATGGGTCTATGAAAGATGAGGTGAATCATAGAATTGATGAGGGAAAAAGAGTGAGTGGTGCACTTAGGAGTCTGTGGAGACAAAGAACTTTGTCCTTGGAGGCAAAGAGGGGAATGTATGAGAGTATAGTTTTACCAACGCTCTTATATGGGTGTGAAGCGTGGGTGATGAATGTTGCAGCGAGGAGAAGGCTGGAGGCAGTGGAGATGTCATGTCTGAGGGCAATGTGTGGTGTGAATATAATGCAGAGAATTCGTAGTTTGGAAGTTAGGAGGAGGTGCGGGATTACCAAAACTGTTGTCCAGAGGGCTGAGGAAGGGTTGTTGAGGTGGTTCGGACATGTAGAGAGAATGGAGCGAAACAGAATGACTTCAAGAGTGTATCAGTCTGTAGTGGAAGGAAGGCGGGGTAGGGGTCGGCCTAGGAAGGGTTGGAGGGAGGGGGTAAAGGAGGTTTTGTGTGCGAGGGGCTTGGACTTCCAGCAGGCATGCGTGAGCGTGTTTGATAGGAGTGAATGGAGACAAATGGTTTTTAATACTTGACGTGCTGTTGGAGTGTGAGCAAAGTAACATTTATGAAGGGATTCAGGGAAACCGGCAGGCCGGACTTGAGTCCTGGAGATGGGAAGTACAGTGCCTGCACTCTGAAGGAGGGGTGTTAATGTTGCAGTTTAAAAACTGTAGTGTAAAGCACCCTTCTGGCAAGACAGTGATGGAGTGAATGATGGTGAGAGTTTTTCTTTTTCGGGCCACCCTGCCTTGGTGGGAATCGGCCAGTGTGATAATAATAAATAATAATAAATAATAATATTTTGACAGGATGCATAGTTGTACAAAGGAATATAATAATTGAGTGTACATGCCAAAAGCCCCTTGTATGCAGAGCATTTCGGGCAAACTTAAGGTGATTTGCTGTGGTTGAGCCCCATGCACAAATACCATAGGTGAGGTAAGGGTAGATGAGCGAGTGGTATAGTGCAAGAAGAGCTGATCGGGGTACATAGTGCTGTATGTTTGCAATACGGTACTAATACAGTGGAGCCTCTGGTCACAAATGCTTCTGAACACAAACAAATCGGTTCATGACCAAAAAATTCGCCAAATTTTTGCATTTGGTCACAAACACATGATCAGGCATGGAACAAACACAGCCGTGTCAATTTTCACATTACGCGCCATTTTTTCACACGTGCCAATTTTCCCCACTTCTTGTTGTTTGTGTACACCTAATGAAGACCCTCGCCTTGTAGCCGGTCTTGGTCAGACATGGTTCATTCACTGTGAACTCTTTGTGTTGTATTTCATATGTTTTTTAATTCATTTTATTTTCTTGGTTGTTTACAGTATGCTTTTTATCTCTGTTATTTAAGGTGCATTATTTTGTATACATAAGGATTTTTCAAACTTTGATTATTTTTTCTGTGCTTAAAACTCTTACAAAAAAAAAAAAAAAAAACAGCAAACAGTTCATAGGGGTCTAGAACGGACTCATGCAATGTTAGTTTTCTCTGTTGTTCAAGATTTTCTCAGTGTTATTCAAGGATTTTAAATTTAGTTTACTGTGCATTCTGTGGTATAATTAATTATTTTTGTGCTTAAAAATCTTAGAAAAACAATATTTACATACAGTTCATTGGGGTCTGGAACAGATTAATCGTATTTACATACAGTCCAATGGGAAAATTAGGTTTGGGTCACGCCCAAATCAGGTCACAACCAGAGTTTTGGAACGAATTATGGTCGTGACTAGAGGTTCCACTGTATTTTCTAATGCATGAAGTATCCAGAATTCTAGAAGTCTCCCCTATGTACAGTTTGTCTCATCCACTACAGTGTGGTATAGCTGCTAGCACTAGTTACTTTGAGGTGTCTCATTGTTATTAAATTCTTGATAGTGCTGGATATGATGTTGGCCATGATGGTCTTACTCTTGGCAAGAAAGCTGGCAGTCACACAGAACTATATCATTGAGGCCAGGGGTCTCTCAAGTAGTTCTACATCATGAGCTCAGCTCATTCAGATAAGCTGCTAGCAGTAAATTTTGGCCTAGATACGAGATAATGGGTCTGTGCAGTAAGTGTGCACAGTATACAAAAATCCTACCCCATGCAGTGCATGATGGGAAGAGTAAACCCGACTGTATGTATGGTTTAAAATACTGACATTGAGGTATTTCCACAGATGATTTTATGGCTGCTTCTTAGTATCTTTTGATAGAATAGAAGACATACTACTGAAATAGAGATGATTTTGGTTGTTTTCATGACAAAATTGAGCTCAAAGTAGTAGGAATATTCTATTTTTTCCAATTTTCCTGAGGAATAGTAAAGCCCCTACACCCCACAGCCTGTTTTATGGGTTTTTAATATGTCTTGATTAAATTATTGGGACATCATAAATCATGACCAATGATTTTTGGTTATATCTGATTATCTAAGAAATAAAATAAATCTCATATTTTTGTGTGATTATGAATTCAAAATGGAGGGCAAGTGCAATACAGGAGAAGTCTAGGAATGTGATTAATGAACAGAGAAAATGTTTGAATAAATAGTTTGGAAAACTGACAAGTTGATAAATGAGACACTTTTGCAATATTTGGGTATCTGTATTCTGGAAACATTTTGCCACCTAGAAGCTTCTTCAGTCCAATGCAGAGAAAAGTGGAAGAAGAGGGAGGAGTTGAGGTAATCAGTCCCTCAGTCTGGAGTTGATGTGTTTAGTCCATCAATCTTGAAATGTTATTTTAATGCCACGAATGTCTACAATCGTGGCACATTTGGTGGTGCTACTTGCTGCGCAAGTCATTCCAATTTCTTTTTCTCATTTATTGTTTTAACCTGCTTACTTTTAGCCCTAGCCATGGTTCCAACGAATAAAGAAATGCTTCTCATTGTGTAGTTTACACCGTACACTGTCCAAACAAGAAAACGTGGCTTTGAAGCCACTGTCGGTTGCCATGAGCTCAGCTCACTCAGATAAGCTGTGTCCGGTAAATTTGGGCCTACATATGAGAGAATAGGTCTGTGTGGTAAGTATGCACTACATAAAAAAATCCTGCGGCATGCAATGTACAATGAGAAAAAAAAGGCGACTGTGCTTTTGGTGTAAAACAGGATTTTGTGGTGTATTTTCGTATGGTTTGTATGGTTGTATTCTCATTTTTTTGATCTTGTTTGATAGAATGAAAAATATATTACAGAAATAGATATACAGGTCTCCCTCAACATTCGCGGGGGTTAGGGGATCAAGAGCCTCGTGAATGTTGAAAAATCGCGAATGTTTGGTGCCCCAATATATTGCAGGGAAATATAATAAAATAATAAAATGAAATAATCTATGTATATACATGTATATACGTACATGCTCCTCCCACTCATATATTTGTCCAATCTCTTTTTAAAGCTACCCAAGGTCCTATCAAAGCTAAAACCTTGGGTAGCTTCACATTTAGGTTGGATAAATACACAAGTGAGAGGTGGTTGGATTTGAATGGGTCTTGCATGCGAGTAAATAGAATGTTCAAAGCTTATTGCTTGGGTAGCATTTATTCTGTTATTGGGCTGGATTTGTGAAGGACCTGAATAGTATGGGCCAACAGGTCTACTGCAGTGTTCCTCCTTTCTTATGTTCTCATGAACAATCATAAAATACGTACCTGAGAACATCGTAAAATATTGTACTGCCTCCACCACTGCCTCGTATTTTTATATAATTTCTTTCTTCAATTCTTTCGTGCTTCTCAGTTTCTTTACCAAAATTTATTTGGGCCCATGGTTAATTATGTAGCAGTCACAGTCAATCAACAAGCACCAAACACAATGAATTATTGTGAAATGTTTGGAAGAGCGCAGAGGATAATACTCACTCCAGCATAAACAAAGCCATTCTGACTGACGATGCCTCTACCACCCACTGCTTCAACCCTCGTATTTATTATTATTATTATTATTATTATTAGCAGTCATGAATGAGTTGACATTATTTATACTGTAGTTTAATAAATAATGAACAAACAAAACACTCACCACTCATAAGGCAGACGAACTCTGATGACTTGTGATGATTAAAAAAATTTAAATTATAATTCTTTATTTCTCTATTGATATTACATGCAGTTACTGATGACAGTTGAATGGAGATGATTATATGGAGTGTAACTGCATGGCATGAGACATACTTTCACCACCACACAAACAGCAATGACCGACTCGCACAGTGGCTGGAGACTGACTGACTGAGTGAGTGAGTGGCGGGTGGGAGGGCTGGCTGCTAGTTATTATTATTATTGTTATTATTAATAACATGTATTATTATTAACATGTATGTATTTAATAACATGTTATAAATAATAATAGTACATATTATTAATAACATGTATGTTATTAAATACCAATGAGTCAATCACTGCCTCTACCACTCCAGTCACACTCAATCTACAAGCACCAAACACAATGAATTATTGTGAAATGTTTGGAAGAGCAGGGAGACTAATGTTCACTCCAGCATAAACAAAGTCACACTGACGATGTGTCAACCACTCCCTCGTATTTTTGTACAATTTCCTTCTTCAATTATATCGTATTTATTATTATTATTATTATTATTATTATTATTATTATTATTATTATTATTATTATTGTTATTATTAGCAATAGCAGAAATGTTCGATTCTTTGCTGTGTTCAAGAGTAAACACATGATGTCACCGTCTAATACCTTTCCTAATAGCCATTCCAATATGCAGTCATGAATGGGTTTACATTATTTATTCTGTAGTTTAATAGCAAATAATGAACAAACAAAACACTCACCACACTGAGTGGTGGGAGGGCTGGCTGCCAGTTGCGGGGGTCGGAGAGAGGGTAGTAGGGACTCGCAGGTGGCGGGAAACTTAAATATGATTTGGCGGCTGGGAATTTGGTGGCTGAGAATTTGGCGGTTGGGAATTCGCGAATGTGTGAAGCCTGTGAAAGTTGAAAACGTGAATGTTGAGGGAGACCTGTAATTTTGATTGGTTTCACACCGGAAAGTACCTTAAAATTGAGCTCAAAGTAGCAGAAATGTTCGATTTTTGCCGATGTTCAAGAGTAAACAAGTGAAGTCACTGTCTAATACATGTCCAACTGGCCAGTCTAATACAGAGTCATGAATGGGTTGACATTATTTACACAATTATAACAATAATGCAGTAGTCTGCATAACAGTAAATCTTCTATTTTTTGTGTGAATAAAAATTCAAAATGGAAAGCAAGCATTAATATAAGAGGGGCCTAAGGACATGACTAATGAACAGAGAAAATGTTATTTTAGTGTTAGGAATGTCTGCATTGTTTATTCTGGACCCTATTTTGAAATTGGCATCTTCTGAAGTTTGTGAATTTGGCCAAATTACCAATTTCTGATCACTTTATTGGGTAGTTTATAACGAGCTTGTTTGGTATTCTGGTAGCGGGTGGTTAAATGATATACGTCTTCGGAGGCTTCTTACTTTATTGTTAAGTCATTGTGGGTACACAGGCTTGTGTGTTGTGCCCATGGCCCGGGAGGGCCATGCCCACGAGAGAGAGCTGGGAGGCCTTGTGTGTTGATGCCAGGCCGCTGTGTGAGTGAGGGCGAGGCAAGTCTGGGCATACTGAAGTGGCAAGGCCTAGGTGGCAGCACCTGAGTGGCGCGAAATATGAACTAAGCTGGCAGACAGCATGGGCTGTCTGTGCAGACAGTACAGGCTGTCTACATATGCTCGGCCACCTACCGCGCGTCGTCCCGACGCGACAATACTGGTAGTAAAAGAAACTCGGTCTCTCTCTCATAGGAACAGGGCACAGAACACAAAATAAAAACATATATATACATATGAACATGGAAAAAAAAAACTTCCTACAGGGAGGGAAGAAAAAAACATGGGGTGTGCTAAACATCGTGGTCAAAGGCAATGAGCGTCGATGGGCATCACTGCACGACTTCCTGCGTCTGGACAGATACTGCAACACGGGAGACATCGCTGCGGCTGAGCTGTGACGTAACAGGGTATGGTCTCCTCTGGAACGGTGAAGCAGACATCGTAGGAGTCGCTGCAGGTTTTCACTCAACCTGGGGCACGACATGCTGGTGCCCTCGAGTGAGGCGTCGACAAAACTCGGCAACTGGGCAGGACTCCTGGCAAGCGACTCAGGAGGACACTTCTCGACTGGTACTGTCGCTGGGCTGTCACTGCCGGCGAGCATGGAGCGAGTTGTGGAGCGAGTCGTGGCAGAGACGACTGGGCGAAACATCTGGGAGTCGTAACATCATACACCAGACTGCAGTGAGAGAGCTAGCAGTCAAAGTGACATCATCTTTGTGCAGGCTGCTCAATGAAGCTTGTGACACGAGGCTGACACAGCGCCTGCCGACAGGCCTGGCGGCGGCTTGACGAGTATCATCTCTCGACAGTTGGAGTTATAGCAGAGGTTAGCCTAAGCGTCCCCAGACTTGTTTCTCTATATATAACTGCACTCTGACGGTCTGGAGGTGAAGTGAAACAAATCTCGATGGGAATCGTAGCAGGTACGATTCTGCAGAACAACACGAGCGACGAGCATAAAAGCTTTCTGTACAAGGGAGCTCATATGCTCAGGGCTGAGAAATCAGCTGTCAAACACTGGTCATGCGGGTGACTTAGCACAGTGGTGCAACTCAAGGGTCTGACCACAGACCTCACTGGACACATGGAAAACTTACAAACACACCGCTGTACATACGGTACAACATGGCTTAACTAGCAAATGATGCTTTTCTGCGCATAAAACTGACTAAGACATACTAAAATGTGAGAACACTGACTGAGAGGAATTAATTAACACACAACATACTATATCTTCTCTCAATCTTCTCAACAATACTGAAATAATTACTAGAACACTCGATGTGACATCATGTGATGTCAGGCGTGATGTCGCAAGGTGACGTCAGCAGCAGTGATGTCAACAGACATCTCGAGGTGACGTCAGGCAGACATCGTGAGGTGACGTCAGCAGACATCGTGACGTCATGAAGTCGGGCAGCATCGTGGGTGGCGTCGATGTGATGCGGGCAGCAGACCACAGCATGAGGCCTGGGACATCTGGTAACTCACGTGGCTTTGTAGGTCTACGTGACATCGCCCACACCCACGTGACGTCGTGATCCACGTAGCTTCGAGTGGCCTCGGGCACTCGGATACACAGCACTGGCAATGAATTCATACGAAAAACAGCAGAAAACACAGCAGAGGGAGTGGGCAGTGGTGAGTGGTGTATGGTAGGCTGGTGGCGAGGAGCGTGCGTGAGTGTATGGCAGGGCGGGCATCTGGCGGTTCCTCCTCCCACCCACAAACACAAGGGAAACACACTGGATGCAGAAATCACCACAAAACTCACCTCTGCCTTGCTGAAACAGCTGTGCTGAGCTGAACAACAACAGCAACATACAAGTGACGCTGAACACGTGACTTGAGAAACAGCGTAGGGTCACTGGGACGCCATTACAATTCTCGGAGAATTTCGGCAAATTTCGGCTGGATCCTGCTTGTACCTGTGTCTGGATGCTCAAACGTGCAGACACGACATCAGGATAACTCGTTGAGAGACGGATGCTTCTTGTGTAGGGTGATGAAGTGAAGATGACTTCATACCTCTTCCTCCCTCTCTCCAGGCAAACAACTGCTGCGGAGCACCGCTGTCACCATTTATAACGAGCTTGTTTGGTATTCTGGTAGCGGGTGGTTAAATGATATACGTCTTCGGAGGCTTCTTACTTTATTGTTAAGTCGTTGTGGGTACACAGGCTTGTGTGTTATGCCCATGGCCCGGGAGGGCCATGCCCATGAGAGAGAGCTGGGAGGCCTTGTGTGTTGATGCCAGGCCGCTGTGTGAGTGAGGGCGAGGCAAGTCTGGGCATACTGAAGTGGCAAGGCCTAGGTGGCAGCACCTGAGTGGCGCGAAATATGAACTAAGCTGGCAGACAGCATGGGCTGTCTGTGCAGACAGTACAGGCTGTCTACAAGTTGAAATAGGCGAATGGGTGGTTTCTTGTACTCAATCAGCAGAACAGAAGGAATACTAGTGAAAGAGCTATGAGTTTGGTAGACTGGAACAATGGAATGGGACAAAAATAGGACGTAAAGTGGGTGAAATCGCCGATGCGTAAATATCACCACTGGGTTAATTGCATTCTAACTTAACCACTCTGTAATCCAGCAAAATCATTAATCCAACACCCTACAGGACTCAATGATGCTGGATTAGTAATGGCCAACCTGTACCACCAAACAAAATTCTAGCAGTTTTATAATTTTGTATATTCTTGCCAGACTCATCCTCCCCTAACCAGACAAAGCTATCAAGTAGCCTCCAAGCCCATGTACAGCGCCTGACCTCTTACCTGCTATGTATACTCCATCTTTATTTCTTTGTACTGGACTAAGCAAAACAAACACTGGCAGGCAAAAGATTCAATAAATGTCCTAATACCACTTTAGTGTCTTACATATTTATTTAAAACTTACTGGTAATTTTTTAAATGCAAAACTATGCTTATGAGAAATAGAACATTATAAAATAGGCAGATTACTTTTTGAGATTCAACATCTCAATAATTTACTGTATAACTCCGGTATTGACCAAAGATAAGTTACTTAATTATTGTAACTACTGGTACCATCTGACTTACGACTGAGTTCGGTTCCGACAAACCGGTCCTAAGTCGAAATGGACATAAGTCGAACCTTACTACTGAATATCAACATCACATTTTTGTAATGATTTTATTTTATTGTTTTATTTTGGTATTTCATTTTTTACTTTACTTTTTATGCTGTTAGTGCTGTATTTTATACTGTAAGGTTTAGGATAAACACTGTGTACACCACAAACAGTTGTTTATTTCCCAGAAATTTGGCATAGAAATCACGGTCATAAGTCGAATGGTTGTATGTCGAGCAGGTCGTAAGTCGGATGGTAGGAATATTATTATTACATAAATGGGAGAGTGCTAAACCCATAAATCATACAAACTTAAACTTCGCAATGCTTGCTCACTGGATACATGGAAAATCCCTATTACTTAAAATGAAGAGTCACGCATATGTACGTAGCAAATGAAAATTCAGATTAAAATGGTCTGTAATTGTCATGTATGTCATGATAAGTACATTTACCACAATACAGTGGAACCTCAAATATCGAACTTTCTTCGGTCCAGAAGGCTGTTCGAGTGCCTTTACCGAATGAATTTATTCCCATCAGGAATAATGTAAATTAGATTAGTCCATTTCAGACCCTCAAAAATACACTTATAAAAGCACTTACAAAAATACACTTACATAATTGGTCGTGTTGGGAGCAGTTCGATTTTTGAGATTCCACTGTATTCTCCTACATTTATACGAGTTAGTTTGCCCCCCAAAAATAGCTTTGTTACAACAGTCCAACAATTGCACTCGAATAATGGGTCCAGCAACTGGGTTCCCAACATTCTGCTAGGTAAGCACACACCAGTGCTAGCTTATTGTTTTTGAATGACCCAGTCACTTTTATAATCTTGTATGTAAGTGAGCCAAGAAGCAGTTTGCTGCCTACAAGCCAATGCTCAAAAGAATATGCTTGCCTCATAAGATTCTACAAAATAATTAATAAACAGAGCCCTTTTTTTTTCTTTTTTTTTTTTTGGTGATTCTATGGAAGGTTACCAGCTGCTAATAGGAAGGCTCAGGCATATAGCACCAAGACACAAGTAGCACTGTATTTTTCGGCATATAAGGTACATGAGCATGCAAGACATGTAAGACGATGTTACCAAACAGTTGTAACGTAACATTAGCAAACAAATGCTAAAGCATAACTCAAATTATTATAATAATTATAAATTATTATAATGATTATAATAAATCAAAAAGAAGATCATAACCCAAAGCTTACCACTGATCCTGACCTTGAGCACATAAGGCACAGGCTGATTTTGCAAGACGTTTTGTGGGAGAAAAAAAATGCCTCATATGCTGGTAAATACAGTGTCTAAAATTGTTCATTTAATTTCTCAAGAACCTTAAATTTTCAATGTAGATAAATGACTGAACATTTATGAAATGTGATACATTGCCAACAAGTAATTTATTGGGTTATCTTGGGTTAACCACCCAAGATAACCCAATAAAGTCATCATGTCAATGGGGACTGTTAGTCTTATTTCCCATTCAGGTCCTTTGATCTTCTACCCCAGGATACAATCCACAACAGTTGGCTAATACCCAGGTACCTACTTACTGCTAGGTGATCTGGGGCAGAAGATGTAAGGAAACATACTCTACATTTCACCCATCCTGGAATCCATCACAGTCTCTCATTGTATGAGCTGAGGTGGTTACCAACACACCATGAGCACCCATGTTTACTATCATGCAGTATATATACTGTATAGTATTCAAGTTCATGATAGCAACTAAGTGCAGTATTTTTTTAAAAATCCAAAAGTCTCAATTTCAATTATGCATTACCTTGCTTAATTTCATTTGCTTAACTTCATTATTGGTGTTCAATACTTTGTATGCAGTATTTTGTTGTCAAAAAATTCAGTATTACAACTTACAAGTTAACACTGTCTCTGTTTCTGGATGTGTTGAAAACATCTGACAAGATACAACACTAAGTGGATGTGTATTCTCATAATTTTCTGATATATATTTAAAAAAAATTAGGGCAATTTATTTATTTTCTTGTCTTTATTGTCTTTAACACTGTTTTCTTACAACTCCATCCTTTCTAGGCAAGTGTCTCCACACCCCATAAATCAGAAAAATAATGGTATAATAATAATGATAAAAATAATTTATCCTTAACCCTTAACTGTCCAAACAGATCTACGTTCACATGCGTAGTGCTCCAAAAGTAGATCTTTGTTTTTTTACATATTTTCAAATATAACAAAAAAAATGTAGATCAAAGTTTTTTTTACACGTTTTCAAATGTAAAAAAAAAAAAAGATCTACATTTTTTACATACTTTCAAATGTTGAAAAAACATAGATCTACGTTTGGACGGTTTAAGGGTTAAAGTAGTAACTCATACACACAGCACAAGGCTTTCCACATTAAGTGCTTCATTTAGGTTTCCCTATAACATTCATTAACCCCTAAACGATCCAAACGTATATATACGTTAACTCGCATAGTGCCCCAAATTTTTTGAGAAAAAAAAATAGTTTTTTTTTTTAATAGGAAAAAAGAGCATATGGCACCCAGGCATCCCCAATTATTTTAATATGGTGTGAAGCTTGGGTGGTAAATGCAGCAGCGAGGAGACGGTTGGAGGCAGTGGAGATGTCCTGTTTAAGGGCAATGTGTGGTGTAAATATTATGCAGAAAATTCGGAGTGTGGAAATTAGGAAAAGGTGTGGAGTTAATAAAAGTATTAGTCAGAGGGCAGAAGAGGGGTTGTTGAGGTGGTTTGGTCATTTAGAGAGAATGGATCAAAGTAGAATGACATGGAAAGCATATAAATCTATAGGGGAAGGAAGGCGGGGTAGGGGTCGTCCTCGAAAGGGTTGGAGAGAGGGGGTAAAATAGGTTTTGTGGGCAAGGGGCTTGGACTTCCAGCAAGCGTGCGTGAGCGTGTTAGATAGGAGTGAATGGAGACGAATGGTACTTGGGACCTGACGATCTGTTGGAGTGTGAGCAGGGTAATATTTAGTGAAGGGATTCAGGGAAACCGGTTATTTTCATATAGTCGGACTTGAATCCTGGAAATGGGAAGTACAATGCCTGCACTTTAAAGGAGGGGTTTGGGATATTGGCAGTTTGGAGGGATATGTTGTGTATCTTTATATGTGTATGCTTCTAGACTGTTGTATTCTGAGCACCCAAACAGACTTCTGGATTGAAATAATATCATAATCCGGGGGTCCACTGTGTGTATATATATATATATATATATATATATATATATATATATATATATATATACATACACACAGTGGACCCCCGGATTACGATATTATTTCAATCCAGAAGTCTGTTTGGGTGCCGTTATAGACCGAATTTGTTCCCATAAGAGATATTGTGAATTAGATTAGTCCGTTTCAGACCCCCAAAAATACACCTACAAAAGCACTTACAAAAATACACTTACATACATGTAATTGGTCGAGTTGGGAGCTGATCGTTAGGCGGGGCTCCACTGTATGTATATATGTATGTATATGTATATATATATATATATATATATATATATATATATATATATATATATATATATATATATATATATATATATATATATATATATATATATATATATATATATATATATATATATATATATACACACATATACATACATATACGTACATAAATATACATAAGCAGAGAAGGTGGCAGCAGTAGGCCTGAGGAAGTAGCGCCGCCATAACAGGTTGGGTGTCATCACAAATAAGAAGTGTACTTACCAAAAGTGAAGTGTAAATTATAAAAGTAGCAATATACAAGTGATAAGTGTGGTAAATGAGGACTCAAAAGGGCAATGAGAAAAGAATAGTTGAAGAAGTCAGAGGCGGAAGGGCGAGGTGCACGAGGCATCGCACAGCGAGCATCGTACAACGAGCATCGTACATCAGGCATCTGGATGGACGTCCCCTCTGAGTTGCAACGTACAAATCACCTGTTTGTGGTTGGCGGGAAGTTTTGAGTGGTAGAGCCAGCCCTACGATCACTGGTAGCTGGCTATCACAAACCCTGCTCCAGAGCGATTATCATACACACAACACCTAGCAGTAGTAGGAAGATAAAATTTGTAGGAGCAAGGAATAGGCAGGAGGATTAAGTCAGTGCTAATGGGACTACAGCCCTGACAACAGTTTCGAGAGATAATGTTTTAGGACACAAAGACAGTACAATCTGAGAAGCAAGTACAGTGGACCCCCGGTTAACGATATTTTTTCACTCCATAAGTATGTTCAGGTGCCAGTACTGACCGAATTTATTCCCATAAGGAATATTGTGAAGTAGATTAGTCCATTTCAGACCCCCAAACATACACGTACAAACGCACTTACATAAATACACTTACATAATTGGTCGCATTCGGAGGTAAACGTTATGCGGGGGTCCACTGTATTGGGTACACATGTAGTAAAAGGTAGTACATAACTGGGTGAAAGAAAGACTCGTTAACACACGCTAGTATTATAATTATTAGAATTACTCTCAGTGTTAATGGTATCTTATTAGTATTATGGATACACAGAGGTGAAATGTATTTCTGGGACATATAAACAACTGACGTGCTCATACACACATGCGCGCACACACATACACACTCGGGGCCAGGAGCTGAGTCTCGACCCCTGAAACCACAACTAGGTGAGTACACAGACCCACTCATTCACACAGCTGATCCTTGGAATTTGACCGTGTCCTCCCACCCCCCACAGACCTTTCCCTCCCCCACAGACCTTTCCCCTCCCCCGCTCTTGCTGTCACTCCCTTCTCCCTCCTATCTTTCTCTCTCCCCCTCACTCGCGTTTCTCTCTCTCATAGCCTTTTCCCCTCCCCTTCCCCCTACTCTCTCTCTCTCCCATAACCCTATCCCTCACCCTCCTCTCTCTCTATAGGCTTCTCTCTCCATCTCCCTTTTTCTATATTTCTACCCCTCCCTCACATTTCTCTCTCTCATAGCCTTTTCCCTCACCCTCCTTTCTCCCCCTCTCTCTCTCTCTCTCCCTCTCTTTCTCCCTCTCTCTACCCTTTCTCTCCCCCCTCACATTTCTCTCTCTCCCCCCTCACATTTCTCTCTCTCCCCCTTGGTCTTATCCCTCACCCCCATACTCTCTCCTCTCTCTCCCTCTTTCTACCCTTTCTCTCTCCCCCTCTCACCCTCTCCCTCCTCTAGCCTTCTGTGGTAAAAAAAAAAAAAAAAAAAAATGGGTGGCCCTAGAGGACGGAAAACCAGAGATCTGGTGGATGAACCAGGGAGGAAAGACTGGGAGTTAGAGCTCCAAAAAAGGGAGGAAGAGTGGGGAAGGAAGATAGTAGAGCTTGGTAAGAAAATGGAGGAGCGGATAGCTGAAGAGTGCAGGAAGTGGGAAGTACAGGTCTTAGCAGCAGAAGCTAGGATACAGTGCTTAGAAGAGAAACTGTAAAGCCTGAAACAGATTAGAGAGACAAATGACAATTCAGATGTGACAGGAAATTCAATGTCAGGCGCAGACAAGGGGACGGTAAGCAACAAAGGAGACATGCCGTAAGCGAAGGTCCTATCAGACCCACGTGGGGCCAGGGAAAAGACGAGGAGTACACTAAGATCAAATGACAGGTCCGAAGACAAAATGAACGTATGCTATATGCAGAGACTCTAACAGCCAACTGCAGTAGCAAGGGACAGCTGGTCATGAAAGACAGTTCACTGAGAATAGAAGTTTCAGATATGACAGGGACTGAAGGCAAGAACATGTCAATGGAAGGAAATAAAATGCCTCAGAGGAAGCAGATGGAGACTCAGTGGGAGGAGGAAAGGGTGAGGTCAGTTTTTGTGTACAGGCTCCAAGAAGCCAAGGGGGACAACTTCGAAGAAATAAAACAGGAGGAGAAAAAAATGATTGAAGGCATCATGAAAACAATAGGTGAGGGCGATATGACCCAGGTGACAAATTTTCAGAGAATTGGGTGGTTTGCGAGTGGAAGGACATGGCCTGTCAAAGTAATTTTCAAGGAAGAATCAGTTCGAACCAGGATTCTGCAAGAGAAAGCAAGACTGAGGGACAAACAGGGGTACCAGAGAGTATACCTCGACTGCGACAGAACACAAGAAGAAAGGACTACACTGAAAGAGAGGGTACAGAGACATAAGGAGGAACGAGAGGCAATGACGAAGATGAGCAGGACCCAGACACAGGAGGAAGGGCAAACACACCCCACAGAATCTCCCACCAAAAGACTCCAACCGCGACATTCCCAACGCAACTGAGCAACCTATACTACAACCCACTCACTGTTCCCTCTGCCACCAACCCCCATATCACAAACCTCACCCCAACAGCTGTCCCTTATGGGCATTCTGACCCCACCCCCATCATCACAAACCCCACCTACACCACAGCCCCATATAGGCCCCCACCAAGGCTCTCGCTCCCCAACCCCAATATTCTTGCATGACCACAATGATAGAAAAGAAACAAAGTTTGGTACACAAACGCGGATGGAATAATGAATAAACATGAGGAGTGGAACGAAAGAATCAGTGAGAAATCCCCAGACATCATAGCAGTCACAGAAACAAAACTCGCTGAGACAATAACAGACACAATCTTCCCAACGGGATATCAGATCCTGAGGGAAGATAGGAGGAGTAGGGAGGAGGGGTTGCACTGCTCATAAAACACTGATGGGGATTTGAGGAAATGGAAGGCATGGACATGATTGGAGAAAGAGACTACATTGTAGGTACAATTCAGTCCAGAGAACAAAGTAGTCATAGGAGTGATGTATAACCCACCACAGAACTGCAGGAGGCCAAGAGAGGAGTACGAAGAAAACAACAGGGTGATGGTGGACACACTGGCTGAGGTGGCAAGAAGAGCTCACTCGAGCAGAGCAAAGTTACTGGTAATGGGCAATTTCAACCACAGGGAGATCGACTGGGAAAACCTGGAGCCACATGGGGGTCCCGAAACATGGAGAGCCAAGATGATGGATGTGGTACTTGAAAACCTCATGCATCAACATGTCAGGGACACTACCAGAGAGAGGGGAGGATGAGCCAGCAGGACTGGATCTTGTGTTCACCCTGAGCAGTTCAGACATTGAGGACATCACTTACGAGAGGCCCCTTGGAGCTAGCGATCACGTGGTTCTGAGTTTTGATTATATAGTAGAGTTACAAGTGGAGAAGGTAACAGGAACTGAAGGGGACAGGCCAAACTATAAAAGGGGGGACTACACAGGTATGAGAAACTTCCTGCAGGAGGTTCAGTGGGACAGAGAAATGGTAGGAAAATCAGTAAACGAGATGATGGAATATGTGGCAACAAAGTGCAAGGAGGCAGAGGAAAGGTTTGTTCCCAAGGGAAACAGAAATAATAGGAAGACCAAAACGAGTCCTTGGTTTACCTGAAAATAGAGCGAAACACCAACGTCAAAGACCTGGGAGTGATCGTGTCGGAGGATCTCACCTTCAAGGACCATAACATTGTATCAATCGCATCTGCTAGAAAAATGACAGGATGGATAATGAGAACCTTCAAAACTAGGGAGGCCAAGCCCATGATGACACTCTTCAGGTCACTGTTCTATCTAGGCTGGAATATTGCTGCACACTAACAGCACCTTTCAAGGCAGGTGAAATTGCTGACCTAGAAAATGTACAGAGAACCTTCACAGCTCGCATAACGGAGATAAAACACCTCAATTACTGGGATCGCTCGAGGTTCCTGAACCTGTATTCCCTGGAACGCAGGCGGGAGAGATACATGATTATATACACCTGGAAAATCCTAGAGGGACTAGTACCGAACTTGCACATGAAAATCACTCACTACGAAAACAAAAGACTTGGCAGACGATGCAACATCCCCCCAATGAAAAGCAGGGGTGTCACTAGCACGTTACGAGACCATACAATAAGTGTCAGGGGCCCGAGACTGTTCAACTGCCTCCCAGCATACATAAGGGGGATTACCAACAGACCCCTGGCAGTCTTCAAGCTGGCACTGGACAAGCACCTAAAGTCGGTTCCTGACCAGCCGGGCTGTGGCTCGTACGTTGGTTTGCGTGCAGCCAGCAGCAACAGCCTGGTTGATCAGGCTCTGATCCACCAGGCGGCCTGGTCACAGACCGGGCCGCGGGGGCGTTGACCCCCAGAACTCTCTCCAGGTAAACTCCAGGTATGCATCGGCAATTTCGCCGACTTTGAGCCCTGTTTTTGGCCAATTCCGTTGTTCCAGTTTACCAAACTCAAAGCTATTTCTTTAGAACTCCATTTTTTCTATCAGTTGAGTACAAGAAACCACCCATTTACAGATTTGAACTACCCAATAAAGTGGTCAGAAATTGGCAATTTGGCCAATTTCACGCAAATTAAAAAAGATGCCAATTTCAAAATAGGGTCCAGAATAAACAATGTAGACATTCTTGGCACTAAAATAACATATCCTCTGTTCATTAGTCACGTCTCTAGGCCCCTCTTATATTACTATTGCTTTCTATTTTGATTTTTTATTCATACAAAACAATACAAAATTTACTGTTATGCAGACTAATGCATTATTGCAAAAATGGTATAAATAATATCAGTGCACTAGTGAAAAAATATTAGACTCCCCAGTTGACGTGTATTGGACGTGTGGTGTAATTTGCTTACTCCTGAACATTGGCAAAAATCGAACATTTCCGCTACTTTGAGCTCAATTTCAAGGTCGTTTTCATAGTGAAAGTAATGAAAATCATCTCTATTTCTGTAATATGTTTCCATTTTATCACCCGAGATCATGAAAACGAGAATACAATAAATACTATACGAAAATACACCTCAAAGTCGGCGTTTTAATCCAAAAGAACGGTCAGAGTTTTTTTTCTCATTATGCACTGCGTGCTGCAGGATTTTTTTTATGTGGTGCACACTGACCACATAGACTCATTCTCTCACATGTGGGCCTATCAGCTTTCTCCTGCTTGATTTGAAGCTGCTAGAATTTATGCGTATAAATACGTCAGAAACAGTGGCGCGTAAGACGTATATATACAACAAACAGTCAAAGGGTTACTTTGCCCCGTGACCCAACTCGTAACTCAATTTGCTTGTATATCAAATCAATTTTCCTCATTGAAATTAACTGAAATGCCATTAATCCATTCCAGCGGAACTCCTGGCTCTTGGGAGGCAGGAGAAAATACTTTATTATAATGCTAATATCAATTCTACGACTTATTTATCTATTGCAATTGATCTAATATGACATTATAAACAATACAGTGGACCCTCAACCAGCGATATTAATCCATTCCCGAGAGCTCATCGTTAGTCAAAATTATCGTTAGTCAAGTTAATTTTCCCCATAAGAAATACGTAATGGAAATCAAATTAATCCGTGCAAGACACCCAAAAGTATTGAAAAAAAAATTTTTTACCACATGAAATATTAATTTTAATACACACAAACTGAAGATTACATGCACAGTTACATGACACTTACCTTTATTGAAATCTGGTGATGATTGATGGGATGGGAGGAGGGGAGAGCATTGATCTTAGTGTTTAGAAGGGGAATCCCCTTCCATTAGCACTTGAGGCAGCAAGTCTTTTTCTGGGGTTACTTCCCCTGTTCTTTTAATGCCACTAGGACCAGCTTCAGAGTCACTGGACTTCTGTCGCACAACATATCTGTCCATAGATACCTGTACCTCTCGTTCCTTTATGACTTTCCTAAAGTGGTTCACAACATTGTCAGTGTACAGGTTGCCAACACGGCTTGCAGTAGCTGTGTCAGGGTGATTTTCATCAAAAAAGGTTTGCACTTCAAGCCACTTTGCACACATTTCCTTTATCTTAGAAGTAGGCAAATTCTTCAATTTCTCTCTCCCCTCCTCCAAAGCAGTTTCCTCAGGTCTGCCCTCTTGCTGTTCAAGATGATCTAGCAGCTCATCAGTGGTTAGTTCTTCACTGTCCTCCACCACCAACTCTTCCACATCCTCGCCACTAACCTCCAACCCCAAGGACTTCCCCAATGCCACAATGGATTCCTCAACTGGCATAGGATTCTCAGGGTTAGCCTCAAACCCTTCAAAATCCCTTTTGTCTACACATTCTAGCCACAGTTTTTTCCAAGCAGAGTTCAAGGTCCTCTTAGTCACTTCCTCCCAAGCCTTACCTATAATGTTTACACAATTGAGGATGGTAAAATGATCTTTCCAAAACTCTCTTAGAGTCAGTTGAGTTTCTGAGGTCACTACAAAGCACCTTTCAAATATAGCTTTTGTGTACAGTTTCTTGAAGTTGGAAATAACCTGCTGGTCCATGGGCTGCAGGAGAGGAGTGGTATTAGGAGGCAAAAACTTCACCTTAATGAAGCTCATGTCCCTAGAAAGTCGCTCTGCCAAGTCTGAAGGATGACCAGGAGCATTGTCTAATACTAGGAGGCACTTAAGGTCTAATTTCTTTTCAATTAGGTAATTTTTCACATTGGGGGCAAATGCATGGTGTAACCAGTCATAGAAGAAGTCCCTAGTGACCCATGCCTTACTGTTTGCCCTCCACAGCACACACAAATTAGCCTTGAGGACATTGTTTTTCCTGAACACTCTGGGAGTTTCAGAGTGATACACCAATAAAGGCTTCACTTTGCAATCACCACTAACATTGGCACACATCAACAGAGTAAGCCTGTCTTTCATAGGCTTATGTCCTGGGAGTGCCTTTTCCTCCTGAGTAATGTAGGTCCTGCTTGGCATTTTCTTCCAAAACAGGCCTGTTTCGTCACAATTAAACACTTGTTCAGGTTTCAGTCCTTCACTGTCTATGTACTCCTTGAAGTCCTGCACATATTTTTCAGCCGATTTGTGGTCCGAACTGGCAGCCTCACCATGCCTTATCACACTATGAATGCCACTACGCTTCTTAAATCTCTCAAACCAACCTTTGCTGGCCTTAAATTCACTCACATCACTAGTTGCTGGCATTTTTGTAATTAAATCATCATGCAACTTCCTAGCCTTTTCACATATGATCGCTTGAGAGATGCTGTCTCCTGCTATCTGTTTCTCGTTTATCCACACCAATAAAAGTCTCTCAACATCTTCTATCACTTGCGATCTCAGTTTCGAAAACATAGTTGCACCTTTGGCAAGAACAGCTTCCTTGATTGCCGTTTTCTTGCCCACAATAGTAGCGATGGTTGATTGGGGTTTTGTGTACAACCTGGCCAGCTCAGAGACACGCACTCCACTTTCATACTTAACAATGATCTCTTTCTTCATCTCCATAGTAATTCTCACCCTTTTTGCTGTAGGGTTGGCACTAGAAGCTTTCTTGGGGCCCATGGTGACTTATTTTGCAGGTGCAATCACTACAAAGGCTGTGATAATATGAAATGTTCCAGTTGTATGTTTGGAAGCGACCGCGGTGGCTGGCTGGCTGGCTTGTAAACACTGGCACCCAAGGGACAAGTGAGGCGCGCTCAGGCCAAAGTGGACGCGTATGGTATGGAACGAATAGCGCTGGTCGGGTTTTTAAGCGCTAGTCGAGGCAAAATTTTTGCGTTAAAATGTATCGCTAGTCAGATTTATCATTAATCGATGCCATCGCTGGTTGAGGGTCCACTGTATAAATAATGTAGAAACATGATATATACTCTAGAATGAATAAAATATGTCATTATGTGACGAGTTGTGGCGGCCACTCCCAAGGTAAAAATAATTATTACTCTAACCATATCTTCCCATTCTTGCCCTTCTGAGATCTTATTATGAGAGAAAATGGAGTTTGTGAGGCTACCTGCACTAGATCACTAGTTTCATAAGGAAAACACTGAAACAAAAGCAATTTTCTCGGATTTTTTTTTTGCCGAGTCAGGAGACGAGCCTACATTTTGGGTGAATATCTCGGAAGTAAATCAGCGTAAATACCTCATGCCTTCTCTGTGAGAAGGCACGAGGCACAAAGTACATACTATGCTCATACTGCCTCGCCAAGTTAACTATACGCACACATCGCTCGTGTTTTTCTACGATTTCATGCTTTAATTCAATGGACATCATCCTCTTCTTCTCAGCACTGTCTTTTGCACTTACTTTCTTAGGACCCATGGTTAGAAAGAAGAAATTTGGCAAAATAACTGCACAAAATGCAATCACAACACAAGAGAGATGCTTCCATGGCAAGGTAACCATGTGCACTGTTGTGGCATTCGCTGTGCCAACTAGTGGTGGCGTATCTGAAGCTCGCTCATAATTCAGATTTTGGCTCGCAATTCAAAGCAAAAAATCGACCAAGCAACAGCTCGTAACTTGGAAAACTCGTAAGTTGGGGCACTCATAAGTCAAGGTACCACTGTAATGGGTTTTTAGCTTCTGTGGAAACACCATAATTTTGTTGAATAGTGACCTTATACCTTGTGCTCCATTTTTTTGCTAAAGTAAAATTACATAACCAAAACATAATATATAATCTTTTATATTGTAATGATGGTTAACTTGAAAAATATTAAAATATACCGTATGTGTGTGCACGTGTTCATGCAAGTTAGGAGCGATACAGGTGTGTCCACACATAAGAGTAGAACTATATAGTATACCAATGTGAATTTAGGCTCGTAAAAATGTACAGAAGTAGAGCTACTTATACAAAACAGTGTATGTGCAAGTGTTCAAGTAAGCTTGGAGGCTTATAGAGGTATGTTAATACACTAGTTCGTTTGTGGAGACAAGGTTTGTTATGGCTGCATGTATCCTGCTCACTGCCAGGCAAGAATACTTTAATCCCAATAAACAGAGATTAAGATAAACTCTCAGTGCAGTGGTCATTTGAGCTTCAAGCCATATAGATGCGTCTACATACAGGAGTAGAACTATACATATCAATGTGCATGCAAGTGTTTGGTTGTATTAACGTTGGTAGAATTACCGACAATAAGTAAAAAGACACAACTGCAACTAATGTGACATTTTATTGTGGCAACATTTTGCTCTCCAGGAGCTTTGTTAAGACATTACAAACAATACATGGACACACAGGGTATATATGGGCTTAGAGTGAAGTATAGCAGTTGTAATACTAGTGGAGGTAGTAGTAGTATTAGTAGTAGTGATACAAGCTGACTTTCCACCACATGTATCATTACTACTACTACCTCCACTAGTATTACAATTAATACACCTCACTAAGCCTATATATACCCTCTGTGTCCATGTATTGTTTGTAATGGCTTAACAAAGCTCCCAGAGAGTGAAACATTGCCACAATAAAATGTCACATTAGCTGCACTTGTGTCCTTTTACTTAACAAATGTTTGGTTGTACTGTGTATGTACATGTGTGTAGAAATTCACTGAGAAGTGGATTCATATATCAATGTGACAATATGTTTTTGTTAAGATTGTTATGTTTATAAAGTGGTAGCACTTCCATAGTATACATATGGATCCATGGAGAGTTGTAGCAACTAGGACAGTCATCTACATCTGTGAATTACCTGTAAATGCACATATCACCCTTAACAATCACTGTACATCTTCATCACCTGTTGCATATTCATGGGGCCATTTTATCAGAGATACACTCAAACCAATAACTTTGCAATAGTTTGATATACTACTCTATACAAGAAATTACTGTATAATATTATATGTTGAGCGAGATATTTTGTATTTGTAAAATACGTAATGAGATTGTATGTGCCACATGTGTCAAAATTAATTTGAGTGTATCTAAAAAAATATTTCATGCATATTTCTATCTTTCAAAGCTTCACAATATCTTAAAGATTATTTTCAAGTACATATTTTTGTATTCTATAACAAGAAGTTAAATATGCTCCTCAGTGCTAAGAAATCTTTGGTACATTCATGTTACTCTTGTAGAAATTATACAGGTACTTATATACATGTATATGTAAAAAAAATTGTCATAAATTAATTTGCTGTTGCAATTACATACTCTAATGATCCAAAAGGGTATTTTCATTCACCTTTGATTATTTTTTACCTGCACATCAGTTTCATTTTCCTTTTTCAGTTTCATAAATGTATCTCTAAGACATAAATCAACCTGTTATTATTTTTTATTAACACATCAGCCATTTCCCACCAAGGCAGGGTGGCCTGAAAAAGAAAAACTTACACCATCACTCACTCCATCACTGTCTTGCCAGAGGCATGCCTAAACTACAGTTATAAAATGGCAACATTAACACTCCACCTTCAGAGTGCTGGCACTGTACGTACTTCCCATCTGCAGGACTCAAGTCTGGCCTGCCAGTTTCCCTGAATCCCTTCATAAATGTTACCCTGTTCACATTCCAACAGCACGTCAAGTCCTAAAATCCATTGGTCTCCATTCGCTCCTATCTAACATGCTCAAGCATGCTTGCTGGAAGTTCAAGCCTCTCGCACACAAAACCTCCTTCACCCCCTCCCTGCAACCTTTCCTAGGCCAACCCCTAACCCGCCTTCCCACCACTACAGATTTATACACCCTCGAAGTCATTCTATTTCGTTCCACCCTCTCTACATGTCCAAACCATCTCAACAACCCCTCCTCAGCCCTCTGGACAATAGTTTTGGTAATCCCACACATCCTCCTACTCTCCAAACTACAGATTCTCTGCATTATACAGTGGACCCCCGCTTAACGATCACCTCCAAATGCGACCAATTATGTAAGTGTATTTATGTAAGTGCGTTTGTACGTGTATGTTTGGGGGTCTGAAATGGACTAATCTACTTCACAATATTCCTTATGAGAAAAAATTCGGTCAGTACTGGCACCTGAACATACTACTGGAATGAAAAAAGTTCGTTAACCGGGGGTCCACTGTATATACACCACACATTGCCCTCAGACATGGCATCTCTACTGCCTCCAGCCTTCTCCTTGTTGCAACATTCACCACCCATGCCTCACACCCAAATTAAGAGCGTTGGTGTAACTATACTCTCATACATTCCCCCTCTTTGCTTACATGGATAAAGTTCTTTGTCTCCACAGACTCCTCAGTGCACCACTCACCTTTTTCCCCTCATCAATTCTATGATTCACCTCATCTTTCATAGACCCATCTGCTGACATGTCCACTCCCAAATATCTGAATACATTCACCTCTTCCATATTCTCTCCCTCCAATCTGATATTCAATCTTTAGTTACCTAATTTTTTTTGTTATCCTCATCACCTTACTCTTTCCTATATTCACTTTTAATTCCCTTCTTTTACATACCATACCAAACTCATCAACCAACCTCTGCAACTTCTCTTCAGAATCTCCCAAAAGCACAGTGTCATCAGCAAAAAGCAACTGTGATAACTCCCACTCTGCATTAGATTCTTTATCTTTTAACCCCACACCTCTTGCCAACACCCAAGTATTCACTTGTCTTACAACTCCATCTATAAATATACTGAACAACTTTGGTGACATCACACATCCCTGTCTAAGACCTACTTTTACTGGAAAATAATCTCCCTCTCGCCTACATACTCTAACCTGGGCCTCACTATCCTCGTAAAGACTCTTCACTGCTTTCAACAACCTACCTCCTATTCCATACATTTGCAACATCTGCCACACTGCCCCATCCCCCATCAACCCTATCATACACCTTTTCCAAATCCATAAATGCCACAAAAACCTCTTTACCCTTATCTAAATACTGTTCACCTATATGTCACTGCAAACACTTGGTCTACACAGCCCCTATCCTTTCTAAAGACTCCTTGTTCATCTGCTATCCTGCTCTCCATCTTATTCTTAATTCTTTCAATAATAACTACCACACACTTTACCAGGTATACTCAACAGATTCATTCCCCTATAATTTTTACTCTCTCTTTTGTCCCCTCTGCCTTAATACAAAGGAACTATGCATGCTCTCTGCCAATCCCTAGGTACCTTACCCTCTTCCATACATTTATTATATAAAAACACTAACTACTCCAAAACTGTATCTCCACCTGCTTTTAATATTTCTATATTTATCCCAGCTGCTTTACCCTCTTTCATTCTACCCACTGCCTCAGGCACTTCCCCCACACTCACAACTGGTTCTTCCTCACTCCTACAAGATGTTATTCCTCCTTGCCCTATACATGAAATCACAGCTTCCCTATCTTCATCAACATTTAACAATTCCTCTAAATATTCCCTCCGTCTTCCTGATACCTCTAACTCTCTGTTTAATAACTCTCCTTTCCAGTGGCCCGGTGGCCTGGTGGCTAAAGCTCTTGCTTCACACACGGAGGGCCCGGGTTCGATTCCCGGTGGGTGGAAACATCTCACACACGGAGGGCCCGGGTTCGATTCCCGGTGGGTGGAAACATTTCGATGTGTTTCCTTACACCTACTGTCCTGTTCACCTAGCAACAAATAGGTACCCGGGTGTTAGTCGCCTGGTGTGGGTCGCATCCTGGGGGACAAGATTGAGGACCCCAATGGAAACAAGTTAGACAGTCCTCGATGACACACTGGCTTTCTTGGGTTATCCTGGGTGACTAACCCTCTGGGGTTAAAAATCAGAACAAAATCTTATCTTATCTTCGTTCCCTAGGTTTTCTCAGCTTAATAATCTCACTCCAAAATTTTTTCTTATTCTCAACAAAATTTGTTGATAAAATCTCACCCACTGTCTCATTTGCTGTCTTTCTACATTGCTTCACCACTCTCTTAACCTCTCTTTCTTTCTCCATATACTCCTCCCTTCTTGCATCACTTCTACTTTGTAAAAACCTCTCATATGCTAACGTTTTCTCTCTTACCACTCTCTTTACCTCATCATTCCACCAACTGCTCTTCTTCCCTCCTGCACCCACTTTCCTGTAACCACAAACTTCTGCTGAACACTACTATATTCTTAAACTTATCCCATACATCTTCTACCCCCAGACTGTGATGAATGGTTTGAAAAACTGACAAGTTGAAGATTGAGACACTTATGCAGCATATGGGAATCTTTATTCAGGAAACGTTTCGCCACACAGTGGCTTCATCAGTCCAATACAAAGAGGAAGGCGTAAGGAGAGGAGGAGTATGAGGTAATCAGTCCCTCAGCCTGGAGTCGATGTGTTCAGTCCATCAATCTTCCTCTCTCCTTACGCCTTCCTCTTTGTATTGGACTGATGAAGCCACTGTGTGGCGAAACGTTTCCTGAATAAAGATTCCCATATGCTACATAAGTGTCTCAATCTTCACCCCCAGACTATACTCATACTAACCCATCTGTCTTCCAACAGTTGTTTATATCTTGCCCTAACTGCTTCCTCCTTTAGTTTATAAACCTTCACCTCTCTCTTACTTGCTGCTTCCATTTTCCTTGTATCCCATCTACCTTTTCACTCACTGTAGCTACAACTAAAAAGTTATCTGATATATCTGTGGCCCCTCTATAAACATGTACTTCCTCAAGTCTGCCCAACAGTCGTTAATCTACCAATACGTAGTCCAACAAACTACTGTCATTACGCCCTATATCATATCTTGTATATACTTATTTATCCTTTTTTTCTTAATATATGTGTTACCTATAACCAAACCCCTTCCTATACAAAGTTCAATCAAATGCTCCCCATTATCATTTACACCTGGCACCCCAAACTTACCCACCACACCCTCCCTAAATGCTTCTCCTACTTTAGCAATTAGGTCCCCTACCACAATTACTTTCTCACATGCCTCAAAAGTTCCTACACCTGTTATATATTTTATAAAAGCCTCATTAGCACATTCTTTTGACTATAATAATATAAAATTCTCACAAACAATTAGATCCTGGTCTATATCCTTGGCAAGTAGACATAGAGAAACTGTCTTGATTCACAAGAAGGAACATGTACAGGCACCTGAAGGTCTGCTTACTCTCTAGCCACTAAAGATTTTGTTAGCAGCTTCCATTATGAAATGAGGACTTTACTTTAGGAAGTTGAGCAAAATGGTAACACTAAGTTAATGGATTCTTTGAGAAATAGGGGGCCTTAATTAGAAGGAAGAGAGATGAATGGCATTTAACATGCAAAAGGAACAGTAGATAGAACAGCATATATTTTTAATGACGTTACATATCTAAGATACACCAGATTTTAAGGTTTGATGCCTATGAGAAATGGTATTTCTCTAGTTATTTCAAGAAAACGAATTTATTTAGTGAAATCAGTAAATTAAAACTTACACTGGTGTGCTCAAGACAAGAACACCAGTGCAAAAACTTTAAAGCTGACCAGATGCTTTAAAGGAGCAATTATGTCTACTAAGTTAAAATTGAATTAAAAATTTTATTTATATGTTGTACAAAGATAATGTAGTTTACATGTAATAAAACATTGTTAGGCACAAAACAAATCCACTAGCATGCAAATTAATTTTGGGCAAACTAAACATAATAAAACTTTAAATTCTTGGATACAGTGTAATAACTGGAGAATATCTCTTCTGGTGAGATTCAACATTTCAACTTTAATGTGTCTTACTTAAAGAAATATTTAATTTTTTGGTCGACTCTGTAGCCCTTAATTTGTCATATATTGAGATTTTTTCAAGAATCATCTTTACTCTTCTGGACCACTGAGAAACTGGGTAATCAAGCAGAAAAATTAACCTTATCTTTAAAATATTTCAAATCTACACTATACAATTTTATGCAATTTCCATCAGCCATTTAAGACATAATTTTTTATCTAAAACCTACAATGAAAACTCAATATTAAGATGAAATTAAAATTATTTCTTTTTTCTTTTTTACAGTGCTTTGGTTAATTATGTATTCTTTCAAAGAACAACTTGTGAGTCACATAAAGATCAGTCTATTAATTTCTATGATATAAGTGGAAGAACACTCCCTGGAAAAAAAAATTAAACACTTCAAACACTGATATATTTTTTAAGTCATAGCTCTGCAGGAATGGCCCTCCAAATATCATCGTGTTATTGGTTTATATTATTGAAGTTTATACTGTCACACATCAATATGCACACTTACACAAACCTACACCTACATATAAGTGTGTGCATGTGTGAGCACTTGCCTATGTGGCTGAATGGGTCGAGTCACAGCTCCTTGCCCCACCTCTTTGCTGGTTGCTATTAGGTCCATTCCTGGCTTCAGGAGCCTTATCATACCTCTTCTTAAAGGTATGAATGGATCCTGCCTCTACCACTTCACACTCTAGATTGTTCCACATCCTAACAAGTCTATGGCTGAAGAAATACTTCCTAACATTCCTATGATTCATATGTGTTTTCAGCTTCTAGCTGTTCTCTTGTGTTCCACGAATGATGCAATTATATTCAAATGCTTGAATTACTACATATATACAGCAACTGAAAAAAATTAATATCCTCTGGGGTTCTTCACAGACTTACGGAAAGCATTTGATACAGTAGACCACAATATCTTGCATTATGGGGCCAGAGGACGCTCTCTCAATTACCTAAAATCTTATCTTAGTGGCAGACACCAGTATGTATACATAAATGGCATGACCTCCAATACTCAGCCTGTAGTTGTTGGAGTGCCAAATTGAAGGAACTTGCAATCCCATTCATTGATAACTGGGACCTATTCTCTGGCAAACGTGATATTTATGCAAGGGATGGGGTTCATCTCTCTGGGGATGGAGTGGTTGCATTAGCCAATTCAATTGAGAGGGTAATTGATGACTTGTCTAGGAATTTAAACTGATAGATTGTAGAGGTATGGGTGTTTGTGAGAAACAATCAGGCTGCAGCATTAGGGTTAAAAATATCAGTTATTACCAGGATACCTCAGGGATATGTTTAACCCTTAAACTGTCCAAACAAATTTGCGTTCACATGCGTAGTGCTCCAAAAGTAGATCTACGTTTTTTTACATATTTTCAAATATATATATATATAAAAAAAAAAGTAGATCAAAGATTTTTTACTCGTTTTCAAATGTAAAAAAAAAGAGGATCTATGTTTTTTTACATACTTTCAGATGTTGAAAAAACGTAGATCTACGTTTGGACAGTTTAAGGGTTAAAAGACAATATTCAAAATAAAGTTGCTAGCAATGGCAAATTTATTGATCAACAAACAAGGAGAGATAGTAGAGGGCAACGAGTGACTAGCCCCCTTAAGGTATACTATACAAATAGTAGGAGTCTAAGAAATAAGATAGATGAGCTAGATTACTTGCAAGTGTAGGTAATATAGATATTATTGGTATAACAGAGACCTTGTTCAACCCGAAAGATAGAGAAATACCTTCTGAATGCAACATACAGGGTTATAAACTATTCCACATTGATAGGGTCAACAGGAAGGGTGGTGGAGTGGCAGTGTATGTCAGAGAAAACTTAAATTTTTGTCTTAGACATGATATAAGATTAGAAACATCGAACATAGAATCTGTTTGGCTACAGTTTCTCGAGGGACGTGACAAATTAATTTTGGGTGTGATTTATAGGCCCCCAAACCTTGATAGAGAGTGCAGTAAGCTGTTATGGGACGAAATTCATAAGGTATCTAGATATGAAAATGTTGTGATAATGGGAGATTTTAACTTTAGACAAATTGATTGAAACAATATGACAGGAAATCTTGAGTCTAGTGACTTTCTTAATACGGTTCAGGATTGCTTTTTAGAACAAGTTGTGACAGAACCAACTAGAGAAAACAGTCTGCTTGACTTGGTTCTTGCCAACAAAGATTCACTAATTAATAATCTTGAGGTTAATGATGAGCTTGGGGAAAGTGATCACAAATCACTTAGTTTCAATATATCATGGAATTACCCAGATAACTGCAATCAAATCTCTGTCTCAGATTTTCGCTTGGCTGACTTCATGGGACTGAAAAATTACCTGGGTGGGCTAAACTGGGGTGTCCTGACTATGGGTCAGGTAGGTGATCTTGGAGGCCAATATGACGTTTTTCAGAGCATAGTTCTAGCTGCCCAGACAACTTTTGTTCCGAGTAGGGAAATTAGATCTAACAAAAATGATCCCAAATGGATGAACAATAGATTAAAACATCTCAATGGTGAAAAGAAAGGCATATATAGGCATATCAAAAGAGGGGATGGGCAGTTAAGAAATCAATATATTCAGTTAAAGAGAGAAATAAAGAAAGGAATAAGAAAAGCAAAAAGGGATTATGAGGCTAAGGTCGCAAGGGATTCAAAGGCTAACCCAAAAAGGTTCTTTCAGGTATACAGAAGTAAGATTAGGGACAAGATTGGCCCACTTAAGAGTCACTCTGGTCAGATCACTGACAGTGATAAGGATATGTGTGAAATTCTCAATACCTACTTCCTCTCAGTTTTCACCCAGGTTAATACTAGCGATATTCCTGAAATAATAGATTATGTAGAACAGGATGATAATAAACTATGTACGATTGCGGTAACTAGTGACATGGTCCTCAGACAAATAGAGAAACTAAAACCTAACAAATCCCCAGGTCCTGATGAACTGTTTGCAAGGGTGCTAAAGGAATGTAAAGAGGAACTTAGCATACCTTTGGCTAATCTTTTTAACATATCACTACAAACTGGCATAGTGCCTGATAAGTGGAAAATGGCAAATGTAATACCTATTTACAAGGCAGGTGACAGGTCCTTGGCTTCGAATTATAGACCAATAAGCCTTACCTCCATAGTGGAAAAATTTATGGAATCAATAATTGCCGAAACAATTCGTAGCCATCTTGATAGGTACAGATTGATTAATGAATCTCAACATGGTTTTACAAAGGGGTGTTCCTGTCTTACGAATTTACTAACTTTTTTCACTAAGGTGTTTGAGGAGGTAGATCATGGTAATGAATATGATATTGTGTATATAGATTTCAGTAAGGCTTTCGATAGAGTTCCACACCAGAGGCTATTGAGGAAACTTAGGGCACACGGAATAGGAGAAATTTTTTCCTGGGTAGAGGCATGGCTGACAAATAGGCAGCAGAGAGTTTGTATAAATGGGGAGAAATCAGAATGGGGGCACGTCACAAACGGTGTTCCTCAGGGGTCAGTGTTGGGCCCGTTGTTGTTCACAATTTACATAAACGACATAGATGAGGGAATAAATAGTGACATAAGCAAATTTGCTGATGACACCAAAATAGGCCGTCCAATTCATTCTAATGAGGACACTAGAGCACTCCAGGATGATTTGAATAGACTGATGCAATGGTCAGAGAAGTGGCAGATGCAGTTTAATATTGACAATTGCAAAGTTCTAAATGTTGGACAGGTAAATAACCATGCCACATATAAACTAAATAATGTAGATCTTAATACTACTGCTTGCAAAAAGGATTTAAGAGTTCTGGTTAACAGTAATCTAAAACCAAGACAACAGTGCATTAGTGTTCACAATAAAGCTAACAGAATTCTTGGCTTCATATCCAGAAGTATAAATAATAGAAGTCCTCAGGTTGTTCAACTCTATATATCCTTGGTTAGGCCTCATTTAGACTATGCTGCTCAGTTCTGGTCACCGTATTACAGAATGGATATAAATGCTCTGGAAAACGTACAGAGGAGGATGACAAAGATAATCCCATGTATCAGAAATCTTCCCTATGAGGATAGACTGAGGGCCCTGAATCTGCACTCTCTCGAAAGGCGTAGAATTAGGGGGGATATGATCAAGGTGTATAAATGAAAAACAGGAATAAATAAAGGGGATGTAAATAGCGTGCTGAAAATTTCCAGCCAAGACAGGACTCGCAACAATGGTTTCAAGTTGGAAAAATTCAGATTCAGGAAGGATATAGGAAAGCACTGGTTTGGTAATAGAGTTGTGGATGAGTGGAACAAACTCCCGAGTACAGTTATTCAGGCTAAAACGTTGTGTAGTTTTAAAAATAGGTTAGATAAATACATGAGTGGGTGTGGGTGGGTGTGAGTTGGACCTGACTAGCTTGTGCTGCTGAGTCTGGCACTGTGCTCCTTCCTTGAGTGGAGGTGACAAGACTGGGTGGGTCATTGGGCTAATGCAGGGGGGGGGGTCATTGGGTTAATCCGGGGGGAGACATGGACCTGCTCCACATGGGTCAGTAGGCCTGTTGCAGTGTTCCTTCTTTCTTATGTTCTTATGTACGTCCATTACTCTTTCTTAGTTACATCAACGACCTCCCAAATGCATCACGACTCCTTAAACCAGTTCTATTCACAGATGACACCTATTAGGTCTTCTGCCACCCAAACCTGGCTATACTTTACACTGTAAACAGTGAACTACATAAAATATTGACCTGGATGATGACCAACAAACTTACTCTCAATATAGACAAAACCTACTTCATGATTTTTGGAAACAGAGCATTAAATATCCAGCTAAACATATTGATAAATGGTTCACCCGTTACGAGACACACTGAGGGCAAATTTCTAGGTCTCCACTCTGAGTGTAATCTTAAATTTCAGACCCACATCCAGCATATAATTAAGAAAGTTTCTAAAACGGTAGGTATCCTTTCCAAGATATGATACTATGTACCCCAAAGGGCACTCCTTACTTTATATCACTCTCTAATAGTATACCCTTATCTCACCTATGGTATTTGTGCTTGGGGATCTACCGTGGCCAATCACCTGAAACCTTTAATAACCCAACAAAAAGCGTGTGGATGATCACAAGCTCCAGCACTAGACAACACACCCCACCACTCTTCAAAAGCTTGAATTTACTTAATATACAAAATATACACACTTATTACTGTGCCTACTGTATATACAGAACATTAAACTCCAATATCAACCCTCCACTCAAACTTCTCCTAGACAGTTTCAACAATACACACAGGCATAACACGAGGCACAAAACACTTTTTGACATCCCACATGTCAGTCTTACACTATGCAAAAATGCAATGCACATAAAGGGCCCGAAGATCTGGAACTCTTTCCTTGAAACAGCAAGATGTTCCCTGCCCACAAATCAATTTAGGACTATCCTTAAAAATCATTTCATCTCTCAATAACAACCATACCCACACTATGCTAAACTATAACCAAATTTAAAGTAACTCTCCCAAATATTTTATTATCCCTTAATTATTACAAACTTAAAAATGTATGTTTGTATCATTAAATGTACTACCTCATATAATAGAGTAAAATATTGAACATTTGGATTCTACCACTGTTCACCTGTCTAGACTGTAAAGTACAATGGTACTTTGACTTACAAGTTTAATTCGTTTTGTGACCGAGCTTGTAACTCAACTTGCTCATACATCAAATCAATTTTCCTCAGTGAAATTAACTGAAATGCCATTAATCCGTTCTAGCCCCCAGAAAACCACCCCAATTATTTTGTTATGGGTGTTTAAATAAGAAAAGAATTTTGCCTTTTTTGCCACGCCCCAGCAATGTTTTAGAAATGCTGGAGTATATAAGATAATCCTTGAAGCACAGTGTAAGATGAGTGTCACTCCACTACTGACAGTGCAACAGTGGAGTGACATTTGATGATTGTGCACTGCCATGGCTTTATTTTTCACTGTTACACATCAACATGTCTGTATATCTGCTTGTTTCTGTCTATCTGTTTCTGTCTATTTGTTTATCTGTCTGTCTAGCTCTATGTTTATCTCTGTCTCTGCTTATCTGTATTTCTGTCCTCCTGTCTCTCTACTTGTCTCTCTGTCTCAGAGAGCCACTCATGAACCAACAGGTATTGCACACAATGCAGAGTCGTCATGTCTGATTCCTGAACAACTGAAAATGTGTATTACTTGCCAGTCATGCTTATTATGTCTTATATCTACAAGCATAGTACAGCACTTTGTCTGGATTTTTTGGGTTATCCTAGGTAATTTACACTATGTATCACTGTATTTATGTTGGACGAATCTTATTGTTGGACGAATCTTATTGTTGGATGAATCTTATTTTGGCTAGCTGGCCCAGTGGCTAACACGACAGTCTGGAGTTCTGATACTCTCTGATCGCAGGTTCTACCCCCGTCCATGGTATCGTTTGGTGTGTATTTACGTGTACCTGGAGTTTACCTGGAGAGAGTTCCGGGGGTCAACGCCCCCGCGGCCCGGTCTGAGACCAGGCCTCCTGGTGGATCAGAGCCTGATCAACCAGGCTGTTGCTGCTGGCTGCACGCAAACCAACATACGAGCCACAGCCCGGCTGATCCGGAACTGACTTTAGGTGCTTGTCCAGTGCCAGCTTGAAGACTGCCAGGGGTCTGTTGGTAATCCCCCTTATGTGTGCTGGGAGGCAGTTGAACAGTCTCGGGCCCCTGACACTTATTGTATGGTCTCTTAACGTGCTAGTGACACCCCTGCTTTTCATTGGGGGGATGGTGCATCGTCTGCCAAGTCTTTTGCTTTCGTAGTGGGTGATTTTCGTGTGCAAGTTCGGTACTAGTCCCTCTAGGATTTTCCAGGTGTATATAATCATGTATCTCTCCCTCCTGCGTTCCAGGGAATACAGGTTTAGGAACCTCAAGCGCTCCCAATAATTGAGGTGTTTTATCTCCGTTATGCGCGCCGTGAAAGTTCTCTGTACATTTTCTAGGTCGGCAATTTCACCTGCCTTGAAAGGTGCTGTTAGTGTGCAGCAATATTCCAGCCTAGATAGAACAAGTGACCTGAAGAGTGTCATCATGGGCTTGGCCTCCCTAGTTTTGAAGGTTCTCATTATCCATCCTGTCATTTTTCTAGCAGATGCGATTGATACAATGTTATGGTCCTTGAAGGTGAGATCCTCCGACATGATCACTCCCAGGTCTTTGACGTTGGTGTTTCGCTCTATTTTGTGGCCAGAATTTGTTTTGTACTCTGATGAAGATTTAATTTCCTCATGTTTACCATATCTGAGTAATTGAAATTTCTCATCGTTGAACTTCATATTGTTTTCTGCAGCCCACTGAAAGATTTGGTTGATGTCTGCCTGGAGCTTTGCAGTGTCTGCAATGGAAGACACTGTCATGCAGATTCGGGTGTCATCTGCAAAGGAAGACACGGTGCTGTGGCTGACATCCTTGTCTATGTCGGATATAAGGATGAGGAACAAGATGGGAGCGAGTACTGTGCCTTGTGGAACAGAGCTTTTCACCGTAGCTGCCTCGGACTTTACTCTGTTGACGACTACTCTCTGTGTTCTGTTAGTGAGGAAATTATAGATCCATCGACCGACTTTTCCTGTTATTCCTTTAGCACGCATTTTGTGCGCTATTACGCCATGGTCACACTTGTCGAAGGCTTTTGCAAAGTCTGTATATATTACATCTGCATTCTTTTTGTCTTCTAGTGCATTTAGGACCTTGTCGTAGTGGTCCAATAGTTGAGACAGACAGGAGCGACCTGTTCTAAACCCATGTTGCCCTGGGTTGTGTAACTGATGGGTTTCTAGATGCGTGGTGATCTTGCTTCTTAGGACCCTTTCAAAGATTTTTATGATATGGGATGTTAGTGCTATTGGTCTGTAGTTCTTTGCTGTTGCTTTACTGCCCCCTTTGTGGAGTGGGGCTATGTCTGTTGTTTTTAGTAACTGTGGGACGACCCCCGTGTCCATGCTCCCTCTCCATAGGATGGAAAAGGCTCGTGATAGGGGCTTCTTGCAGTTCTTGATGAACACAGAGTTCCATGAGTCTGGCCCTGGGGCAGAGTGCATGGGCATGTCATTTATCGCCTGTTCGAAGTCATTTGGCGTCAGGATAACATCGGATAGGCTTGTGTTAATCAAATTTTGTGGCTCTCTCATAAGAGATAGAGACAGAAATAGACAGACAAACAGAGACAGATACAGACAGACAGATTGAGAAAGAGACAGCCACAGCAAATCAGCCAGTCAGCCAGCCAGCTGGCCACCCAACCAGCCGGCCTACCGAGCATGTATTAGAAGTTCCAGAATTATTTCTCCTTACTTAGGGCATACGATATAAAACATTCTGGCAGGATGACGCTACCAGTGGTATCAAAATTGAAAGGATGTTATACACTGGTTATTATCGAGGTTTTTGATATTTCCTCTGTATCTCCTGCAAGTGGCGGTGTATCTGAAGCTCGCTCGTAATTCGGATTTTGGCTCGCAACTCAAAGCAAAAAAATCGACCAAGCGACGGCTCGTAACTTGGAAAACTCATAAGTTGGGGCACTTGTAAGTCAAGGTACCACTGTACAGTGGACCCTCGGGTAACGGTGGCATCGGCTAACATCAAAATCGGATAGAGGCATATTTTTGCGTCAAAATATTGGCTTAGCTAATACCCAAGAACTCAGTTAAGGACATTAGTCCCAAACGTATCCGCATGGCTGGAGCCGCCCGGCCACTCCGTGACTCCATGGTAGAGTCACGATTCCATGCATCCATGCGATATATTTTGTATTATTCATTGTTTTTAGTGCTTGTAACTGCTAAATAAGCCACCATGGGCCCAAAGAAAGCTTCTAGTGCCAGCCCTGTGGTAAAGAGGGCGAGAAATATTATTGAATTGAAGAAAAAGATCATCGCAAAATATGAAAGTGGAATGTGTTTCTCCAAGTTGGCCAGGTTATATAACAAACCCCATTCAACCATCACTATTGTCTTGGCCAACAAAAAGGCAATCAAGGAAGGTGTTGTTGCAAAAGGTGCAAGTATGCTTACAAAACAGAGATCACAAATACTCAAAGATGTGGAGAGACTGTTGTTGGTGTGGATCAACGAGAAACAATTATCAGGAGATAGCGTTTCTCAGTCAATAATATGTGAAAAGGCAAGGCAGTTGCAGGATGATCTAATTAAGAAAATGCCTGAAACTAGTGCTGATGTTAGTGAATTTAAGGCCAGCAAAGGTTGGTTTGAGAGATTTAAGAATCGTAGTGGCATACACAGTGTGATAAGGCATGGTGAGGCTGCCAGTTCTGAGAAAAAAGCAGCTGAAAAATATGTGCAGGACTTTAAGGGATACATAGAGGCTGAAAAATTAAAACCCCAACAAGTGTTCAACTGTGACGAAACAGACCTGTTTTGGAAGAAAATACCAAACCGGACCTACATTACTCAGGAGGAAAAGGCACTCCTAGGACACAAGCCTATGAAAGACAGGCTAACTCTCATGTTTTGTAGTAATGCTAGTGGGGATTGCAAAGTGAAGCCTTTACTGGTGTATCACTCTGAAACTCCCAGAGTGTTCAAGAAAAACAATGTCATCAAGACTAAACTGTGTGTGATGTGGAAAGCAAACAGTAAGGCATGGGTCACTAGGGGCATATTGCTCGATTGTTTCTATGACGTATTTGGCCCGTGTGAAAAAATACTTCCTGGAAAATAAATTGCCACTCAAGTGCCTCCTGGTAATGGACAATGCTCCTGCTCATCCTCAAGAATTGGAAGAGCAAATTGTGGGGGAGTTTAGTTTTCTTAAAGTGAAGTTTTTGCCTCCTAACACCACTTCTCACCTCCCACCCATGGACCAGCAAGTCATTTCAAACTTCAAAAAACTGTACACCAAAGCTGTTTCAAAAGTGCTTTGAAGTGACCTCAGACACTGAAATGACCTTAAGAGAGTTCTGGAAAGATCACTGACTGTAAGGCTGGAGGTGATGTCCTGGTAGTCAGTAAATGTGGGGCTGATAGTGCTGTCCTGGGAGACAGTAATGGTGAAGCTGGAGGTGCTGTCCTGGGAGACAGTAATGGTGAAGCTGGAGGTGCTGTCCTGGGAGACAGTAATGGTGAAGCTGGAGATTTTGTCCAGGTAGTCGGGAATTATACGCAGGAAGGAATACATATAAATGACCTCATAGGGGACAGGAGCCGTAGTAGAGAAACAAGTGTAGTCAATGATAAGATAAAACCAATATTGCAAACTAGAAATACCACAGGAAATAGCAAACAAGAGGACTCCACTAGCAATAGTGAGGATATATTACCAAAAACAACTGGTGGGAGCTCCATTGTTGGTGCTAGGGAGGATAGGAATAAGACAGGGAAACATGCACCAACAGGGAATACAGTCACAGAAACCCAAGGCAAATGGAAACAAAGCCTGTGCACATACTATGCACTTGGTATCTGCAGGCATGGGAAATCTGGAAAAACAGACGGGACATGCAACTATGATCACCCTAGAAAATGCCATGCCCATATGACAACAGGAAAATGCAAACTCCCTCCCTGTAAGCTTTTTCACCCTGAAATGTGTACCTCTTCAGTACAGGAAAGACTGCTATAACTTAAATTGCCAGGCACACCATCTAAAGGGGACAAAAAGATACAAAACATCCAGGCCATGGGAAAACCTGGGTAGCCACAGCCACTCAAGAGGGAGAGGTTTTTTAGTGCCAGGAAGGAAAAAAAACTGGCAGGAAATGGCAGAAATCGTACACCAAATCCAGTCATTCCTGGAGTGGAACCACAGTCGATGGCCTCCACTCCAAACCAACAGATACAGATACTAATGCTGGAAAAAAAATCCCCCCCCCAGTACCAACAATACCACCAGTCCGATGACATTCTTCTTTGCAAATATACAGGGTCTAAAGCCAGCAACAAACAACAAAATACCTTTCATCCGTGGACTGCTGCAGAGGCAAAGGCAATGTTTGCGGCTTTCACTGAGACCCACATAAAGGATCACTTGGACCACGAAATATGGATCCCAGGTCACAACCTATACAGATACGACAGAGTGAACAGGCAAAAGGGGGGAGTTGGCCTGTACATTGCAGAGTCACTTGTTTGCACAGAACTGCTTAATGCCTCAAATGATGTAATGGAAGTTTTAGCAGTAAAGGTTGAGAACTAAAACCTAGTCATTGTGGTAGTCTACAAGCCTCCGGATGCAACATCCCAGCAATTCCAGGAACAGCTGTTAAAAATTGACCACTGTCTGGAAAATCTGCCAGCTCCTGCACCCAACATCTTGCTCCTGGGGGATTTCAACTTAAGGCACCTAAAATGGAGGAATATAGCAAATAACATTGTTGCAGTAATAACACCAGGAGGCAGTTCTGATGAAAACTCACACTCACACGAGCTTTTAAATCTCTGCACAAAATTCAATTTAAACCAGCAAATAATAGAGCCTACTAGACTGGAGAATACACTAGACCTCATCTTCACTAACAATAATGATCTGATAAGAAATGTCACCATATCAAAAACAATATACTCAGATCACAACATAATTGAGGTTCAGACATGTATGCGTGGAGCCCCAGACCGACATAATGAGACTAGTCACGAGGGAGCATTCACCAAATTCAACTTCAATAACAAAAACATAAAGTGGGACCAAGTAAACCAAGTCCTAACCGATATAAGCTGGGAAGATATACTACCTGGAGAGTTTACCTGGAGAGAGTTCCGGGGGTCAACGCCCCCGCGGCCCGGTCTGAGACCAGGCCTCCTGGTGGATCAGAGCCTGATCAACCAGGCTGTTGCTGCTGGCTGCACGCAAACCAACATACGAGCCACAGCCCGGCTGATCCGGAACTGACTTTAGGTGCTTGTCCAGTGCCAGCTTGAAGACTGCCAGGGGTCTGTTGGTAATCCCCCTTATGTGTGCTGGGAGGCAGTTGAACAGTCTCGGGCCCCTGACACTTATTGTATGGTCTCTTAACGTGCTAGTGACACCCCTGCTTTTCATTGGGGGGATGGTGCATCGTCTGCCAAGTCTTTTGCTTTCGTAGTGGGTGATTTTCGTGTGCAAGTTCGGTACTAGTCCCTCTAGCGCTCCCAATAATTGAGGTGTTTTATCTCCGTTATGCGCGCCGTGAAAGTTCTCTGTACATTTTCTAGGTCGGCAATTTCACCTGCAACAAAGACCCCAACTTATGCCTAGAACAGATTAACTTGGTGGCACTCGATGTATGCACAAGGCTTATTCCTCTAAGAAAAAGGAGGAGTAGATGTAAAATAGAAAGAGACAGGCACTCCCTTTACAGGCGACGGAAAAGAATAACAGAGGGGCTAAAAGAGGTCAATATATCTGAAATGCGTAGGGAGACACTGGTCAGAGAAATAGCAAGCATCGAACTTAAGCTAAAGGAATCTTATAGGAGTCAGGAATCACGGGAAGAACTAAAAGCCATAAATGAAATCGAAAGAAACCCAAAGTATTTCTTCTCCTATGCCAAATCAAAGTCGAGAACAACGTCCAGTACTGGGCCCCTACTTAAACAAGATGGGTCCTACACAGATGACAGCAAGGAAATGAGTGAGCTACTCAAGTCCCAATATGACTCAGTTTTTAGGAAGCCGCTAACCAGACAGAGTCGAAGATCAAAATGAATTTTTTATGAGAGGGCCACAAAATTTGATTAACACAAGCCTATCCGATGTTATCCTGACGCCAAATGACTTCGAACAGGCGATAAATGACATGCCCATGCACTCTGCCCCAGGGCCAGACTCATGGAACTCCGTGAGTTCCCCAATCACGAGCCTTTTCCATCCTATGGAGAGGGAGCATGGACGAGGGGGTCATCCCACAGTTACTAAAAACAACAGACATAGCCCCACTCCACAAAGGGGGCAGTAAAGCAACAGCAAAGAACTACAGACCAATAGCACTAACATCCCATATCATAAAAATCTTTGAAAGGGTCCTAAGAAGGAAGATCACCACCCATCTAGAAACCCATCAGTTACACAACCCAGGGCAACATGGGTTTAAAACAGGTCGCTCCTGTCTGTCTCAATTATTGGATCACTACGACAAGGTCCTAAATGCACTAGAAGACAAAAAGAATGCAGATGTAACATATACAGACTTTGCAAAAGCCTTCGACAAGTGTGACCATGGCGTAATAGCGCACAAAATGCGTGCTAAAGGAATAACAGGAAAAGTTGGTCGATGGATCTATAATTTCCTCACTAACAGAACACAGAGAGCAGTCGTCAACAGAGTAAAGTCCGAGGCAGCTACGGTGAAAAGCTCTGTTCCACAAGGCACAGTACTCGCTCCCATCTTGTTCCTCATCCTCATATCCGACATAGACAAGGATGTCAGCCACAGCACCGTGTCTTCCTTTGCAGATGACACCCGAATCTGCATGACAGTGTCTTCCATTGCAGACACTGCAAGGCTCCAGGCGGACATCAACCAAATCTTTCAGTGGGCTGCAGAAAACAATATGAAGTTGAACAATGAGAAATTTCAATTACTCAGATATGGTAAACACGAGGAAATTAAATCTTCATCAGAGTACAAAACAAATTCTGGCCACAAAATAGAGCGAAACACCAACGTCAAAGACCTGGGAGTGATCATGTCGGAGGATCTCACCTTCAAGGACCATAACATTGTATCAATCACATCTGCTAGAAAAATGACAGGATGGATAATGAGAACCTTCAAAACTAGGGAGGCCAAGCCCATCATGACACTCTTCAGGTCACTTGTTCTATCTAGGCTGGAATATTGCTGCACACTAACAGCATTTTTCAAGGCAGGTGAAATTGCTGACCTAGAAAATGTACAGAGAACCTTCACGGCATGCATAACGGAGATAAAACACCTCAATTACTGGGAGCGCTTGAGGTTCCTAAACCTGTATTCCCTGGAATGCAGGCGGGAGAGATACATGATTATATACACCTGGAAAATCCTAGAGGGACTAGTACCGAACTTGCACACGAAAATCACTCACTACGAAAGCAAAAGACTTGGCAGACGATGCAACATTCCCCCAATGAAAAGCAGGGGTGTCACTAGCACGTTAAGAGACCATACAATAAGTGTCAGGGGCCCGAGACTTTTCAACTGCCTCCCAGCATACATAAGGGGGATTACCAACAGACCCCTGGCAGTCTTCAAGCTGGCACTGGACAAGCACCTAAAGTCGGTTCCTGACCAGCCGGGCTGTGGCTCGTACGTTGGTTTGCATGCAGCCAACAGCAACAGCCTGGTTGATCAGGCTCTGATCCACCAGGAGGCCTGGTCACAGACCGGGCTGCGGGGGCGTTGACCCCCGGAACTCTCTCCAGGTAAACTCCAGGCAGTATCCTCAGTTGCATAAACCTTATAGGTAAGGCTTGGAAGGGAGTGACTTCCAGGATTTTGAACTGTGCTTGGAGAAAATTGTGGCCAGAATGTGTACAAGAGAGGGATTCTGAAGGGTTTGGGACTAACCTTGAGGAGCCTATGCCAGTTGTGGAATCTATTGTGGCATTGGGAAAGTCCATGGGGTTGGAGGTTAGTGGCGAGGATGTGGAAGGGTTGGTGGAGGACGACGAAGAGCTAACCGCTACAGAGCTGCAAGAGCTTCAGGTCCAACAGCAACAGATCACAGCTCAGGAATTTGCTTCAGAGGAGGAGGAAAAGAGATGGAGGAAGTTGCCTTCGTCAAAGATTAAGGACATTTGTGCAAAGTGGGTTGAAGTGCAAATCTTTATAGATGAACATTACCCTGACACAGCTGTTGCAAGCCGTATTGGCAACATGTACAATGACACTCTTGTGTCCCATTTTAGGGAAATCTTAGAGACGCCAGAAACAGAGCTCTATGGAAAGATATTTGGTGTGACAGGGGTCCAGTGATTCTCAAGCTGGTTCTAGTGGCATTAAGAAACAAAGAAGGGAGGTAACCCCAGAAAAGTACTTGTTACCTTAAGTCTTTATGGAAGGGGATTCCCATTCCAAACTGTATACTCCTCCATCCTCTGCCCTCCTCCCATCTCATCACTCATAAGTCCTCAATAAAAGTAAGTGTCATTTCAGTATTGTTTATTGTGCATGTTTCATTGTTTTCTGTGTAGGAAAATGTATATTTCATGTAAAAAAATGATTGTGTTTAATATTTTTGGGTGTCTGGAATGGATTAATTAGATTTCCATTATTTCTTATGTGGAAAATTAATTTGGCTAAAGGCAAAATCGGTTAAAAGCCAGCTTTCTGGAACAGATTAATGCCGTTACCCGAGGGTCCACTATATTAGGTTAAGTCTGCCTGAAATGCCTCAGCACGATAGTGGCTTTCTTTCTTTGTACCAATCAAATTGTGAAATGTAAACACACATTGGTTTAACCTTAGCAAAGAAATAAAATTTTGTTTTTATTTTACTTATCTCTCAAACAGTCTGTCCCTGTTCACCTTGTCAATTCCTCTCAGTATTTTATATGGTGTTATTATATCCCTCCCCACCAAAGTCCTTCAGTGTTATCAGGTTGAGTTCCCTTAACTTCTCATAGGACATACCACTTAACTCAGAGAATAGTCTTTTAGAAACCTCTACAATTTCTCTAATTTCTTGATATGCCTGATCAGGTGCATGTTACATATGGTGCTGCATACTCTAATATCAATCCTACCCTAAAACTCATAGGTATAACACTAGACACAAAAATCTCTTTGATATTATTCAAGTCTGACTCAACTTGTGTAAAAGTTCAATGTGCATAAAAGAACCTAGTCTGAAGATTCCAGAGGTTTCCAATTTAAAGCTACTGTTGAAAAGCACTTCCTCACCCCTGGCTGTCTTCAAGAGGAAGCTGGACAGATACCTAAAGCCAGCCGGGCTGTGGTTCGTACGTTGAATTGCATGCAGGTTGGCAGTAACAGCCTGGTTGATCAGGCCCTGATCTACCGTAAGGCCTGGTCATGGACCAGGCCGCAGAGGGCTTTGATGCCTGGAACACTTTCCATGTGTCCTGAAACCTTGTCTATCATCCAATATTGTCACTGTTCTTGTTCTATCTTTCCTTCAATTCTCATGTATTACTAGATAGGCATATACTCTCTCTACATATTTTGCACCAATTCAGGTAATTAGCTTCATTCTTAATGTAATTATTATTAGAATTTTTAATTTGAATTACTGAATACTTTTAATTTACCATCATCTAAGTACATATTCCTATAGTCATGTACTTTGCCATGATTGTATCTGCTTCATATAAATTTGAGTCATTCTCATTGAAATTTATTTTACTGAGTATCACTAATACTATCTCATCGTATTTTGTAATAATTCAGGTTATGAGTTTAATTCTTACTGTAATTCTATTAGAATTTTTATTTTGAAATAACTGAAAAATTTTAATATAGTATAGCCTAAGTGTTCTTATTCCCATGCACCTTGCTATGATTTTATCTGCTTCTTGATTCATTTTCATTGAATCTTTTTTACTGTTAATATCATTAATGTCTTGGGAAAGTGGAGATGAATCCTTCCTCCGTAAGTCATGCATGTCATACGAGGCAGCTGAAGTGCTGGGTGAAAGGAGCTAGTAACCCCTTCTCTCGTATAAATTACTAAATGTATAAAAGAAAAACTTTATGCTTCTTTTTTCAGGTCACCCTACATGTGGGAGATGGCTATTATTAAAAAAAAAATACACATACAGGAGGGCTCTGCTTATACAGCAGGTTAGGTTCTGGGCTACTGCTCTGAAGCGAGTCACTGTAAAGTGAATCACAGCTTTTTTTTCACTTTCAAATGAATATAAAAGCCTGATAACATGTTAGGAAGACTGAATAAATGTAAAATGGGTAAACTGAAAACTGTTGTAAGGCAGGGCCTGCCTGTATTTAACATACTAAAGTCCTTCTAGATGTAAGTTGGGCTGAAGTTTGCCCAAAATGCTATGGATAACTAAGGAGGCTTTCTATGTTAAAGTAATGACATACAATTTTCTGCAAATGATGTATCATGTGAAAACAGATTTTTATTTGACTTGATTCGATATGGGCCTGACGTACATGGTGTACAGTGTCGTGAATGACTCCTTCAGATGTCAGAAAGCTATTCTTAGATTTCCCCTCAAGGAATGTTCCTTGATGTTGGTGAGGGGCTCTTGATTTAGGGAATTGGATCTGTGCTCCAGTTCCCCGAATTAAGCCTGAATGCCTTCCACATCCCCCCCCAGGCGCTGTATAATCCTCCGGGTTTAGCGCTTCCCCCTTGATTATAATAATAATAATATTCTTAGATTTACCAGGTTTACACACAGTTCAGCAGTTATTAGTTTGATGGGTGCTTCAGGTGCTATGCTCATTATAATACTCACCCCAAGGTCCCTCTCCTTAGGTGAGGTTTACAGCCTTTGTCCCCCAAAACTGTACTGTCTGTAGTCTTTGACCTTCCCCAAGCTTCCTAATTTTGCACTTGGTGGGTTTAAACTCCTGGAGCCATTTATCAAACCAAGCCAGTAGCCTGTCCAGATTTATTTGTATCCTTTCCTGTCTTTGTCAGATTGTATATTCTCTGCATTAGTCTCACTGCCAGATATCTGTGAACAGGGACACCAACCATCCCTGCTGTCATATCAATGTATACAATAAACACACTGGCCCTAGGACTGATCCTTGTGAAATCTCACTCGTCACATTCACCCATTCCAACACCTCTTCACAGACTCACTCAAAATTGTAATGACATGATTGCAATTGTCTTATTACGATTTCGTGAGTCATGATGACAGCTTTGAAGGAACCTGAGCTAGTGCAAGCTACAAACATGCTGTTATGGGATTTGTCTGTAAAAACCTGCATGTATGGTCACAGTGTGGCCCAGAATATCTTCCTTATGGTATATAAAACATATCTAGTTGGATGAATCCTGTTTTAGCCAGCTAGCCAAGTGGCTAATGCACTGTCCTGCGAGTTTTAGAACTAACATACCATGGGTTCAAGCCCCACTGTTCTGTGGTTTGACCACCACTCGTTCCATTCCTGTCAGGTGTGCCTTAATCCACTGTAGTGCTTTTCCTGTTATTCCTTTCTCCTCCTCTAGTTTTTGTACTAGTCTCTTTTACGGTACTGTGTCAAAAGCCTTCTTATAGTCCAAGAAAATGCTATCTACCCATCCCTCTCCCTCTCCTGTTCTACTGCTGCAGCACTCATCGGGTGTGGGTGCAAATATTTCAAAAAGAACTACAGTCTGTCTTAGTGAAAGAAATACAGTATCTCGGAAATACTGTCAAACGTGCATTACTTAAAACACTGAAATTCTGTCTCGGAAATACTGCCTCAAGTACATTACTTAAAATATTTCAGTAAGAAAGCCTGGAGTGGTTCATATAGGAATAGCTTACCTGGAGTTTACCTGGAGAGAGTTCCGGGGGTCAACGCCCCCGCGGCCCGGTCTGAGACCAGGCCTCCTGGTGGATCAGAGCCTGATCAACCAGGCTGTTGCTGCTGGCTGCACGCAAACCAACATACGAGCCACAGCCCGGCTGATCCGGAACTGACTTTAGGTGCTTGTCCAGTGCCAGCTTGAAGACTGCCAGGGGTCTGTTGGTAATCCCCCTTATGTGTGCTGGGAGGCAGTTGAACAGTCTCGGGCCCCTGACACTTATTGTATGGTCTCTTAACGTGCTAGTGACACCCCTGCTTTTCATTGGGGGGATGGTGCATCGTCTGCCAAGTCTTTTGCTTTCGTAGTGGGTGATTTTCGTGTGCAAGTTCGGTACTAGTCCCTCTAGGATTTTCCAGGTGTATATAATCATGTATCTCTCCCTCCTGCGTTCCAGGGAATACAGGTTTAGGAACCTCAAGCGCTCCCAATAATTGAGGTGTTTTATCTCCGTTATGCGCGCCGTGAAAGTTCTCTGTACATTTTCTAGGTCGGCAATTTCACCTGCCTTGAAAGGTGCTGTTAGTGTGCAGCAATATTCCAGCCTAGATAGAACAAGTGACCTGAAGAGTGTCATCATGGGCTTGGCCTCCCTAGTTTTGAAGGTTCTCATTATCCATCCTGTCATTTTTCTAGCAGATGCGATTGATACAATGTTATGGTCCTTGAAGGTGAGATCCTCCGACATGATCACTCCCAGGTCTTTGACGTTGGTGTTTCGCTCTATTTTGTGGCCAGAATTTGTTTTGTACTCTGATGAAGATTTAATTTCCTCATGTTTACCATATCTGAGTAATTGAAATTTCTCATCGTTGAACTTCATATTGTTTTCTGCAGCCCACTGAAAGATTTGGTTGATGTCTGCCTGGAGCTTTGCAGTGTCTGCAATGGAAGACACTGTCATGCAGATTCGGGTGTCATCTGCAAAGGAAGACACGGTGCTGTGGCTGACATCCTTGTCTATGTCGGATATAAGGATGAGGAACAAGATGGGAGCGAGTACTGTGCCTTGTGGAACAGAGCTTTTCACCGTAGCTGCCTCGGACTTTACTCTGTTGACGACTACTCTCTGTGTTCTGTTAGTGAGGAAATTATAGATCCATCGACCGACTTTTCCTGTTATTCCTTTAGCACGCATTTTGTGCGCTATTACGCCATGGTCACACTTGTCGAAGGCTTTTGCAAAGTCTGTATATATTACATCTGCATTCTTTTTGTCTTCTAGTGCATTTAGGACCTTGTCGTAGTGGTCCAATAGTTGAGACAGACAGGAGCGACCTGTTCTAAACCCATGTTGCCCTGGGTTGTGTAACTGATGGGTTTCTAGATGCGTGGTGATCTTGCTTCTTAGGACCCTTTCAAAGATTTTTATGATATGGGATGTTAGTGCTATTGGTCTGTAGTTCTTTGCTGTTGCTTTACTGCCCCCTTTGTGGAGTGGGGCTATGTCTGTTGTTTTTAGTAACTGTGGGACGACCCCCGTGTCCATGCTCCCTCTCCATAGGATGGAAAAGGCTCGTGATAGGGGCTTCTTGCAGTTCTTGATGAACACAGAGTTCCATGAGTCTGGCCCTGGGGCAGAGTGCATGGGCATGTCATTTATCGCCTGTTCGAAGTCATTTGGCGTCAGGATAACATCGGATAGGCTTGTGTTAATCAAATTTTGTGGCTCCCTCATAAAAAATTCATTTTGATCTTCGACTCTCAGTCTGGTTAGCGGCTTGCTAAAAACTGAGTCATATTGGGACTTGAGTAGCTCACTCATTTCCTTGTTGTCATCTGTGTAGGACCCATCTTGTTTAAGTAGGGGCCCAATACTGGACGTTGTTCTCGATTTTGATTTGGCATAGGAGAAGAAATACTTTGGGTTTCTTTCGATTTCATTTATGGCTTTTAGTTCTTCCCGCGATTCCTGACTCCTAAAGGATTCTTTTAGCTTAAGTTCGATGCTTGCTATTTCTCTGACCAGTGTCTCCCTACGCATTTCAGATATATTGACCTCTTTTAGCCGCTCTGTTATTCTTTTCCGTCGCCTGTAAAGGGAGCGCCTGTCTCTTTCTGTTTTACATCTACTCCTCCTTTTTCTTAGAGGAATAAGCCTTGTGCATACATCGAGTGCTACCGAGTTAATCTGTTCTAGGCATAAGTTGGGGTCTGTGTTGCTTAGTATATCTTCCCAGCTTATATCGGTTAGGACTTGGTTTACTTGGTCCCACTTTATGTTTTTGTTATTGAAGTTGAATTTGGTGAATGCTCCCTCGTGACTAATCTCATTATGTCGGTCTGGGGCTCCGCGCATACATGACTGAACCTCAATTATGTTGTGATCTGAGTATATTGTTTTTGATATGGTGATATTTCTTATCAGATCATCATTGTTAGTGAAGATGAGGTCTAGTGTATTCTCCAGTCTAGTAGGCTCTATTATTTGCTGGTTTAAATTGAATTTTGTGCAGAGATTTAAAAGCTCGCGTGAGTGTGAGTTTTCATCAGAGCTGCCTCCTGGTGTTATTACTGCAACAATATTATTTGCTATATTCCTCCATTTTAGGTGCCTTAAGTTGAAATCCCCCAGGAGCAAGATGTTGGGTGCAGGAGCTGGAAGGTTTTCCAGACAGTGGTCAATTTTTAACAGCTGTTCCTGGAATTGCTGGGATGTTGCATCCGGAGGCTTGTAGACTATCACAATGACTAGGTTTTGGTTCTCGACCTTTACTGCTAAAACTTCCACTACATCATTTGAGGCATTAAGCAGTTCTGTGCAAACAAGTGACTCTGCAATGTACAGGCCAACCCCCCCCTTTTGCCTGTTCACTCTGTCACATCTGTATAGGTTGTAACCTGGGATCCATATTTCATTGTCCAAGTGATCCTTTATGTGGGTCTCAGTGAAAGCCGCGAACATTGCCTTTGCCTCTGCAAGCAGTCCACGGATGAAAGGTATTTTGTTGTTTGTTGCTGGCTTTAGACCCTGTATATTTGCAAAGAAGAATGTTATCGGACTGGTGGTATTGTTGGTACTGGGGGGGGATTTTTTTTCCGGCATTAGTATCTGTATCTGTTGGTTTGGAGTGGAGGCCATCGACTGTGGTTCCACTTCCTCAATGTCTGTGCAGCAGATGAGTTTTTTTAGTTTAATATCGTTATTATGCACTCCATGCCCATGGTGAGGGTGGTAGTCAAAAGATTACTGAGGCACATAACGGGGCCAGAGACTGGCAGCAAAGTTTGATAGTTAAAACAAGTTACACTGGTAATGAACTATTTACATGTTCATATCTAGTTATCATCGTAATGAGTTTTTTATGCAGACATTAAGTCACACAGCAAAAGAAAAAAAATGTTAATGCGTTATTTACTGTAGTCAGGGTGTTTTTTCCAGAATTGTTGGTAATATACCACTGTGGATAAAATACTTTAACATTTCTCGAAAATTTCTTTGTGAAACATGTAAAACAAACCTTGATAATATTTAGAATGAACTGCAAGAAACTCAGGAGTGAACTCTAGTTCAAGACATGTACGCAACTGCTAGCAAACCTGGTTTGATCAAGGAGCTACTTTTAATTCCTTTGATCAAGAGCCCTTCATTATCATCATAGCTATCTCTTACCTTACATCTTTTAAATGGAGAAAACTAGACTTACCTGTTGAGTCTGATGTAACTGGCTCCTTTACTGATGGAATAATGTTTACGTTCAGTAAACTGCCCTGACTCGTTATACTGATGACGTAGTGCATTTATATTCAATGAACTGTTGAGTTAATTTTCAAAACTGTTCAGTAAATTCTTTTAACTGGGTGTTACACTGAGTAATAAGTTGGCTGGTTAACTGCGCTTAAAGCCTATCCAATTAACGAGGGTCATAACTGAGTCCAGATAATTTATCAGTAATGTAGATACAATTAATTCTAGATAACTGATGACAGTTATGTAGACAGTTGAGGCTGGATAACTGATGACAGTTATGTAGACACAGTTGAGGCTGGATATCTGATGCCAGTTATGTAGACAGTTGAGGCTGGATAACTGATGACAGTTATGTAGACACAGTTGAGGCTGGATATCTGATGCCAGTTATGTAGACAGTTGAGGCTGGATAACTGATGACAGTAACTTAGTCAAGGCTGGATAAAGACAAAATAGTGACACTTCCTGCCTAGCTCTGTTCTTTCTCTGTCTTTAATAAATATCTAATTACTACACAATACTCCACCTTTGGGTTTGGATGCTATGTAGAAACGCTTTATCAACAAAAACAGTAATTACATTAGTTCATATCTCCGTTCTGTTGATGAGTCTTAGTCTGTACTACACACGCTACAACGTTCACATGTATACTGACCAGAAACTACTGAGTTTACCCGGGGTTTCTTGAAGACCATAAAACTGCACAATACTCAGTTTAGGGCCTCATAGCACCTGTTTGATAACTTTTTTTTTAACTCTTTTTTTTTTATATTTTATTTAAAAACTTTACAGCTTGATATTAAATAAAGATATAAAATGGGTACAGTAGGATCCTCAATCCTACAGAACATACACTAACCAATTATTAACAACACATTGTAATTGACATAAAAGAGGTTACCCATATACACTCACAAAATTTTCCATATAACATACTATGATAAACAATATAAACTATAACTATATAAACTATATAAAATATAAACTATATACAACTTTCAGATTTGTATAGTTAACATACTATGACGGACATATGACAAAGGTTCACAACCTTCACAGGAGATAATCAGAGTTTACCTGGAGAGTTTACCTGGAGAGAGTTTCGGGGGTCAACGCCCCCGCGGCCCGGTCTGTGACCAGGCCTCCTGGTGGATCAGCGCCTGATCCACCAGGCTGTTGCTGCTGGCTGCACGCAAACCAACGTACGAGCCACAGCCCGGCTGATCAGGAACTGACTTTAGGTGCTTGTCCAGTGCCAGCTTGAAGACTGCCAGGGGTCTGTTGGTAATCCCCCTTATGTGTGCTGGGAGGCAGTTGAACAGTCTCGGGCCCCTGACACTTATTGTATGGTCTCTTAACGTGCTAGTGACACCCCTGCTTTTCATTGGGGGGATGGTGCATCGTCTGCCAAGTCTTTTGCTTTCGTAGTGAGTGATTTTCGTGTGCAAGTTCGGTACTAGTCCCTCTAGGATTTTCCAGGTGTATATAATCATGTATCTCTCCCTCCTGCGTTCCAGGGAATACAGGTTTAGAAACCTCAAGCGCTCACAGATCGACACCATGCCTAACCCTTCTAGGGTAGGGTAGGTGCCTGAGCCCGAGCCTTTAGCTCATAAGACTGTCATTCCCATTAGTCCCCTTGGGGTGGGGATGGCAGACCAGAGAGGCCTAGCTTGTGGCTAGGCCTGGGGACAGTTGGTCCCAAAGATGAGGAGGTACTTGTGCCTCCTCCCATGGGAGACTTAGGTCTCAGACACTCCCTAAAGAGGGAGCCAAGGCCGGGCCACCACTTGGACAAGGCCCGGGCCGGGAGAATACCGGCTAATCTTTAACTAACTAACCTACATCACAATCTCAGTTAAAAACAATTACATGCTCTTCCCAAAATTAACCCCTATACAATAAGAAGTACCTAAGCACATACATACGTGCCTCACTACAATCTCTCTTTAAGCATTGAAAAAAAAAAAAAAAAATTCAAATCCTAAGCCTCACACTTATACTAAATAAATATTAACAAATATTACTAAATATTACTACAGCCTCTTCCAACGCCTGAGCACATTATATAAAATCTGAGACTAAACCATACTGTCCCATTACAAACTTTTAACGAGGCATTACAATTTATGGAAGTCATTAGCGTTCCATCTCGCAGCAACTGGATGAGCACATTATATAATGCTAAAATAAAGACAGTACACTCGCTAAAAACCCACAACACTAAACACAAACATAATTTAAATAACCTCTCATTGCGATACAATTATCGCACATGAAATATGCCCAATAAAGGCTATAAACGCACACTCTACATAAGCCCTAAAGCTCTTCACGGTCTTAAAACTATAATCTTGACACCATTCACACTTAATACATGAAGAAGGTCATGACGACCCTGACACATCAAACACAGAATTCTCCATTCGGTACTACGTAATTACTTGATATCACCTTTGCTTTCTGTGCCCACTTGCATGCTACATACACGTATGCCACTCATCTACACCTTCATATACCCACATACACCTTACTCTCACCCCTCCCCAGGAGGCGACCCCGCTGTGTCCCCCTGAAAACCCCCTTCCCGTATGTAATCCCCAACCCCCCCCCCCTTACTCACTCAGCCCAAGTCGTAGATTGATGAGAAACCCTAACGTTAACATTCTATACCCTTCCGAAAAATCCTTCTCCCACCTCCTCCCATACAGTTCTCTATTACGACACATCGTACGATAAACCGTTACCGCTAGTACCCGCCTCCGCACCTCACAATTCCCCCTCCCCCTCATCACCCACGATATATATATATAATCCACTATTATATAATCCAAAGCTCTTATAACACTCTCATCGAACCCTCCCACATCTAGGCTTAGTGCACGCAGAACCGACACCCCTCGGCCCCCCACCCCCTGTACTACCCTACTTAACCAATACCTAACACCCTCCAGTCCCCCACAAAAGTATACTGCATGGAACGCCGTCTCATCCTCCCCACAGATTCCACACCTTCCGCCCACAATTACCCCTCTGGTTCTTAAAACCTCCCCCGACGGTAGTATGCCATGCAAAAAACGATACATTACCTCCCTTACCCTAGGCTTTAACTTCAACTTGCTAAACCTATACCAAATACTCGTCCATGCGTACATGGGGAACAATCCCTCAACTGGTACAACAATCCTGTCTGCAAGCAGCTTACACAAAACCCCTACTCGAATTTTCCTGGGTTCTCTAACCAACATCAAAGCCCTCAAAATAGTTTCACATTCCCTCAACTCCACACCACCATACAACTTACCCAACCTATCATATACTTTTCCCAGCTGCCCTCCACTCACACCTTCGCGCAAAACCTCCCATTTAAGAAACACACATTTAATCCTCCTTCTCAGATCCATCAACCCCAACCCACCCTGGCGCACAGGTAACATTACAACCTCTCTCCTCAGCCAATCGCACCTTGAACCCCACAAAAAGTTAAACACTCGTCTCAGAATTCCCACAATCGCCGTCCCTGTTAATGGGAACACGGCTGCTACGTGCCAAACCTTACTATACAATAATACATTTATAACAATCACTCGTTGCACGAGAGTCAGATGATGAGGTCGCAATGCACCCAGACGCCCCTGAATCCTTTCCATTAATCTATTCGAGTTTTCCTCTCGAGCAGCGTCCAAATCACCCTTATAGGTGATACCACAAATTTTTAAAGACACCGTTTGTTTTCTCACAACGTTACATCTCCCCCCCCCTCCACCCAATCACCCAACCCCATGATCATTGACTTCTCTCTATTTACCTGCATCCCTGTTGCATTTCCGAACTGTTGCACAACATCATCCAAAACACCCAACGCCATCCCATCCCGAACCAGGACTGTTGTATCGTCTACGTATCCTATTATTCCCGGCCACACTTTCCCTACCCCCCCCATACGTCCACTCGTGTCACATACACAACGTTCAACCATTCTATAGAAGGGGTCCTGAATGCACGCAAACAACATTTGTGACATGGGACACCCCTGCCTAAGTCCCCTACCCATTACAATCTCCTCCCCCAAGCATCCATTAATCTGTACCCTCATCTTGGCTCCATTGTACAACGTGGTTACCCAATTAACTATTTCTTCCCCATAACCCTGCCTCCTAAGTATAGCTCCCAATGCTCCTCTTTCCACCCTGTCATAGGCCCCCTGCCAGTCTAAAGCCAACAACGCCGCCCTCCCTCCCCCCCCTTTTGACTCCACAAAACTTCTCAGTATTCCATGACCCTCAATCATCGACCTTCCAGGCAAACCATACTGCGTTTTCGAAACCACTCTCCCTACCACACATTTGAACCGATTACCCAAGACTTTAGCGAACAACTTATAATCAGCACATAACAGAGATATGGCACGGTACTCCTTGAGGGTGTGCTGCCCCTTACCCTTCTGGACCAACACTACAACTGCTGTTGCTTGCTTGTCCCCCATCACACCCTTCTCCTTCATCTGATTAAATAACCTACCCATGAAACCCCTTATCACCTCCCAATGTTGGAGATAAAATTCAGCCGGGAGACCGTCTATTCCCGGTGCTTTGCCTTTCCTCATTCCCCTTAAAGCCAACTCTATTTCCTCCTCTGTTATTACCCCCCCTAAAGCCTTTCTATCACTATTCCCTAAATTACACGTCACATACTCACACACCTTCTCTAAATCCACATTTCCCACCTTCCCACTTGTCCAATACCCTTCATACCATTTATCCGCATACGCACACATTCCTTTTGTAGTTAGTATCTCCTGACCCATTCTATAACCCCCCGCCATCTCGTGTACCTCCAACCTCGGAATAGCTGTAACCTACTGTCTTTGTTTTTGACGTCGCAACACACACGCCGATGGTTTGTCTCCCCAAAGCACCTCCTCTACCCCTGCCTGCACCCTTACCCCTTGAAACCTCTCATTTTGTAACTCCCTCAGTCTCCCCTTGACCTCGACAATTTCATCCATAGGATAGTTGCCCCCCACAGCCCCCTTCCCATAACAGCCCCTTAACCTGTCCTCCAGATAATTTGAAAGCCCATATTTAAAATCATTTATACGTTTGCCCACCCCCACATAATATTTCCTAATCCTTTCCTTGGCAACACAATCCCACCATTGTACGACATCTTCCACTCCCTGTGCCTCCTCACTAAGCTCCTTCCATAGGACAGAAAATCCCTCTAACCCCTCCTCATCACTCAATGCACTTATATTTAATTTCCAGTAACTCCTGTATATTTCCGCAAGTGCCTCCCACCCAACCTCCACCAACACTGCTCTATGATCCGACCATGCTACTTCAACAGTTTTAAAAGCTCTCACTACAACCCCGTGAGAAAGATACACTCTATCTAACCTCGCTGCATACCCTCTCCTAACAAATGTATGCTCTGTCTCCCACGCCCCCCCTCGAATGCGTCTCTTAACCTAATATCCCTCAATAAATCTCGTAGGGCCACCGACACATAACCTGCCCCTTTCGGTTCCACATCAGCCCTCCTAATGACGCAGTTCCAATCACCTCCTACTATTGCCACCTCCAGTAATGCATGGAAAAAAAACACAAGGTCCTCGCACACAAACTCCTGCTTCACCTGTACGTTATTCTCTGCAGGCGCATATACGCTAATAAAAGCCACACGTTTTCCCATCCACAAACCATCTACGCGCAACACCCTTCCCCCTCCCCCCCTCACTTCTCTGCAAAACAAACGGGCTCACCTCCCTAATTAATATACCCACCCCCCCTTTCAAACGGGCAGATGGCAGGGTTACCACCTGAAACCCCTCCATCTCCAACACCCTACCCTCCTTAAAATTGTGCTCCTGTAGGAACACAACATCCACTCTAAATTTATTCAGAAACATTCGAAACAATTCTCTCTTTACACTATTACACAAACCATTAACGTTTACTGTCATACACCGGAGGCCTATTAAAGTTTCCACCCCTGCCTCCTCTCTTCACTCTTCCTATGGCCACCAGAACGTGTGGGACCACTTGTCACCTGCACACTTCCCTCTCTCCTCCCTCCCTTCTTTCGGTGCCTCCTGTCATGGCCACCACTACCTTCACCTTCTGCCCATATTTGCTTCCCAGTCCGCTGCGCTGGCGTTAGGACATCATCTGAATCCGATGCAGCGGCTCTCTTTCTTGTGACAGGCGCATCCTCCATGGCTTGGTCTGGGGATGCCTCACAATGTACCTCTACCTCCACTGTACACAGTGGCAAAGATCTCGGTGACACCTCAGTCACGCTGTCACTCCCGTCGTCCGAATAGTTCTGTTGTTGATGCCCCACAGCCTTCACCTCGTCTTCTACCACCCTGCCAGGAGCAGCCACCTCCTCAGGCGGTGACAAGGACTTCAGAACCTCGGCTAATTCCTCCTCAAGTTCCAACACTTCCTCCTGTACTTTTTGCTCAACCCGATCCACTGGAAGTGTGTCTGGACCAGGTAACTGGTCAAGGGCCTCACCCTCTCCCCCAGCCTTATACGCCTCATCCACTATCTCGCTCCATAGACGACCACGCCCTCCTTCACGTCGTTGATCAACACCTGCTTCCCCCGGTGTAGAAGCAGATGTCTCCGCCCCTGGGCCAGGAGCTCGTTGCCTCTTCCCACACTCCGCCGCTATATGATCATATTCCCCACATAGTCGGCAGGTACGCCTTTGTCCCGCGTATGACACCATGACCTGTGTCCTGAATTCCTTTAGGTACACGTAAGACGGTATGGGGTGTCGCAATGACATTTTTAGGTTAAAAGTGCCCTCCGGCATACCTGTGTAGGCACCCGACACCCACTTACCATGCTGGGCCAAATGAACAGTTCCGTATTCCTCAAATACTTTTCTGATATCTGTCTCATCCGCCTCAAAGGGGACATTACGCAATTTAATCCATGTATAATGTCTGGATACATCGATCATCCTCACACGCACAGCTGGTGTTGCATCAAGACTTACGTCCTGAAAACGGTTGACCAACGACTCATAAACCGTTGCTGAGAGCAGTTTCACAAAAAATCTACGTGCTCCGTTCAATGCTACGCCGTACAACTCTCCATCCTGAATGCCATACGTGTCTCTGATGATTTTAGGTAGTAATACCTGGGCTGAAGCTGGCGTTATTGCCCCACTGAGAAGTTCAACACCGACAGTGTTAATCCTGCGTCTATAACTGCACGCCATGTTGACTAATGGTAGTTCTCCTGGTCTGACGACAGAGGCGAGACAAGCACCACCTCACACTACTGCTGTCAGGGAACTGAAGTGCGTTTGTGCAGGAGGTCTACACGGCCCAAGAGCGATGCAGACAATGTAATATCACTCACCAATTTGACTGGAAATTAATGTGTATCATACTCAGAAAACCTCACTGTCTATCTATGAAAATAACACTGGCCAGGTTACTACATAAGACTTATCTGAGGTTCCTGGAGCTGTCTTGTCCAGTCGCCTGATATCTCAAGTTATGCAGGAATGCACATCCAACAATTTCGCCTCCTATTTGAGAGGTGTCAACCCAATTTTACCTCTAGAGCACGAAAATTCTTCACATTATTAAATAACGTCTGTTACTCCATTCAAACAACAATGGCGAGTCTCTTTGCGCAGGCGCAGGCTCCTCCCATTTTTTACCTGGAGACCTGGAGAGAGTTTCGGGGGTCAACGCCCCCGCGGCCCGGTCTGTGACCAGGCCTCCTGGTGGATCAGCGCCTGATCAACCAGGCTGTTGCTGCTGGCTGCACGCAAACCAACGTACGAGCCACAGCCCGGCTGATCAGGAACTGACTTTAGGTGCTTGTCCAGTGCCAGCTTGAAGACTGCCAGGGGTCTGTTGGTAATCCCCCTTATGTGTGCTGGGAGGCAGTTGAACAGTCTCGGGCCCCTGACACTTATTGTATGGTCTCTTAACGTGCTAGTGACACCCCTGCTTTTCATTGGGGGGATGGTGCATCGTCTGCCAAGTCTTTTGCTTTCGTAGTGAGTGATTTTCGTGTGCAAGTTCGGTACCAGTCCCTCTAGGATTTTCCAGGTGTATATAATCATGTATCTCTCCCTCCTGCGTTCCAGGGAATACAGGTTTAGAAACCTCAAGCGCTCCCAGTAATTGAGGTGTTTTATCTCCGTTATGCGCGCCGTGAAAGTTCTCGGTACATTTTCTAGGTTGGCAATTTCACCTGCCTTGAAAGGTGCTGTTAGAGTGCAGCAATATTCCAGCCTAGATAGAACAAGTGACCTGAAGAGTGTCATCATGGGCTTGGCCTCCCTAGTTTTGAAGGTTATCATTATCCATCCTGTCATTTTTCTAGCAGATGCGATTGATACAATGTTATGGTCCTTGAAGGTGAGATCCTCCGACATAATCACTCCCAGGTCTTTGACGTTGGTGTTTCGCTCTATTTCGTGGCCAGAATTTCTTTTGTACTCTGATGAAGATTTAATTTCCTCATGTTTACCATATCTGAGTAATTGAAATTTCTCATCGTTGAACTTCATATTGTTTTCTGCAGCCCACTGAAAGATTTGGTTGATGTCCGCCTGGAGCCTTGCAGTGTCTGCAATGGAAGACACTGTCATGCAGATTCGGGTGTCATCTGCAAAGGAAGACACGGTGCTGTGGCTGACATCCTTGTCTATGTCGGATATGAGGATGAGGAACAAGATGGGAGCTAGTACTGTGCCTTGTGGAACAGAGCTTTTCACCGTAGCTGCCTCGGACTTTACTCTGTTGACGACTACTCTCTGTGTTCTGTTAGTGAGGAAATTATAGATCCATCGACCGACTTTTCCTGTTATTCCTTTAGCGCGCATTTTGTGCGCTATTACGCCATGGTCACACTTGTCGAAGGCTTTTGCAACGTCTGTATATATTACATCTGCATTCTTTTTGTCTTCTAGTGCATTTAGGACCTTGTCGTAGTGATCCAGTAGTTGAGACAGACAGGAGCGACCTGTTCTAAACCCATGTTGCCCTGGGTTGTGTAACTGATGGGTTTCTAGATGGGTGGTGATCTTGCTTCTTAGGACCCTTTCAAAGATTTTTATGATATGGGATGTTAGTGCTATTGGTCTGTAGTTCTTTGCTGTTGCTTTACTGCCCCCTTTGTGGAGTGGGGCTATGTCTGTTGTTTTTAGTAACTGAGGGACGACCCCCGTGTCCATGCTCCCTCTCCATAGGATGGAAAAGGCTCGTGATAGGGGCTTCTTGCAGTTCTTGATGAACACAGAGTTCCATGAGTATGGCCATCTATTTACATATAACTACTGTATTTCTGGAAAATATATAAAGTATTTTCCACAACTTGTTTACTACCAGTCAAAAATGTAACTGGTAGAATAGGAGGCCCTCACCTCTTTTGTACAGTCTCTCTTGAGGGTAAGATAAGATCTTCCACCCGGAGGGTTAGCCATCCAGGATAACCCAAACAAGTCAGTGCATCATCAAGGACTGTCTGCCTTATTTCCATTCTGGTCCTTCAATCTTGTTCTCCAGGATGCCACCCACACCAGTCGATTGACACCCAAGTACCTAATTAATGCTAGATAAACAGGGACATCAGGTGTAAGTAAACTTGGCCAACGTTTCCACCGGTGCCAGGGGTTGGAGGTGTCAGCGTTGTACCCCAGCAACACCACAGCATGTTGTAGATTTAGATTTTTAGATTTTGCCACCGAAGTGGCTAGTTTATTGTGCACCCCATATCCATCCTGTGGACGGTAGCGCGAGAGCATATGGATACACAAAAGGTCTAGGAACTAGGCCCCAAAGGGTTAACAGGAATACATATGGATTTATATCTACATATCTATAGTTCACTTATCTGTTACAAGCAAATTTAGGAAATTTGTTTAGTAAATCTGGTATCTTATTTTCATTAATAAGATATCTTGACTTGTCACATAGGTTATTATACTGTCTGTCTCTGTATTCCTCAATAAATAGACAATTAAGCACATAGTGTTCAAGAGAGTGACCATATGCCTGATCACATAATTTACATTTAGTTTGATCATCATCTGTGTGTCTCCCAGATGATGATCAAACTAAATGTAAATTATGTGATCAGGCATACAGCGTGTTGTGCACTGCTCCGGCGGCACAGTTTTGGGGAGGTGGGAAAGTAGTGTATGGGGTAGCGTTGAATTGCATTATAATTAATGGGAAATTAGAGAGGAACATTGCAGTGGAAAAGGGAGTGAGGCAGAGGTACCTAGTGTTGCAAACCTTATTTCCATGCTTCACTGATCAACAGCCCAAATGCTTCCGAGACCAGAGTTGCAATTTCCAAATAATTTTAGGTCACTGATAATGAACATCATGGTTAAAATTGTTAGCTCTACTTTTCAATATACACCTACGTGTCACAACAAGTTCCAGAGGCCTAGCTTCTCCCTACGATCCCCGTGAGGGCGGGGAATGGGGCTAGGCCTGGAAACAGTTGGTCCCAGCAGATGAGAAGTTACTTGTACCTCCTCCCATGGGAGACATAGGTCTCAAGACACTCCCAAGAGAGGGAGCCAAGGCCAGGTCACCATCTGGAAAAGACCCGGGTCGGGAGAATACCGGCGGAAAAAAAAAAGTACTAACAGGCTTGCGACAGTGTATTTCTTACCACACTCAGTCTCACTGCTCTTCATTATTGTTCCAACAGTCATAGAAAGTGGTTATGCTGTGAAAGTTTATTTTTTGAGGTGAAAGGTAGGTGATTTTCTTAGCCAAACACTTTTTAAAATTATAATAAATGTGAATGGGACAGCCGAGCAAGAGGTTCCCACTACATCAGGAGAGACTGACCACCTCGTCAGTCATTGAAGCCTGGGATGAAAAATGTTCAACTTCCACCTTTCATTGAACCAAACAAAATTTTGCTACTACCGCTACAAATAAAACTGGGGCTCATGAAAAACTCTGTAAAAGCTATAGCCAAATCAGGTCAGTATTTAACATCAAAATTACCCTCACTGAGCAACTCTAAGATAAGAGAGAGAGTCTTTAATGGTCCTCAGATTCGAGAGCGTCTTAGTACCTGGAGTGAAAAGCTCTGTTCCACAAGGCACAGTACTCGCTCCCATCTTGTTTCTCATCCTCATTTCTGACATAGACAAGGATGTCAGCCACAGCACCGTGTCTTCCTTTGCAGATGACACCCGAATCTGCATGACAGTGTCTTCCATTGCAGACACTGCAAGGCTCCAGGCGGACATCAACCAAATCTTTCAATGGGCTGCAGAAAACAATATGAAGTTCAACGATGAGAAATTTCAATTACTCCGATATGGTAAACATGAGGAAATTAAAACTTCATCAGAGTGTGGAAAATTGCATTTATCTGAATGTATCATTATGTACATAACAATAAATGAATACAGATAATTATTATTTATCAGTTAGACAAGTAGGAATTTGGGACACCTAGGTAGCAAAAATGTCCCCCTTCGATACCTACCACTGTCATCTCTACAAGTTGCTCTGGACCTATTAATTACCAATGAAATATGTATAACCAGGAATACTGGTAAATATATAAATTTTGTGGACTGTATATTAAAAATAATAAATGGTTATATATATACACAATTACATAACAGAAGGAAAATATATCTTAATATCACTCACCAATTTGACTGGAGATTAATGTGTTATGTACAGGACCCCCCCCATCCCCATTTTGCCTAAATTATGTTTAATTTCTGGCCAGTAAATTTTTCATAAATGTAGGCAAAAGGGGGGGTCCTGTAAATGACACATTAATCTCCAGTCATATTGGTGAGTGATATTAAGATATATTTTCCTTCTGATGTAATTGTGTATATATATAACCATTTATTATTTTTAATATACAGTCCACAAAATTTATATATTTACCAGTACTCCTGGTTATACATATTTCATTGGTAATTAATAGGTCCAGAGCAACTTGTGGAGATGACAGTGGTGGGTATCGAAGGGGGACATTTTTGCGACCTAGGTGTCCCAAATTCCTACTTATCTAACTGATAAATAATAATTATCTGTATTCATTTATTGTTATGTACATAATGATACATTCAGATAAATGCAATTTTCCACATTTAATTTGCCCGTTGGTCCTTCGAACCGGATATGAACCAGTGACCTATGGAAGATAATGCAGACCAAGTGATGCCGGAAGATGAAATCGTAGTAAGACCTACTAGGAGAACAGCCACTCAAGCCAGAACCGGCTGGAATCGTCTCCTAAAGGAAGGACCACAATGGGCAAATTAAATGTGGAAAATTGCATTTATCTAAATGTATCATTATGTACATAATAATTGAATACAGATAATTATTATTTATCAGTTAGACAAGTAGGAATTTGGGACACCTAAGTCGCAAAAATGTCCCCCTTCGATACCTACCACTGTCATCTCCACAAGTTGCTCTGGACCTATTAATTACCAATGAAATATGTATAACCAGGAATACTGGTAAATATATAAATTTTGTGGACTGCATATTAAAAATAATAAATGGTTATATATATACACAATTACATAACAGAAGGAAAATATATCTTAATATCAGTCACAAATTTGACTGGAGAATAATGTGTCATGTACAGGACCCCCCCTTTTGCCTACATTTATGAAAAATTTACTGGCCAGAAATTAAACATATTTTAGACAGCTTATCTGAGGTTCCTGGAGTTGTCCTGTCCTGTCACCTGATACTCAAATTATGCAGGAATGCACATCCAACAATTTCGCCTCCTATTTGAGAGGTGTCAGCCCAATTTTAACATCTAGAGCATGAAAAATTCTTCCCATTATTCACATCGTGTTATTCAATTCAAACAAAATGGCGACTCCTTCTGCGCAGACGTAGGCTTTCCGTTTTCTATGACATAAATATTATTAAATACAGTATGGCCATCTATTTACATATAACTACTGTATTTCTGGAAAATATATACAGAGTACAAATATATATAGAGTACAAAACCAATTCCAGCCACAAAATAGAGCGAAAACCCAATGTCAAAGACCTGGGAGTGATCATGTCGGAGGATCTCACCTTCAAGGACCATAACATTGTATCAATCGCATCTGCAAGAAAAATGACAGGATGGATAATGAGAACCTTCAAAACTAGGGATGCCAAGCTCATGATGACACTCTTCAGGTCGCTTGTTCTATCTAGGCTGGAATATTGCTGCACACTAACAGCACCGTTCAAGGCAGGTGAAATTGCTGACCTAGAAAATGTACAGAGAACCTTCACGGCACACATAACGGAGATAAAACACCTTAATTACTGGGAGCACTTGAAGTTCCTGAACCTGTACTCCCTGGAATGCAGGCAGGAGAGATACATGATTATATACACCTGGAAAATCCTAGAGGGGCTAGTACCGAACTTGCACACGAAAATCACTCACAACGAAAGCAAAAGACTCAGCAGACGATGCAACATCCCCCAATGAAAAGCAGGGGTGTCACTAGCACGTTAAGAGACATTACAATAAGTGTCAGGGGCCGGAGACTGTTCAATTACCAATAGACCCCTGGCTGTCTTCAAGCAGGCACTGGACAACGTACGGACTGTGGCTCGTACGTTGGATTGCGTGCAGCCAGCAGTAACAGCCTGGTTGATCAGGCTCTGATCCACCAGGAGGCCTGGTCACAGACTGGGCCGGGGGGGCGTTGACCCCCGGAACTCTCTCCAGGTATACCTGGAGAGAGTTCCAGGGGCTAACGCCCTCGCGGCTCGGTCCGTGACCAGGCCTCATGGTGGATCAGGACCTGATGGTGACTTTGAATCAGACCTTCATGGGGAGGAGAAAGCTACTTGGGAAGCATTCAAGTTAGTGGCGAAGGAATTTATCGGAAACAGAAGGAAAAGCAGCTATGAAGAATTGATGGAAAACCTCATCAAGGCTTACAAGAATATGGGATGTAACATGTCACTTAAAATCCACTTTTTGGACTCACATTTAGACTTTTTTCCAGCTAACTGTGGGGTAGTTAGTGACGAACATGGTGAAAGGTTTCACGAAGATATTTCAACCATTCATCCTGGACCTGGGTCCAAGTTAGCATGTAGGCCAGGATGAATTACAGCAGTTGGATATGCTGAATGTTGAAGACAGAGTAAAACAACTGAAGCTAAATCATGTATTTAAAATTGCTCACAAACAGTGTCCAGAATATCTTGCTGCCAATTTTGTCAAGGTTGGGAACCAAATCAATCAGTACTAGAGGGAGAGAGCACAACTTTGTAGTACCCATAGTCAGTGGCCAGGCTTCAAACACCTTTTATTGTACAGCAATAAAGGAATGGAACAGACTGCCCGCACATGTCAAAGCCAGTCATAGCATGAACCAGTTCAAGAAGAGTGCCAAAAGGTGTCTGATGAATGTAGCTACAGCAAGGGAGGGGAATGATTTTTTATATTTTTTTTAGCTAACACGTGTAATTTTACCTTAATGACCCTAGTGTAATAGATAGTCTTAACAGTATGATAATAAGATGTTATCTCCATTATAGAATAATAATAAGATATTGTCACCTTTATTTTAAAATAATAAGGTAAAAGGACCCCAATGGAAATAAGTCACTCTGTCTGACTTTTTGGGTTATCCCAGGTACTTTACACATATGCTGCTATGTATGATAATTCTATGTAACTGCATTTGTGTATACCTGATTAAACCTACTTACTTACTTGAAAAATGGTACCAGGGCAAATGGGGCACAAGAATACTTGCAGACTATTGCTGCAAAAAGGTAGAAAATAGGTACGGATTAGAGTTTAAAACATACTGACACATATTGTACGTTATAATAAAATTATCAAATATTACAGGTCTCGTATCTTTAGTCCTATAGCCAATAAGCATTTTTCAAGGTGATATTTGGATTCAGGACATGAAAATACATGAGAATTAACTAATCTCATTTAAGAAACATACAACTTTCCAAAAATTGTTGACCGGTGTTTTCTGGATCATTTTTATAGGATGTTGCAAGTTTGGATGGCGGGGGTTTCTTGACAAGTCGGGTACAGGATGTATCATGTGAAGGTTAGGTTAGGTTAATGAGTGTTTAAGGCTGGACGAGTTACGGGACATCGATGTTACAATGTATGGGGAAAGAACAGGGTTGAGGGTGAACGTCAGCAATACGAAGATCATGGGGTTAGGTCATCAACCCTTAAAAGCCGAGGCTCTTTACGTATCGCAGGCATATCCTGTGGTGGGCCAGGTGGTCCGTAAGATTCAGGAAACAGTGTTTAAATTTCACTGGAAAATTTAAGTGTGTGGCTCAAGCTGGAGGCGGCTGTTATCTTGCCCATGAGGAAAGCGGGTTGGGGTTATTAGATTTGTGGAGGCGGACGTTGTGTGTATATGTTAAATGGTTAATGGTTCGTATGTGGACCTTCCAGATTCCAGACCGGTTGCATGAGGAGAGTGTGTGGGATACTTTTCAGGGAAGAGGGTTGGAGAATTGTTAGAGATTATTGAGATGGTTAATGATGTAACAAAACTGGATACATCAGCAGTGTGCTGCTACTCTTCCATATGATAATCACACAGTGGGAACAAAAGCTAGCTATGTTTTTCTTTCATTTCATCACGCAAGATGGGGCTCATACAATCTGTCAGCTTGAGCTGAGAGACTTCAATGGGGATATAATCAATCACCTGGTTAGGGTAGATTTAGATTAGAATTTGCCACCGAAGTGGCTAGCTTATTGTGCACCCCATATCCATCCTGTGGACGGTAGCGCAAGAGCATATGGATACACAAAAGGCCTAGGAACTAGGCCCCAAAGGGTTAACAGGAATACATATGGATTTATATCTACATATCTATAGTTCACTTATTTGTTACAAGCAAATTTAGGAAATTTGCTTAGTATATCTGGTATCTTATTTTCATTAATAAGATATCTTGACATGTCACATAGGTTATTATACTGTCTGTCTCTGTATTCCTCAATAAGTGGACAATTAAGCACAAAGTGTTCAAGACTGTGACCATATGCTACGAGGATATTTTTGGTCATTTTGCCTAAGATCCTTGACATGCAGAGCATCTTCAGCACCATTAACAGACAAATGCAGTATAATGTGATCCTTTATCGACCGTTTCGCCCACACAGTGGACTTTGTCAAGTCACATACTGTGGGATTATTATTATAATAACTGGGAGCGCTAAACCTGAAGGATAATACAGCGCATGTGGGGGGATGGAAGGCATTCAGGTTCAATTCACTGAACCGGAGCACAGATTCGATTCCCTAGATCAAGAGCCCCTCACCAGCGTCAAGGAACCTCCCATGAGGGGACATGCTGTGGAAGAAAAGCAGTCAGTGAAGGATCGCATTACACTGTATTTGCGTCTGTTCTTCCATCGTGTCGGTTTGGTATGTCATTTATCTCCTTTAACATCATGGAGGCGACCAAGAAATTCACTCTGTAAGAAGGGGAAAACTACCGTATGTCATTCCTAGACATATTAACCCATATGGCAGGGATATTACTTTTAATTAAAATACTGTATACAGAAAACCTACGTACAGGAATGACTTGTTTCATTTTTACTCCCATCATGATAATACACCTAAAGGGGTGTCGTGATAGGATTCTTTCTAAGGGTATATATATATATATATATATATATATATATATATATATATATATATATATATATATATATATATATATATATATATATATATATACATAATATATATATATAAATATATATATATAAATATATATATATATATATATATATATATATATATATATATATTTTTATTTTTTTTTTATTATCACACTAGCCGACTCCCACCAAGGCAGGGTGGCCCGAAAAAGAAAAACTTTCACCATCATTCACTCCATCACTGTCTTGCCAGAAGGGTGCTTTACACTACAGTTTTTAAACTGCAACATTAACACCCCTCCTTCAGAGTGCAGGCACTGTACTTCCCATCTCCAGGACTCAAGTCCGGCCTGCCGGTTTCCCTGAACCCCTTCATAAATGTTACTTTGCTCACACTCCAACAGCACGTCAAGTATTAAAAACCATTTGTCTCCATTCACTCCTATCAAACACGCTCATGCATGCCTCCTGGAAGTCCAAGCCCCTCGCACACAAAACCTCCTTTACCCCCTCCCTCCAACCTTTCCTAGGCCAACCCCTACCCCGCCTTCCTTCCACTACAGACTGTATATATATATATATATATATATATATATATATATATATATATATATATATATATATATATATATATATATAGAGAGAGAGAGAGAGAGAGAGAGAGAGAGAGAGAGTTCCGGGGGTCAACGTCCCCGCGGCCCGGTCTGTGACCAGGCCTCATGGTGGATCAGATTATTATTATTATAATCAAGGGGGAAGCGCTAAACCCGGAGGATTATACAGCGCCTGGGGGGGGATATGTGGAAGGCATTCAGGCTTAATTCGGGGAACTGGAGCACAGATCCAATTCCCTAAATCAAGAGCCCCTCACCAACATCAAGGAACCTTCCTTGAGGGGTTGGTGGATCAGAGCCTGGTCAACCAGGCTGTTACTACTGGCTACACGCAATCCAAAGTACGAGCCACAGCCCAGCTGGTCAAGTACTGACTTTAGGTACCTGTCCAGTGCCTGCTTGAAGACAGCCAGGGGTCTATTGGTAATCCCCTTTATGTATGCTGGGAGGCAGTTGAACAGTCTCGGGCCCCTGACACTTACTGTATTGTCTCTTAACGTGCTAGTGACACCCCTGCTTTTCATTGGGGGGATGTTGCATCGTCTGCCGAATCTTTTGCTTTCCTTGTGAGTGATTTTCGTGTGCAAGTTCTGTACTAGTCCCTCTAGGATTTTCCAGGTGTATATAATCATGTATCTCTCCCGCCTGCGTGCCAGGGAGTACAGGTTCAGGAACTTCAAGCGCTTCCAGTAATTGAGGTGTTTTATCTCCGTTATGCGTGCTGTGAAGGTTCTCTGTACATTTTATAGGTCAGCAATTTCATCTGCTTTGAAAGGTGCTGTTAGTGTGCAGCAATATTCCAGCCTAGATAGAACAAGCGACCTGAAGAGTCATCATGGGCTTGACATCCCTAGTTTTGAAGGTTCTCATTATCCAGCTTATCATTTTTCTAGCAGATGTGACTGATACAATATATATATATATATATATATATATATATATATATATATATATATATATATATATATATATATATATATATATATATATATATATATATACATACATATATACATATATAGGATATACAGCACACACTTCGTCGAAAAAGTGCATGTCAGTCAAGCCTAGCAGTGGTAGCCTGCAGTGTCAAGCCTAGCAGTGGTAGCCTGCAGTGTCAAGCCTAGCAGTGTTAAGCCTAGCAGTGGTAGCCTAGCAGTGGTAGCCTAGCAGTGTCAAGCCTAGCAGTGTCAGGCCTAGCAGTGGTAGCCTAGCAGTGTCAAGCCTAGCAGTGTCAGGCCTAGCAGTGTCAGGCCTAGCAGTGTCAGGCCTAGCAGTGGTAGCCTAGCAGTGTCAAGCCTAGCAGTGTCAGGCCTAGCAGTGGTAACCTAGCAGTGTGAAGCCTAGCTGAGGCATCCTAACCAGGATATCCTAGAAGTGTGAAGTCTAGCTAGGGTAGTCCAGTTAGTCAAGGGTGGAGCCATAATATCGGTTCGGTTCATGAAGCCTAGCGGAGGGCTTATGATCCAAAGAATTTCTTCCCATTCCCTAGGACCCTTACAGGTTTAGCTCTTCCAAATGAATACATATTGTAAATACTGTGTTCGAAAGCGTTAATTGACAACAAATTAAGCTCAAATATTTCAGTCCTTCCTCTTCGGTAAGAAAACGTTTTAATTTTTTTTTGTTTATTAACCTTAGAGTAATTAAAGTAAATTGATTAAATGAAGCAAATACGACGGTCGTTCGATATTTGAAAAAAATTTGTTTTATGTATGCAAGAATTAAAACCTGTTTTTTAATTATTATATAATCGTAATATATTCGTACATTAAATTCAGGTATGATATTAAGCTACCAAAATTAGAAAATAACAGTAAGAATACTGAATATAATTTATTATGCCCTAAATCAATAAACTTACGCTTAACACTGACAAAACCTACTATGTTATGTTTGGTAGCAGAGCAGGAGATGCACAAATTAACATTAAGATCGACAACAATAACCCATTAATTAAGATCGACAATAATAACCCAACAAAAAGCTGCAGTAAGAATAATCACTAAATCCCATCCCTGGCAACACCCCCCCCCCACTCTTCATAGATCTAAACTTGCTCCCTGTTCAGTACATCCACACTTACTACTGTGCAATCTACATCTACGTCTACAAGCCTCCGGATGCAACATCCCAGCAATTCCAGGAACAGCTGTTAAAAATTGACCACTGTCTGGAAAATCTTCCAGCTCCTGCACCCAACATCTTGCTCCTGGGGGATTTCAACTTAAGGCACCTAAAATGGAGGAATATAGCAAATAATATTGTTGCAGAAATAACACCAGGAGGCAGCTCTGATGAAAACTCACACTCACACGAGCTTTTAAATCTCTGCACAAAATTCAATTTAAACCAGCAAATAATAGAGCCTACAAGACTGGAGAATACACTAGACCTCATCTTCACTAACAATGATGATCTGATAAGAAATGTCACCATATCAAAAACAATATACTCAGATCACAACATAATTGAGGTTCAGACATGTATGCATGGAGCCCCAGACCGACAAAATGAGACTAGTCATGAGGGAGCATTCACCAAATTCAACTTCAATAACAAAAACATAAAGTGGGACCAAGTAAACCAAGTCCTAACCGATATAAGCTGGGAAGATATACTAAGCAACACAGACCCAAACTTATGCCTAGAACAGATTAACTCGGTGGCACTCGATGTATGCACAAGGCTTATTCCTCTAAGAAAAAGGAGGAGTAGATGTAAAATAGAAAGAGACAGGCGCTCCCTTTACAGGCGACGGAAAAGAATAACAGAGCGGCTAAAAGAGGTCAATATATCTGAAATGCGCAGGGAGACACTGGTCAGAGAAATAGCAAGCATCGAACTTAAGCTAAAAGAATCCTTTAGGAGTCAGGAATCGCGGGAAGAACTAAAAGCCATAAATGAAATCGAAAGAAACCCAAAGTATTTCTTCTCCTATGCCAAATCAAAATCGAGAACAACGTCCAGTATTGGGCCCCTACTTAAACAAGATGGGTCCTACACAGATGACAGCAAGGAAATGAGTGAGCTACTCAAGTCCCAATATGACTCAGTTTTTAGCAAGCCGCTAACCAGACTGAGAGTCGAAGACCAAAATGAATTTTTTATGAGAGAGCCACAAAATTTGACTAACACAAGCCTATCCGATGTTATCCTGACGCCAAATGACTTCGAACAGGCGATAAATGACATGCCCATGCACTCTGCCCCAGGGCCAGACTCATGGAACTCTGTGTTCATCAAGAACTGCAAGAAGCCCCTATCACGAGCCTTTTCCATCCTATGGAGAGGGAGCATGGACACGGGGGTCGTCCCTCAGTTACTAAAAACAACAGACATAGCCCCACTCCACAAAGGGGGCAGTAAAGCAACAGCAAAGAACTACAGACCAATAGCACTAACATCCCATATCATAAAAATCTTTGAAAGGGTCCTAAGAAGCAAGATCACCACCCATCTAGAAACCCATCAGTTACACAACCCAGGGCAACATGGGTTTAGAACAGGTCGCTCCTGTCTGTCTCAACTACTGGATCACTACGACAAGGTCCTAAATGCACTAGAAGACAAAAAGAATGCAGATGTAATATATACAGACTTTGCAAAAGCCTTCGACAAGTGTGACCATGGCGTAATAGCGCACAAAATGCGCGCTAAAGGAATAACAGGAAAAGTCGGTCGATGGATCTATAATTTCCTCACTAACAGAACACAGAGAGTAGTCGTCAACAGAGTAAAGTCCGAGGCAGCTACGGTGAAAAGCTCTGTCCCACAAGGCACAGTACTAGCTCCCATCTTGTTCCTCATCCTCATATCCGACATAGACAAGGATGTCAGCCACAGCACCGTGTCTTCCTTTGCAGATGACACCCGAATCTGCATGACAGTGTCTTCCATTGCAGACACTGCAAGGCTCCAGGCGGACATCAACCAAATCTTTCAGTGGGCTGCAGAAAACAATATGAAGTTCAACGATGAGAAATTTCAATTACTCAGATATGGTAAACATGAGGAAATTAAATCTTCATCAGAGTACAAAACAAATTCTGGCCACAAAATAGAGCGAAACACCAACGTCAAAGACCTAGGAGTGATTATGTCGGAGGATCTCACCTTCAAGGACCATAACATTGTATCAATCGCATCTGCTAGAAAAATGACAGGATGGATAATGAGAACCTTCAAAACTAGGGAGGCCAAGCCCATGATGACACTCTTCAGGTCACTTGTTCTATCTAGGCTGGAATATTGCTGCACTCTAACAGCACCTTTCAAGGCAGGTGAAATTGCCGACCTAGAAAATGTACAGAGAACTTTCACGGCGCGCATAACGGAGATAAAACACCTCAATTACTGGGAGCGCTTGAGGTTTCTAAACCTGTATTCCCTGGAACGCAGGAGGGAGAGATACATGATTATATACACCTGGAAAATCCTAGAGGGACTAGTACCAAACTTGCACACGAAAATCACTCACTACGAAAGCAAAAGACTTGGCAGACGATGCACCATCCCCCCAATGAAAAGCAGGGGTGTCACTAGCACGTTAAGAGACCATACAATAAGTGTCAGGGGCCCGAGACTGTTCAACTGCCTCCCAGCACACATAAGGGGGATTACCAACAGACCCCTGGCAGTCTTCAAGCTGGCACTGGACAAGCACCTAAAGACAGTTCCTGATCAGCCGGGCTGTGGCTCGTACGTTGGTTTGCGTGCAGCCAGCAGCAACAGCCTGGTTGATCAGGCGCTGATCCACCAGGAGGCCTGGTCACAGACCGGGCCGCGGGGGCGTTGACCCCCGAAACTCTCTCCAGGTAAACTCCAGGTAAACAGGACCTTAAACTCCAATATCAACCTTGACCTAAAACGCTTTCTTGATAGTTGTGACAGAACCCACAGGCATAACACCAGACACAAACATCTCTACGACATTCCCCGTGTCCGACTAAACCTTTACAAAAATTCAATGTATGTCAAAGGCCCTAAAATCTGGAACACCCTACCTGAGAACTCTAGAACTGCAGACACATTCATCACCTTCAAAACTACCATTAGAAAACATCTTATCTCCCTGATACACCCTGTCAACTAACTACACGAATACCACCTGGTGGTTCACACTTACACTCACTCACTCATTTGACCATAAACAGAAATATTAATCTCAATCTTAAAATAATGAATCCTGTGATACTCCAATACTGAAACTATGTACTGTGCCAAAACAAAAGCATTCACATTGCTAAACTCACAAACTAGTATTTAGTCACTTAGCCATAATACCAACTTACCTCATAATTAGTAATATTTTGAAATAAAGAATTAAACTAAGTCTGCCCGAAATGCCTAGCCATGCTAGGCGTTCTAGTGGTACACTCTGTAATCATTATTTAACTACATGTAAACCACACAACAACCAAATTCTGTAAATTCAACATTGTAATCTTTATAGAGAATAAACTTTGAATTTGAATTTGAATTTGAATTACGATGAATGAAAGGTCGTAAATGCATTCCATGCTAGTGGCTTTATTTTGTGCCAAACAATATTTTATTTTATGTAAACTACATTATCTTTGTGCCACATAAAAAGAAATAAAATTTTGAATTTGATTAAAAAGATTGTAGCCACGGGAGAGGATTCGAAGGCGGGATTTTTGGGCGGGAGAATTAATAGTGAAAGAGAGACAGAGGCGCCATGACTGACCTAACACCGGGATGTTGCTGCTGCTACTCCTCCAGGTTTGTCCTCATTTTTGTGCCAGGAACAACATGTTTGTGTTAGCTTACGAGTAGAAAGTGAACTTTGTGGTGAAGGGAAGATATTAAATGCGATAAAACGGTATAACTACTGCTAGTGGGAGTGAAATAAGCGTTAACTTAGGTATTTGGAAAATGTCGCGGCCTCCTGCCATGTTGGTTGTCTAATGTTTTACAATGTAATTTCCTTCAAGGTAGATTCCTGATGCCGGTTATGGGATTTTGGTCCAAGGAATTGGAATTGCCTTCCATTTCCTGGGATAGACTGATTACTACCTATTCCCCTAGGCACTGTATAACCCATGTGGGTTTATTTCTTCCCCCAACACCCCACGTTGGGCGTCCTGTTTTCAAGGACCCTAATGGAAATGTCACTGACTTTTTTGGGTTATCCAAGGTAATTTACACATGGGGCTATGCATGATAATTTATATAACTATGTATGTGTACCTGCACCTGAATAAACTTACACTAAGTATAATAATTAAATGCGGCCATCAGTCTGGTTGGTTGTCTAAAGTTTACATTAATTTCCCGCTATGGTGATGGGATCTTGATGAGGAATATGACATGCCCTCTCTTAGATGGAACCTTATTTGATAAGGTATCTTATTCTGAAAACGTTTCCCCAGCCAATGGTTTTTAGTCCAGTGCAGAGACTTATGGATGATGAGGAGTTTGAGGTAATCAGTCCCCCAGCCTGTTTAGTCTATTAATGACTGAACACATCGACTCCAGGGTGAGGGACTGATTATCTTAAATTCCTCATCTTCCATCGTTCTTTGCATCGCACCGAAGAAGCCACTGGCTGGCGAAACGTTTCCAGAACAATATACCCAAATGTTGCACAAGTGCCTCATTTATCAACTTTGTTTTCTTTTATTCGGAACTTTCTTTCCTCTCATAACCACTGGCGCTTTATGATCCTTATGGGTTTAGCTCTTTCCCTAAATATAATACTAAAAATGGTATGATGATACCGACAAGATGTAGAAAAGACGTACAATTCAGGACATTTATTAGAGGAAGTGGCGAAACGTTACCTTTAATAAATGTCCTGAACTGTACATGTCTTTCTGTGTAATACTAGACTATTCAAAGTTTATTAACAGTTTATAATCACAAGTATAAGCGTAAAATGTGTCCATATATTAAAAAGACAAAGCTTGAAAAATAATATCTTTATTTCTACAAGTACATGGTATACAAGTCTAGCTGACATCAATGACACTGACTTACTACTGTATAGAAAGCCGCTTGTTATGCAGAGCATTTCGGGAAAATTAGGTCAGTTTTGTCCAGGGATACGACCCACACCAGTCCACTAACACCCAGGTACCCATTTTTTTTTACTGATGGGTGAACATAGACAACAGGTGTAAGGGAACACGCCCAACATTTCAACCCTCGCCGGGAATCAAACCCGGACCCTCACCGTGTGAAGCAAGAGCTTTTGCCACCCGGCCATGGACTACCATAAAGGGTAAAGGAAAGGCGAAAGGTAGTTAAAAGGCCAAGCTATTATGTATTATGTTAAATCATGCAGCGACTCGTACTCAGATAAGATAAGATAAGATTTCGTTCGGATTTTTAACCCCGGAGGGTTAGCCACCCAGGATAACCAAAAAAGTCAGTGCGTCATCGAGGACCAACTTATTTCCACTGGGGTCCTTAATCTTGTCCACCCCAGGATGCGACCCACACCAGTCGACTAACACCCAGGTACCTATTTGCTGCTAGGTGAACAGGACAACAGGTGTAAGGAAACGTGTCGAAATGTTTCCACCCGCCGGGAATCGAACCCGGGCCCTCCGCGTGTGAAGCGGGAGCTTTAGCCACCAGGCTACCGGGCCACCCCTAGGCCACCGGGCCACACGACACAATGGTGAAATTTTATTCGACAAGCAAGTCTTGTAAGGCAAATAGTGAGGTAAATAATGCCAAAACTGAAAACGGTGAGGATAAAAATAACCATTTCTGTTGGCTAACCAACCAGTCTAATGTGTCGTGTTCTAACTTTAAAATTTCCAAAAGTATTTATTTTAGTGACAAATTTGTTTTAACTGAATAGAAATTATTGCTAAGCCTGTGGTTACCTGTATTCTTTATAAGTCTGAATTATTCAACTTACAAATCCACGTCGAGTTCTGTTTGCTATTTTATGCCTATCTTATTTGCTCACTTCAGTCGTATCCTGTCCTTTTCTTCCCCTTACACTTTCCCTCTCTTTCCACCTTGCTTTGGTAAGAAAGGTTGGAGGAAGACTACCCTGGAGCTAGAGCTGTGACCCACACGGGTTTAGCGCTTTATTTGTGATTATAATAATTAACCCTGGGAGAGTTCCCCCATTTCATTGTGAATAGTAAGTTTATTTATGTGTACACAAATACAATATCATACATAACAGCATATGTGTAGAGATTAGATAGATTTTGCCACCGAAGTGGCTAGTTTATTGTGCACCCCATATCCATCCTGTGGACGGTAGCGCGAGAGCATATGGATACACAAAAGGCCCAGGAACTAGGCCCCAAAGGGTTAACAGGAATACATATGGATTTATATCTACATATCTATAGTTCACTTATCTGTTACAAGCAAATTTAGGAAATTTGCTTAGTATATCTGGTATCTTATTTTCATTAATAAGATATCTTGACATGTCACATAGGTTATTATACTGTCTGTCTCTGTATTCCTCAATAAGTGGACAATTAAGCACATAGTGTTCAAGAGAGTGACCATATGCCTGATCACATAATTTACATTTAGTTTGATCATCATCTGTGTGTCTCCCAAACTGCCAGAAGTACTTGTAACCAAGCCTAATCCTGGCCACTACAACATCAGTCAGTCTGTTCACATTGCAAGTTGCTCCATAAACATACTTATCTACGTTCATGTTATCATAGTGGGTTATAGATCTACTCAGGCTTCTAACTGCATTCCTATAACAATCATTTTCATTATTTACTTCTCTCCTAATATTATTCCTAATGCTAGACACAGTTATACCAAAGTTATATTCTACATTCTCCTTCTCGATACTCTTCTTGGCTAACATATCAACTTTATCATGAAGGAGTAATCCAATGTGTGATGGGATCCATAGCAATTGTCCAATGTAAATACTATAATGATCCACAGCTGCGCAATCTAACACATGCAGCTAGGAGGATTGGTAAAGCATACCGTGAATGTAGAATTTACCTCTAGACACTTGGTAAGATTCACTGTGACAGTGTCTGGTTCGTTTCTCAACATTCTAATACCGAGTACAGTGTTAATTTCAACAATCCTATCACTGATACTAGAAATACCAAGCTCCTTCCTCATGTTAAGAACTTTTGTAGATCTGGGACAGCCAAGAATAATCCTGAGAGCTTCATTTTGCATTAACTCCAAGGGTCGGAGAGAACTTTCTCTAGCTAATATCAACATGGGAGCAGCATAATCAATTAAGGACCTAACATAGGCTATGTACATCATTCTCACGATTCTCACATTTGCACCATAGTTGGGATTGTAGCCAGCAACAGCTTTGAGAGCATTTAGCCTAGCTTTACATTTCTTGTTTAGTTGTGGTATAGTGGATTTGTTAAAGGGTACATCTACACCAAGATATCTGTAAGTTTTAACGTAGCTAATGATTTCACCCTGCAAATAGATGGGTGGGGGATGTCGTTTGCTTGTTAATATCTTAGTTTTAGAGGAAGATATTATGAGGTCTAGTCGATTACAAATTGCTTGAACTTCATTAAGAATGGTATTCATCTTCTTATGCCCTGTTGTATGGATCATGATATCATCAGCATAGCTTATAGCTATATGTTTAGGTGAGGCAGGTAGAGCATTTAGGAGAGCATTAATCAGAATATTAAATAGCATGGGACTAAGAACTCCTCCCTGCGGTGTAAGTAAGTAAGTAAGTAAGTAAATTTATTCAGGTATACACAATACAGTTACATAGAATTATCATACATAGCAGCATATGTGTAGAGAACCTAGGATAACCCAAAAAAGTCAGACAGAGTGACTTATTTCCATTGGGGTCCTAAAGACATTTCTTTAGAATCACTTCTGAAGCCTTGGTAAAGGACAGAGGATACTCTATTTGACAGGTATCCTATTATCCAGCAGAGTAAGCTACCACCAATATTCATTTTGGCTAGTTCATGTAGTATAACGGTTCTGTTCGCAATATCAAATGCAGATTTTAGATCAAGAAAAGTGGTAAAACTAGTAGAGGTGTGTGCAGTGAGAAAGGTGGAAATACAGTTCTGCACACTTTTACCTTTCATGAACCCATAGAGGTAGGGGGAAAGTTGATCTCTGATTCTGTAGTACAGTCTGTTAAGCATCATTCTTTCAAAAGTTTTACAAAGACAACTAGTTAAGGAGATCGGCCTAAATGTATCAGGCTGTTGGGGCTTAGGGATAGGCACAATGAGACTATTGGTCCAGGAAGTAGGAAGAACGCCCTCAATGTAACTGAGATTATACAGTGCCAACAAAGGGTTATCAGGCACGTGCCTTAGAGTTCTGAGAATATCATAGGTTATACCATCCTCTCCAGGAGCAGTTGATCGACCTTTGGTTAATGCATTATCTAATTCATACTCGGTAAAGAGGCAATCACTCTCATCAATATTTTGGCTCATAAAATTAATCAGTTTCAACATTTCTTCAGAAGTACTCTCTAAATTTTTTCTAATATGAGATGGAAGGCTTTCATGCCTGGATGTTTTGGACCAGTCATTTATGAGGTCATTTGCTTTTTCAAGAGGAAAGGGATGAGCAACATTGCCAGTCTTTTTCCTGGTTATTTTATTTATACCTTTCCAAGCCAAACTCAAAGGGGTGGACCTATTTAATCCACTAACAAACTGTTCCCATTCCTGTTGCCTAAGTTCTTCCTTTCTATTCCTTGCATTTGTTAGTGCAGCTTGGAACTTTCTGAGCAGGTCTGGGGTTCTACAAAGAGAACCTAGGATAACCCCCCAAAAAAGTCAGACAAGGTGACTTATTTCCATTGGGGCCCTTTTTACCTGTTTATGAACCCAGCGTTATCTTATTTCCTAAGTAAAAGGGATAATTTCCTACTAGAGGTCCCATTTGTCCTGTTTCCTGACGAACCTTACCTAACCTAACCTAACTAGAGGTCCCCTTAAAGGATGTTCCTTTATGCCGGTGAGGGGCTCTTGATGCATGGAACTGGACCTGTCTTTCCCTTCCTTAGTTCGAACCTGATTGTTTCCTATTTCTTCAGTAGCTGTATAACCCCTACGGGTTTAGTACTCCCCCTTAATATAATTATATTGCTTCTGCAGAAATGAAAATAAAAAACATTGCTTGAATCTCGACGATCATATCGAAGCTTCACTAACATGCTCCCCATCCAGCTCCCTTATAATTTATTAGGTTAAAATTTAAGGTATATAATATAGTAAGGTATATATAAAAGCAACTATCGCCTAATATTTGGTGCCTGTCGCATTACCTAAACAAGACTGGATAATTTTATGGAAAAGTACTACTAAGGTTGCCGGTGTGAGACTCGCAATTCATTCTAGTTCGCTTTTGTCGATTATTAACTGATTAACATTAGAATCTTAACAAAGGGGAGGGAGGGTTAGGAAGCCTTGTTCATTTAATTCAAGGTGTATCGGGTAAGGAAGATGGGTGGTTCCTATGTGTCTACTGCCTGTGTTGGGTGTGGGGGGGAGGGGGATTACTGGGACTCAGGAATGGATTATATTAAGTTTGGCGAATTATGAAAACATTCCCACCTATTTCTTTTGTTCCTGCCCCCCCCCTGTAATGTTTTACTGCACGTTTCCACCCATCAGTGGCAAGTAAGTTTTAAAACTAACAAGCTTGCACTCTAAGCACTGTACCACGTTGGCCTAATAAGATTCGTCCCGAATTCTGGCCTTTCCGTAAGTAATATTAAGATTTCATTTTCATATACTAATGTAACCGTCAAATATGTTTTGGTCACGATAGGCTTAATGACTGGATTCCTGACATTTAGCCCAGGGTCATATGCCAATGTATATGATAGGTTGATGGCAGGCTGTAAGTTAATTAATCAGCCTTTATCAACTGTGAGATTGAGATTTCGTCCTTATTGATATCCGTCAGATTTCTAAGGGTGTTAGGCTCGTGGCATAGCATAGACATGTTCCTTCCTTTTACGCTGGGGTAGGGGCAGGGTTTAGTTGAGTACTCTACCCACAAATTTTCTTAATTTTTGTTGGGATTGTAATTCACTGGCTACTTGAGAATGAAGAAGATATATCGCTCTCAAGGATGTGAGCCCATCTTGGTAAGTGACTTGATGCCGGTGAGGGTGCTCTTAGTCTAAGAAATTGGAGCTGTTCTCCCCTTCCATGTATCAAAATTGATTACGTCCCATTGCCCAGAAACTATATGATCCCTGAAGGTTTTGCGCTTAGTCTAGAATATAATAATATTGTGATTAATAGTCAGCGAATTAAAAAATATGAAGCATGTTGTGGTGGACATCTTGGTGGTTATGTTCCACCATACAGCTCGACTATCAACCATCGATCTTGGATGGATGTATGGAGTTAAGTCATACGTCATGGTGAAGTCCTTCCGGTACCAGAATTCTGAAACTAGAAATATATATGCAAGGCATTCTTCAGTAAGTGTGGCCTCTTCCAAGGCAACTTTTGACGCCTGTGAAGGGCTCGACCCATGGAATCAGTTACCTCTAGGATTAAAACTTATTGCTTCACATTTTCCAGGCGTTGTATGACCCTTATAGGTTTAGCACTCCCCAAAAATATAATATAATTAAAGGTAGAACTGTTTATTGATCGGAAATGCAGTACTCTAACGTACTGCAGTTGTCTTTTAATTGATTATAGAATTCCCAGTAATTTTAGTTGTGCATTAGAAAAGATTAGGCTATAACATTTAAAGTAAGCTTTAAAGTATCTCTCATAAAATAAATGGAGTATGAATTTCGTTGGTGGCTTCAAATTATTTATACATACAAGCAAACGTATCTTATGGTTCATCTATATGATTGAGACCCGTTTCAGGAAATGCTTGTCTTATTTCGTGACGAATAAAACAACGTCATATATACACCGAAAGGTGCATATCTATATACATACAAGATGAGAATAATTTAATCCCTGTTTTAGGACTCAAAGTATTCTTGACTGACGGTGAACGGATTACATGTAGTTTTAATGACTCCTAGTGTAGTCAACTTCATTAACTAAACAACCAATTTTAATTTAACATTTAGTTGTGAACCCAATTTTTTAAAAAAATGGCAGTGTGATTTACGTTTGGATACTAAAATACAGTAATATATTACAGGAATGGTGTCTGTCTCTAGACAAGGCAAGACCAGACTGCGAGGCAACCAGTATCCTCATCCATCGTCACAAGGTAAGACCTGTGCTATTTTTCATAACTTTGAGGCACAGTCCTTGAACCCATTATGTGCCTCTCTAATCTGACTACCGCCCACAAAATGGTTATAGGGTGCATAATAAAGATGTGAAACTAACTGCCACTTTAGGGCCTGCAACTAACAGTTACATCATCAACCTGAGAGTTTATTGAAGTATATGATCAATTTGACTTTTAGCGAATTTAATAATTTCATTGATGACATTACTATTTACAAGAAGTGGAAGGGTCATGTTAATAATGTGTAACTTTACAGGTAAGTGGATTTCAACTCATCGAGGGGCATATACACACCACCTGTCAGGTACGTCAAGATTTACAGCTGTAATGAGCTTTAGTGCTGTTATTTAATCTATGCAACATGTGTTACTGATCCAGAAATGGTTATTAAATGAAATTTATGTCATGGTGGGCATCAAAAATCTGTTTAGGCTTTCATAGTCATGAAGGATATCAAAGACCCATTTATGTCTTGCCCACAGTAGGCTTTAATCCCTCATTAAATGTTGATTGATTATGGAGAGTTTTAAAGTTCTACTTTTACCTTTGGTCAAGGAAAGCATCAAATTCCAGTTTTCTATTCAGTAGAAATGGCTTATTTCCTCCAGTTTGCTTTCTTAGCCGAAATTATAAATTCCAGGTCTTGACAAATCTTGTACATACTGTATGTAGTTAACCTGGCATTAGCTTTTTTTCATTATGTTGTGACCTGTTAGTTCACCAGTCATGCAGATGTTTCACAGAAGTTACTGATGTGATAGGTTCTTCATTACACATTACTGTTAACATTTTTACTCTTCAGTTTATAATGTCTGTCTGACTTATTTGGGTTATCATAGGTTCTCTACACATATGCTGCTATGTATGATAATCTGTGTAACTGTAAACCATACCACGGGTGGGGTTTGAATCCGCGGTCAGAGAGTCTCAAAACTCCACATAGCTTCAATTGAAACTAGCTGGCCCAGTGTCTAACGCGACGGCCTGAGTTTTGAGACTCTCTGACCGCGGGTTCAAACCCCGCCCGTAGTATGATTTGTTTGCAATCGTGTCATTACGATTTCGTGAGTTATGTAATTGTATTTGTGTATACCTGAATGAACTTACTTACTTATTCTATTTTGTAACTGATTCTCTGTCATCTATAAATGCCCTCAACTTATTAAGTATAAATTGTGGCATGCTTGTGTCAAGCCAGACACAGGTATGGTAGAATTGTAGAAAGTGGGGTGGAGGTGCACCTTCTGTGGATTCCATCTCGCATTCGTCTTCAGGTGCATGATAGAACTGATGAATTGGCTAAGTTATATGCTTTCAAAGAGAGAGTAGATTACAATCTTGGCTTCTCAGTTTGAGAACAATGATACGAAAAGAAGTTCAACTGAACTTTATTGACTTAAGACTCAGGGAGACTGACACCAGTCAGTCTATCTATCATCATTCTATCATGCAGGAGGAGCCACGTGTCTATGGTGCATCCAACAAAATAAGCCGACTCTTGGATGTTACTACTGCCCGGCTCCGGCTGGGTTACAAGTATCTTTGGGAGGTTGAATCACCACCACCAGATTTATTTATTTTTTTCGCCGGTACTCTCCCGGCCCGGTTCTTTTCCAAGTAGTGGCGACCCCCACCAGATGTAGACCAAACGAAATGTAAACTTTGCCAGATGGACTATTGTCACACCTTGCGTCATTATGTACTGGAGGGCGATAAAATTAATAAATTCAGAGACAACTCACTCAGAAATGTTCAAGAAATGTCAAAGTATTTTATCCACAGTGGTATATTACAAGCCATTATGGAAAAATACCCCGACGTTGCTCACTGTAAATAAAGCTTATATTTACATTAATAAGTAATTGCAATTGTTATCAGGTGTAGACGTTGTTCAGCTTTCAAAACTTTCCGCCCCAGTCCCTGGACCCATTATATACCCCTGATCAGGTGTGGGTGTATGAATGATTCATTACCATTGTAATTTGTTCAACTATCAAAACGTTGCGGCCCAGTTCCTGAATCCATTATGTACCTCTGTAATCTTTTTGACTACCGCCCACAAAATGGGTATGGGTACATAACAAAGATATTAAACTAACTACTGTTTTGCCAAGGAGTAGCAACATTTTGCTATCTATTAGCCAATGTCTGCATAACTTCAGCTTCTGTGACAATACCTGTGTGGAGAACAGGTTAGATAAGTACACTTTCCTGCATGAAACAAACATATAACAGTCGGTGCTCATCTGTTAACAGCACAATGTCCAGCAGCCTCCCAGGACATCCCTTCAGGGTGCTGTTCCAGATTCCACAGTGGCCGTTGATTAACAATTTTGTTAGAAAACTATTTGCCCCAAAGGAGTATATATCCAGCATTTCACTATCATCTGAAATGCATAGTGATACTTGGGTTTGGATGAATCACCCACATATCACGGGATCTACTGGTAATTCCAGTCAAATCTCACCCCTACCTGTTAGCTGCAGCTAACGTAATTAGGTGTGGGTATGCCTGGTAAGGGAAGTATATACCAGTATCGTTGTCTTGAGTAGGCTGCTACAGATGCACAATGTCCTCACTCGTTGATAGGGAATCACTTTGGTCAGTTTTTACACGGTAGGGTGATATCTTGTCCCTTTGTTCATAACACCTGAATGCATACCGCGACACAAATTTTACACTTATCCGGATTATGATACACTCGTGTTTCTTTTTAACACTAGTTTTTCTAGTGGAGATTGACAGTATTTCAGAGTCTACCGCTTGTAGTCATTAATTTCTTTGTTCTCAGCAGGAGATTTGTGACGTGTATTCACGCTCTGATAATGAATACAGCCTAGCTTGTCGCCCTGCCCAGAGCCCACTAGTTCACCCTCCGTGCAAAAGAACTGCTGAGTCTCTTAGTACACATTGCAACAGTATTCAATACAAGAGGATAGGTTTCTTGTTATCTAGATATAGACTAGAATTTCTGATAGTCACAACTTTTAGATAAAGTGGGGCACAGGCTTTCCCTTAATTTTACTATAGAGAAAAGAGTAATTACTCTGGTTTAACCTTGTTGTGTAGTTGATCAGGAACTCTAGCAAGGAGAGGAAGGCGTGCCTCGTGACTCTATGGTACATACATGTGGTTTTAATAAAGCTGTTTGCGAGGAAGGAAAAGTCCACTAGCCCCATGCGGGAGGGCTAAGTCCCTCAGAGGGATGAGCGGAGGGGGCTGACAGATACTCCCTTTACCTGGAGAATTTTCTCCACAACCTAACCTATTTCCAGTGGGTCTTCCTGTCACCAAAAGAGCACTTCCATCTGAATATTAATAAGGATTACATTGTACTCTAATAGACATATCATTGACGTGGCACAGGAATAGTAGTTGGCCCAAGAAAGTTTCTTGTGAAACTCCACATATTATTTGCAAGGGTTCTGATTATGTATCATCGACTTGAACTGTTTGTTTCCTCTTGTTCAGGTAAATCTTAAACCAATGTATATAGAATATCTTGGATTGGCTAGTTTGTTAATGAGGCTTATAGTCTATCGATGACACGTGAGTCATCAAAGCTGCCTGTCACTTGTTTACCACCTGGTCAAGAATACTTTTACCCCTAAAATAGGAATTAAAGTAAACTCAGCGTATATACACAAAGTGACATATACATCTCGGTGTATATACTCTTCGCCATGGATTACTGTGTCAAAAAATATTTGTAGGTCTTAGGTAACCATGCTTGTGATATATCTGTTTGATATTTTGGTTTCTGTATTAATACATTGTGTTAAGGAAGTGTCCATTGAATGAGATGACCTTCAGGTAACTATATAATGCTGTTATGTTTCAGATATTACTTTCTCCAGGAATTTGGATATAACGCAAAGTATATTAACATGTTTACCTGGAGTTTACCTGGAGAGAGTTCCGGGGGTCAACGCCCCCGCGGCCCGGTCTGTGACCAGGCCTCCTGGTGGATCAGAGCCTGATCAACCAAGCTGTTACTGCTGGCTGCACGCAATCCAACATAGGAACCACAGCCCGGCTGGCCAAGTACCGACTTTACGTGCTTGTCCAGTGCCAGCTTGAAGACTGCCAGGGGTCTACTGGTAATCCCCCTTATGTATGCTGGGAGGCAGTTGAACAGTCTCGGGCCCCTGACACTTACTGTATTGTCTCTTAACGTGCTAGTGACACCCCTGCTTTTCATTGGGGGGATGTTGCATCGTCTGCCGAGTTTTTTGCTTTCGTTGTGAGTGATTTTCGTGTGCAAGTTCTGTACTAGTCCCTCTAGGATTTTCCAGGTGTATATAATCATGTATCTCTCCCGCCTGCGTTCCAGGGAGTACAGATTCAGGAACTTCAAGCGCTCCGAGTAATTGAGGTGTTTTATCTCTGTTATGCGTGCTGTGAAGGTTCTCTGTACATTTTCTAGGTCAGCAATTTCACCTGCCTTGAAAGGTGCTGTTAGTGTGCAGCAATATTCCAGCCTAGATAGAACAAGCGACCTGAAGAGTGTCATCATGGGCTTGGCATCCCTAGTTTTGAAGGTTCTCATTATTCATCCTGTCATTTTTCTAGCAGATGCGATTGATACAGTGTTATGGTCCTTGAAGGTGAGATCCTCCGACATGATCACTCCCAGATCTCTTACGTTGGTTTTTCGCTCTATTTTGTGGCCGGAATTTGTTTTATACTCTGATGAAGTTTTAATTCCCTCATGTTTACCATATCGGAGTAATTGAAATTTCTCATCTTTGAACTTCATATTGTTTTCTGCAGCCCATTGAAAGATTTGGTTGATGTCCGCCTGGAGCCTTGCAGTGTCTGCAATGGAAGACACTGTCATGCAGATTCGGGTGTCATCTGCAAAGGAGGACACGGTGCTGTGGCTGACATCCTTGTCTATGTCAGATATGAGGATGAGGAACAGGATGGGAGCGAGTACTGTGCCTTGTGGAACAGAGCTTTTCACCATAGGCGCCTCAGACTTTACTCTATTGACTACTACTCTTTGTGTTCTGTTTGTGAGGAAATTATAGATCCATCTACCAACTTTTCCTGTCTATGGTTTGCTGACATTCGACCTATTTTTTTCTTGAAAATAGGAGTGACTGGCCTATTTGAGTCATCAGGCACGATAATGGGAGTTAGTTTAGCTAGTTTAATACCTGTATTATACACTTCATACCTATGGTGTGCACTACCGTCCACACCATAGGTACGGTGGTATATATGAATGGTATACATTAAAGATAAGATGAAGAATTAGACATGTACAATACCTGGGTATTATCTTCTTCAACATTTTGCCTATTTAAAACAGTCTCAGCAATTGATATCTAAATTTAATATTGTCTGGCATCTCCACTTATCCAGGGCTCAGTTCAGTTATATATCCTGTTTAAATTTATTGGTTCATTATCATTGAGGATTTTAAGATAAGATAAGATTTCGTTCGGATTTTTAACCCCGGAGGGTTAGCCACCCAGGATAACCCAAAAAAGGCAGTGCGTCATCGAGGACTAACTTATTTCCATTGGGGTCCTTAATCTTGCCCACCCCAGGATGCGACCCACACCAGTCGACTAACACCCAGGTACCTATTTGCTGCTAGGTGAACAGGATAACAGGTGTAAGGAAACGTGTCGAAATGTTTCCACCCGCCGGGAATCGAACCCGGGCCCTCCCTGTGTGAAGCGGGAGCTTTAGCCACCAGACCACCGGGCCATTTTAGTGAATTCAGTTTTAAATTATTGGCAGGCATCATTAACATGTGTGTAATTTGTTGTTACCCAGTTCAGTTTAATATCTCTAATTTGGACCCCATAATGCGTCCAGGTACACTTTATAATTGGGTTTAACCGGTTGGTATTTGCAATAGTTCCTACTAAATATCATTCTTAATATCACATAGTGTCCTTAGTAATGAGATGAATTAGGGACTATAAATGAATGAAGCTTTAGAGAAGGAGGAGAGTGATTTCTTGTATAGTTAACATTCGTGTACCTATTATTGTAAGCTGATCTTCACTTTAATGCTCATGTAAAAAACTCGGTTCACTCCATTCTTATATTAGCTCCTGTTCCTGTAACTGATTTTTACATAGTTGAGTTACTTAGCTGTAATTCAGCTCACACATTGAGGTCCAAGGTTCGAACTCCGGTATGGCTGGAAACATTAGGACGTGTTTCCTTACTGTCCCTGTTCACCTAGCAGTAAATAGGTACCTGGGTGTTAGTCTACTGGTGTGGGTCGCATCCTGGGACAAGATTGACCTAATTTGCTCGAAATCCTCTGCATAACAAAGGGCTTTCTATATAGTAGTATGTCATTGATGTCAGCTAGGCCTGTATACCTTGTACATGTTATTGTAGTAATATATTTTATTATTATTATTATTATTATTATTATTATTATTATTATTATTGTCAGCTATGGCCTGTATACATTGTACCGTGTACTTGTAGAAGATTATTATTATTATTATTAGTAGTAGTAGTAGTAATAGTAGTAGTAGTAGTAGTGTGAAAATTTGTGTGGTCTGCCTCCAAGTGAGTCGCCTACCCTGGCAAACTCTGTTGACACCGAGCTCTGAGATGGGTACCTCAGCCTCACAAGTGCTTATAGGACAGATTTTCACAAATGATTGATGTTGCAAGAAACTCGCCTGCATGCACGTATAAAGGACTAACTTACTTGGTGTTGCAGCATATATCCTGATCTTCAACTTCCCTAAGCTTAGCCTTAGCCCCTCTGGACTTCCCCTCAGAAACCATGTGCAACCGGGAGCCTTAATTCCTGCAATATTCAATCATTATTAGTGTCCTGCCTGCACCTCAGAAATTCCTATATCCAAGAGGGTATGTATCCCCTAGTATAACTATGCAGACACGGACACTAGCTTCCAGACTGCCTTGAGACACTGGTACTTACTGGGTATGCACTGCCTATTGCACACCGGGCCCACAGATCAAACTCACTCACAATCTCCCCAGACACTGGCCAGAAATCTATGAGATAAAGTGGAGGTCTTGTCTTACTGTATGGGCCTGACGGAGGTCATCTACGGTACATCGAGGTGCCTCTACCAGATTTCCCCAGGTCTCAAATGTGAAGACACGTGGGGGCCGACGTCTGCTGATCACGGCACGTCTTGTCCAGTTGGTGTCTGTCTTAAGAAGAACGAGCTGGTCTCTCTTCCAGACCCTCGTCTCTTCGTTCAAACTAGGGCTGCCAGTTCTCCCTAGCTAACTTATCCTAGTGTTTGCCTACATTATCGGCCTATTACTACCTATGTTAAGGTCTTAGGTCTGCATTATTATTATCTACAGTTGCCTTAGTAAACCTAATATTAATATACTAACAGTAAAACTACCTACTCCTTCCCTGAAGGGTAAATCTATAAATAAATAAGCTTACCAACAATCCACGCCAACTCGAGAGAATGCTTTCATGTTTGGGTGGGGTATAAGGGCCATCCAGCTCAGCCGTCCCATCACGGCCATGCCGGATCTGTCCTGTGGAACTTTAAGGACCAAATAAATTTCCACAAGTAGTTATAATCATGACTGATTGTAATTGTAACTTACAGCAAGGCTTTAAATAATAGGTAATGTACAGATGTTACTCTGTATGATAATTGTACTTATGTGTACCTGTATCTAAATAAACTTACTAAAGATACTAATACCTAAGCTACAAAACTATGACTGGTAGGTAATAAATATGTGCCTAAATATGGAAGAGTTAATAAGACGCTCAATGGAAACTGATTTAATTGGAATAACCTAGCGTAAGTCTACATAATGTATCATTGTTGTATGCCTAAAACATCTATATGTCTTCAGAATCATTATATAGATTTTTACCCAACTTTTCTGGGGTTATCCTAGGTAATGTGCACTTATGTTAACCTATACATGTATATGATAATTGTACTTATGTCTACCTGTACTTAAAAAAACTTAATACCGTCTGTACGTAACTCGTAGATTTCCTGACTTATAGTCATGATTGTTACAATAAGATTTCGTTCGGATTTTTAACCCCGGAGGGTTAGCCACCCAGGATAACCCAAGAAAGTTAGTGCGTCATCGAGGACTGTCTAACTTATTTCCATTGGGGTCCTCAATCTTGTCCCCCAGGATGCAACCCACACCAGTCGACTAACACCCGGGTACCTATTTGCTGCTAGGTGAACAGGACAACAGGTGTAAGGAAGTGCAGAAAAGTAATGTGAAAGACCTGGGAGTGATAATGTCAGAGGACCTCGCCTTCAAAGACCACAAGAATGTATCCACCTCATCTGCTAGGAAAATGGATAATGAGAACCTTCAAAACTAGGGATGCCAAGATCATGATGATTCTCTTCAAATCGCTTGTGCTCTCTAGGCTGGAATACTGCTGTTCACTAACGGCCCCCTTCAAGGCTGGCGACATTGCAGACCCGGAGAGTGTACAAAGAACTTTCACGGCACATATAAGCACGATAAGGCACCTAAATTACTGGGAACGGTTGAAGGTCCTTGATCTGTATTCCATTGAACGCAGGCGAGAGAGATACATGATAATATACACTTGGAAGATCCTGGAGGGATTGGTACCAAACCTGCACACGAAAATCACTCCCTATGAAATCAAAAGACTCAGCAGGAGATGCAACTTTCCCCCAGTGAAAAGCAGGGTCACCACAGGTACATTGAGAGACAACACAATAAGTGTCTGGGGTTCAAGACTGTTCAACTGCCTCCCAGCTTACATAAGGGGGATTACCAATAGACCCCTGTCTGTCTTCAAGAAGGCACCTAAAGTCAGTACCTGACCAACTGGGCTGTGGTTCGTACGTCAGCTTGCGTGCGGCTAGTAGTAACAGCCTGGTTGATCAGACCCTGATCCACCGTGAGGCCTGGTCTCAGACCGAGCCGCGGGGGCGTTGAACCCCGAAACCCTCTCTAGGTAAACCCCGCCGGGAATCGAACCCGGGTCCTCCGTGGAAATAAGTCGTTTTGTATGACTTTTTTTTTTGGTTATCCCAGGAAATGTACACATGTGTTACTAAGTATGAAATTGTACTGTGTACATGTACCTAAATAAACTTAGTTACTATAGTTATACTTGTTTTTCAGTTACTTCTTATCTCGTGACTTAATACAAATTAAGGATTAACTACAAATTAACATTTTAAATGAAACAAAGATAAATTAGCATGATAATATCTCTATTGGATATTTAAACTACAGGTACTTACTGTTTCAGAATAAGGTTATATTTACATAAACAGTTACAGAATATTTAAACATTTACACCGTGTTTTGTTTGGTGTATTATTCCGTATCACTTTTCCTTCACATCACTAGTATTCCTTTATTTTTATAAGTCGACTAATTATTAGTTGACTACATGTTTGCATTGATTATTTTTATCCATTAAATATACTGCAAATATCAAATATCCCTGGAACGCAGGAGGGAGAGATACATGATTATATACACCTGGAAAATCCTAGAGGGACTAGTACCGAACTTGCACACGAAAATCACTCACTACGAAAGCAAAAGACTTGGCAGACGATGCACCATCCCCCCAATGAAAAGCAGGGGTGTCACTAGCACGTTAAGAGACCATACAATAAGTGTCAGGGGCCCGAGACTGTTCAACTGCCTCCCAGCACACATAAGCGGGATTACCAACAGACCCCTGGCAGTCTTCAAGCTGGCACTGGACAAGCACCTAAAGTCAGTTCCTGATCAGCCGGGCTGTGGCTCGTACGTTGGTTTGTGTGCAGCCAGCAGCAACAGCCTGGTTGATCAGGCGCTGATCCACCAGGAGGCCTGGTCACAGACCGGGCCGCGGGGGCGTTGACCCCCGAAACTCTCCAGGTAAACTCCAGGTAGTTCTGGGTTTACGTATGTTACAGTCGATATACTTCAAATTCTATTACGAACGGCAAGGACGATATATAAACTGAGAAGTGTATTACTCTCAGCGGATATATTATCTGCAGTTTACCTGGAGAGGGTTTCGGGGGTCAACACCCTCGCACCCCAGTCTGTAACCACGCTTCATGGTGAATCAGGGCCTGATCAACCAGGCTGTTACTGCTGGCCGCACGTAGACTGACGTACGAACCACAGCCCAGCTGGTCAGATATTGACTTTAGGTGACTGTCAAGCGCCATCTTGAAGACAGCCAGGGGTTTATTGGTAATCCCCATTATGTATGCTGGGAGGTAGTTGAACAGTCTTGGGCTCCTGACACATTGCATTGTCTCAGCGTGCTCGTGGTTCCCCTGCTTTTAACTGGGAAGATGGTACACAGTCTGCCTAGTTTTTCGCTTTTGTAGGGAGTGATTTTCGTGTGTGTGCAGATTTGCAACTACTTCCTCTAGGATTTTCTGGGTGTATATTATCATGTATCTGTCTTGCCTGTATTCCAGGGAGTACCAATCAAGGAACTTCAACCGTTCCCAGCAATTAAGGTATTTTATCGTACTTATGTGTGCCGTGAAGGTTCTCTGTACACTCTCCAAGCCTGGAAAGTCGCTATTAATGTGCAGCAATATTTCAGCCTAGACAGAACAAGAGATCTGTAAAAAGTCTTCATGAGCTTGGTGTTTACCTGGAGTATTACCTGGAGAGAGTTTCGGGGGTCAACGCCCCCGCGGCCCGGTCTGTGACCAGGCCTCCTGGTGGATCAGCGCCTGATCAACCAGGCTGTTGCTGCTGGCTGCACGCAAACCAACGTACGAGCCACAGCCCGGCTGATCAGGAACTGACTTTAGGTGCTTGTCCAGTGCCAGCTTGAAGACTGCCAGGGGTCTGTTGGTAATCCCCCTTATGTGTGCTGGGAGGCAGTTGAACAGTCTCGGGCCCCTGACACTTATTGTATGGTCTCTTAACGTGCTAGTGACACCCCTGCTTTTCATTGGGGGGATGGTGCATCGTCTGCCAAGTCTTTTGCTTTCGTAGTGAGTGATTTTCGTGTGCAAGTTCGGTACTAGTCCCTCTAGGATTTTCCAGGTGTATATAATCATGTATCTCTCCCTCCTGCGTTCCAGGGAATACAGGTTTAGAAACCTCAAGCGCTCCCAGTAATTGAGGTGTTTTATCTCCGTTATGCGCGCCGTGAAAGTTCTCTGTACATTTTCTAGGTCGGCAATTTCACCTGCCTTGAAAGGTGCTGTTAGAGTGCAGCAATATTCCAGCCTAGATAGAACAAGTGACCTGAAGAGTGTCATCATGGGCTTGGCCTCCCTAGTTTTGAAGGTTCTCATTATCCATCCTGTCATTTTTCTAGCAGATGCGATTGATACAATGTTATGGTCCTTGAAGGTGAGATCCTCCGACATAATCACTCCCAGGTCTTTGACGTTGGTGTTTCGCTCTATTTCGTGGCCAGAATTTGTTTTGTACTCTGATGAAGATTTAATTTCCTCATGTTTACCATATCTGAGTAATTGAAATTTCTCATCGTTGAACTTCATATTGTTTTCTGCAGCCCACTGAAAGATTTGGTTGATGTCCGCCTGGAGCCTTGCAGTGTCTGCAATGGAAGACACTGTCATGCAGATTCGGGTGTCATCTGCAAAGGAAGACACGGTGCTGTGGTTGACATCCTTGTCTATGTCGGATATGAGGATGAGGAACAAGATGGGAGCTAGTACTGTGCCTTGTGGAACAGAGCTTTTCACCGTAGCTGCCTCGGACTTTACTCTGTTGACGACTACTCTCTGTGTTCTGTTAGTGAGGAAATTATAGATCCATCGACCGACTTTTCCTGTTATTCCTTTAGCGCGCATTTTGTGCGCTATTACGCCATGGTCACACTTGTCGAAGGCTTTTGCAAAGTCTGTATATATTACATCTGCATTCTTTTTGTCTTCTAGTGCATTTAGGACCTTGTCGTAGTGATCCAGTAGTTGAGACAGACAGGAGCGACCTGTTCTAAACCCATGTTGCCCTGGGTTGTGTAACTGATGGGTTTCTAGATGGGTGGTGATCTTGCTTCTTAGGACCCTTTCAAAGATTTTTATGATATGGGATGTTAGTGCTATTGGTCTGTAGTTCTTTGCTGTTGCTTTACTGCCCCCTTTGTGGAGTGGGGCTATGTCTGTTGTTTTTAGTAACTGTGGGACGACCCCCGTGTCCATGCTCCCTCTCCATAGGATGGAAAAGGCTCGTGATAGGGGCTTCTTGCAGTTCTTGATGAACACAGAGTTCCATGAGTCTGGCCCTGGGGCAGAGTGCATGGGCATGTCATTTATCGCCTGTTCGAAGTCATTTGGCGTCAGGATAACATCGGATAGGCTTGTGTTAATCAAATTTTGTGGCTCTCTCATAAAAAATTCATTTTGATCTTCGACTCTCAGTCTGGTTAGCGGCTTGCTAAAAACTGAGTCATATTGGGACTTGAGTAGCTCACTCATTTCCTTGCTGTCATCTGTGTAGGACCCATCTTGTTTAAGTAGGGGCCCAATACTGGGCGTTGTTCTCGATTTTGATTTGGCATAGGAGAAGAAATACTTTGGGTTTCTTTCGATTTCATTTATAGCTTTTAGTTCTTCCCGCGATTCCTGACTCCTAAAGGATTCTTTTAGCTTAAGTTCGATGCTTGCTATTTCTCTGACCAGTGTCTCCCTGCGCATTTCAGATATATTGACCTCTTTTAGCAGCTCTGTTATTCTTTTCCGTCGCCTGTAAAGGGAGCGCCTGTCTCTTTCTATTTTACATCTACTCCTCCTTTTTCTTAGAGGAATAAGCCTTGTGCATACATCGAGTGCCACCGAGTTAATCTGTTCTAGGCATAAGTTTGGGTCTGTGTTGCTTAGTATATCTTCCCAGCTTATATCGGTTAGGACTTGGTTTACTTGGTCCCACTTTATGTTTTTGTTATTGAAGTTGAATTTGGTGAATGCTCCCTCGTGACTAGTCTCATTTTGTCGGTCTGGGGCTCCTCGCATACATGTCTGAACCTCAATTATGTTGTGATCTGAGTATATTGTTTTTGATATGGTGACATTTCTTATCAGATCATCATTGTTAGTGAATATGAGGTCTAGTGTATTCTCCAGTCTAGTAGGCTCTATTATTTGCTGGTTTAAATTGAATTTTGTGCAGAGATTTAAAAGCTCGTGTGAGTGTGAGTTTTCATCAGAGCTGCCTCCTGGTGTTATTACTGCAACAATATTATTTGCTATATTCCTCCATTTTAGGTGCCTTAAGTTGAAATCCCCCAGGAGCAAGATGTTGGGTGCAGGAGCTGGAAGATTTTCCAGACAGTGGTCAATTTTTAACAGCTGTTCCTGGAATTGCTGGGATGTTGCATCCGGAGGCTTGTAGACTACCACAATGACTAGGTTTTGGTTCTCGACCTTTACTGCTAAAACTTCCACTACGTCATTTGAGGCATTAAGCAGTTCTGTGCAAACAAGTGACTCTGCAATGTACAGGCCAACCCCCCCCTTTTGCCTGTTCACTCTGTCACATCTGTATAGGTTGTAACCTGGGATCCATATTTCATTGTCCAAGTGATCCTTTATGTGGGTCCCTAGTTTTGAAGGTTCTCATTGTCCATCCTATCATTTTTTTCTAGCAGATGTGGTAGATACATTGTTGTGATCTTTGAAAGCGAGATCCTCTGACATTATCACTCCCAGATCCTTCACATTAGATTTTCGCTGTATTGTGTGGTTAGAATTTATTTTATTCTCCAGTACAGTTATACTTTCCTCAGGTTTTCCATATCGTAGTAATTGAAATTTCTCTTCATTGAACTTCATATTGTTTTCTGCGGCCCATTTAAAGATTTGGTTGATGTCCGCTTGAGTTTTGCAGTGTCTTCGATGGAGGACACTGTCATGCAAATTCGAGTGTCATCTGCAAATGAAGACACGGTGCCGTGGCTTATATCCCTGTCTATGTCAGATATGAGGATGAGGAACAGGATGGGGGTGAATACTGTGCCTTGTGGAAGAGCTTTTTACAGTAGCCGCCTCAGACTTTGTTTACTATTACTCTTTGTGTTCTGGTTATTAGGAAGTTATAGATCCATCTACCAACTTTTCCTGTTATTCCTTTATCATGCACTATTACACCTTTATCATGCGCTATTACACCATGGTCACACCTGTCGAAGGTTTCCGCAAAGTCTTTGTAAACTACATCTGCATCTGCAGTATCGCCAACCACCAAGATACCCATCAGTTACACAACCCAGGGCAACAGGGGTTTAGATCAGGTCGCTCCTGCCTGTTCCAGCTACTGGACCACTATAACAAGGTCCTGGATGATATAGAGGATAAACAAAATGCCGATGTAGTATGCACGTTTTGTAATAATGTTGGTAGAATTACCAACAATATCAACCTTGACCTAAAACGCTTTCTTCATAGTTGTGACAGAACCCACAGGCATAACACCAGACACAAACATCTCTGACATTCCCCGTGTCCGACTAAACCTTTACAGAGGTACGTAGTGGGTCCGGGGACTGGGCCCCCAGGGTTTTGATGGCTGAACTGGGTACAAAGGTGGTGAGCTCACAAGTTGCAAAGGTGGTGAATTCTGTAAGAATGGTTACTTACGTTTGTACATGCTACAATCATGAACAAGTTATGGAGTGATGAGCAATTCACACTTCCACACTTCCACTGTAAATACCTTTGTAACTTGTCATGATTGTGACCAGACCTACCTGGAGTTCATTACCTTTGTAAATTGTGAGTTCATTACCTTTGTAAATTGTGAGTTCATTACCTTTGTAAATTGTGAGTTCATTACCTCTGTAACTTGCTCAGCTATCAAAACTTTGGAGTCCAGTCCCTGGACCAATTATGTACCTCTGTAATCTTTTGACTACCGCCCACAGGATGGGTATGGGGTGCATAATAAACATATTAAACTAAGTATGCACAGACTGCAAAATCCTTCGACAAGTGTGACCATGGTGTAATAGCACCCAAAATCTGTGATAAGGAATAAGAGAAAAAGTTGGTAGATGGATCTGTAACTTCCTGACAAATAGAACACAAAGAGTAATAGTAAACAGAGCAAAGTCCGAGGCACCTACAGTGAAAAGCTCTGTTCCACAAGGCACAGTACTCGCTCCCATCCTATTCCTCACAATCATATCTGACATAGACAAAGATGTAAGTCATAGCTTCGTGTCTTTCTTCGTGGATGACACCCAAATTGCCATGACAGTGTTCTCCATCGAAGGCACCGCAAGACTCCAAGCAGTCATCAACCAAATATTCAAATGGGCCACTCAAAACAATACGAAGTTCAATGAAGAGAAATTTCAACTACACAGATATGGAAAACTTGAGTAAATTAAAACTGTATCAGGGTATACAACAAATTTTAACCATACAATAGAGCGAAAAAGTAATGTGAAGGAGCTGGGAATGATAATGTCTGAGGATCGTACCTTCAAAGACCACAACAATGTATCTACCTCATCTGCAAGGAAAATGATAGGATGGATAATGAGAACTTTCAGAACTAGGGATGCCAAGCTCATGATGATTCTCTTCAAATCGCTTGTTCTCTCTAGGCTGGAATACTGCTGTACACTAACTGCCCCCTTCAAGGCAGGCGAAACTGCTGACCTGGAGAGTGTGCAAAGAATTTTCACGGCACACATAAGTCCAAAAAGGCACCTAAATTACTGGGAATGATAGAAGTCCCTTGATTTGTATTCCCTGGAATGCAGGCGAGAGAGATACATGATAATATACACTTGGAAAATCCTAGAGGGATTAATACCAAACTTGCACTCGAAAATCACTCCCTATGAAAGCAAAAGACTCAGCAGGAGATGCAACATTCCCCCAATGAAAAGCAGGGGTGCCACGAGTGCACTGAGACAACACAATAAGTGTCAGGGGCCCAAGACTGCTCAACTGCCTCCCAGCTTACCTAAGGGGGATTACCAATAGACCGCTGTCTGTCTTCAAGAAGGCACTGGACAGGCACCTAAAGTCAGTACCTGACTATTTGGGCTGTGGCTCCTACGTCAGTTTGCATGCGGTCAGCAGTAACAGCCTGGATGATCAGACCCTGATCCACTACAAGGCCTGGTCTTAGGCCGAGCCGCGGGGGCGTTAACCCCCAAAACCTTCTCCAGGTATAGCATCCAGGACCTTGTCATAGTGGTTCAGTAGTTGGGACAGGTAGGAGCGGCCAGCTGCAAGCCCGTGTTGCCCTGGGTTGTGTAACTGAGGGGTATCTAGGTGACTGATGATCTTGCTTTTTAGAGCCCTTTCAGAGATTTTTATATGGGACGTTAGCGTTATTGGTCTGTAGTTTTTTACTATTTCTTTACTGCTACCTTTGTGGAGTGGGGCTGTTTGTTGTTTTTAGCGACTGTGAAATGACCAGTGTCTATACTCCCTCTCCATAGAATGCTAAAGGCATGAGATAGGGGCTTCTTATAGTTCTGGATGAACACGGAGTTCAACGAGTCTGGGTCTGGGGCAGAGTGAATGGGCATGTCATTTGTTGTCTTTTCGAAATCATGGGGTGTTAGGATAATATCAGAGATGTTTGACTCGACCAAATTCTGAGCCTCAGTCATAAGAAATTCATTTTGGTCGTCAACTCTTTGTCTGGTTAGCGGCTCGCTAAATACTGAGTCATATTGGAACTTTGGTAACTCATTTCCTTACTGTCATCTGTGTAAGTCCCATCTCGTCCAAGTAGGGGCCCAGTACTGAATGTTGTTCTCAACTTAGATTTAACATAAGAAAATAAATATTTTGGATTTCTTTCAATTTCATTTATGGCTTTTAGTTCTTGCAGCTTTTCTTGTCTCCTGTAAGATTCTTTTAAGCTTACGTTCGATATTTGCTATTTCGCTGATCAGTGCCTCCCTTCGTATTAGGTGCCCCGTGGCCTGGTGGCTAAAGCTCTCGCTTCACACGGCGAGGTGTCTGGGTCCGATTCCCAGCGAGGGTAGAAACACTAAGCGTATTTCTTTACACTAGCTGTCTATGTTGGCATTGGGTGGGGTAATTACGGATAAGGAAATATGGAGGGCATTAAGTGAGATGCATAAGGGCAAAGCTCCAAGCATCGACGGTCTCCCGTGCGAGTTTTATCTACAGCATTGGGAGCTGATAAGGAGTTTTTTGGTCCGGTTATTGAATTCGATGAAGGAGAGGGGCGAGTTGGGACAGAAGCAGGCAACGGCAGTGGTGGTGTTGGTCCCGAAGGGACTACCGAGCCATCTCGTTGCTATGCGCAAATTATAGAAGTTGTATGCGAAGATATTGGGAAATAGGTTTAAGTGCGTAGTGGGGAGGGTGGTATCTAAAAATCAGTTTGGGTTGCCAGGAAGGTCTATGGTTGTGGGGCATGGGATACTAAGGGATTCGTGGAATCAAGAGGGAGGGCAGGAGGCAGCGTTGTTGGCATTGGATTGGCAGGGAGCATTTGACAGAATGGAAAGGGGAGCATTGAGAGCTATACTCAGTCGACAGGGTTTTGGTGAAGAAATTGTGGGGTGGGTTGAAGGTTTGTACCGGGGTGCCAGGGCGAGGGTGCAGATCAATGGATGTTTGGGGGAAGCGGTTATCATGGGGCGGGGTCTTAGGCAGGGGTGTCCAATGTCACAACTATTGTTTGTGTGTGTCCAGGACCCCTTTTGCCGAATGGTGGAGCAATGCCTGTGCAATGGGGGAGGGGTAGGGGTAGGGAGAGTTTGGCCTGGTTTGGTCGAATATGTTGACGACACAACTGTCCTGGTATGATAAGATAAGATAAGATAAGATTTCGTTCGGATTTTTAACCCCGGAGGGTTAGCCACCCAGGATAACCCAAGAAAGTCAGTGCGTCATCGAGGACTGTCTAACTTATTTCCATTGGGGTCCTTAATCTTGTCCCCCAGGATGCGACCCACACCAGTCGACTAACACCCAGGTACCTATTTGCTGCTAGGTGAACAGGACAACAGGTGTAAGGAAACGTGTCGAAATGTTTCCACCCGCCGGGAATCGAACCCGGGCCCTCCGTGTGTGAAGCGGGAGCTTTAGCCACCAGGCCACCGAGCCACCGAGATGTTGCTGGAGGCTTTAGAGGATGCTGTGCAATTGTTTGGAGGTGCTACTGGTATGAAAGTGAATTTGGAGAAGTCATTGGTCATGGGGTTGGGTGCTTGTGCGGGGAGGGTCGAGTGGGGATGTAACGTCGTGCAGCGGCAGGCGGGGTTTTTGAAAATGTGGTATCATCTATGCGGATGACCTGGATGCCGCACGAGAGGAAAACTCGAATAAGTTGGTGGAAAGGATCCAAGGTCGCCTGGGGGCATTGAGACCGTATCACCTGACCCTCGTGCAAAGAGCTATTGTAATTAATGTTTTATTGTATAGCAAGGTGTGGTATGTGACGGCCGTGTTCCCATTAACAGGGACAGCGATTACGGGCATTCTTAGATGGGTGTTCAAATTCTTGTGGGGTTCGGGTTGTGACTGACTTCGGAGGGAGGTTGTAACGTTACCAGTGCATCAGGGAGGGTTCAATTCAATTCAAATTCAATTCAAAGTTTATTCTCTATAAAGATTACAATGCTGAGTTTACAGAAATTTGGTTATTGTGTGGTTTACATGTAGTAAAATAGTGATTACAGAGTGTACCACTAGAACGCTTAGCATGGCTAGGCATTTCGGGCAGATTTAGTTTTATTCTTAATTGTAAAATATTACAAATTATGAGGTAAGTTGGTATTATGGCTAAGTGACTAAATACTAGTTTGTGAGTTTAGCAATGTGAATGCTTTTGTTTTGGCACAGTACATAGTTTCAGTATTGGAGTATCACAGGATTCATTATTTTAAGATTGAGATTAATATTTCTGTTTATGGTCAAATGAGTGAGTGAGTGTAAGTGTGAACCACCAAGTGGTATTCGTGTAGTTAGTTGACGGGGTGTATCAGGGAGATAAGATGTTTTCTAATGGTAGTTTTGAAGGTGATGATGTGTCTGCAGTTCTAGAGTTCTCAGGTAGGGTATTCCAGATTTTAGGGCCTTTGACATACATTGAATTTTTGTAAAGGTTTAGTCGGACACGGGGAATGTCGTAGAGATGTTTGTGTCTGGTGTTATGCCTGTGGGTTCTGTCGCAACTATCAAGAAAGCGTTTTAGGTCAAGGTTGATATTAGAGTTTAAGGCCCTGTAGATGTAGATTGCACAGTAGTAAGTGTGGATGTACTGAACTGGGAGTAAGTTTAAGTCTATGAAGAGTGGGGGGGTGTTGCCAGGGATGGGATTTAGTGATTATTCTTACTGCAGCTTTTTGTTGGGTTATTATTGGCTTTAGGTGTGTTGCTGCAGTTGATCCCCAAGTTTACCTGGAGTTTACCTGGAGAGAGTTCCGGGGGTCAACGCCCCCGCGGCCCGGTCTGTGGCCAGGCCTCCTGGTGGATCAGAGCCTGATCAACCAGGCTGTTGCTGCTGGCTGCACGCAAACCAACGTACGAGCCACAGCCCGGCTGATCAGGAACTGACTTTAGGTGCTTGTCCAGTGCCAGTTTGAAGACTGCCAGGGGTCTATCCCCTTATGTGTGCTGGGAGGCAGTTGAACAGTCTCGGGCCCCTGACACTTATTGTATGGTCTCTTAACGTGAGGTGAGGTATAGATAAATAAGTGAGTGGTATAGTGTGAGAAGGGCATTTTGCGGCACGTAGTATCGTATCTTGGAGAGGATCCCAACCGTTTTGGATACTTTTTTGGTTATATGCTGGATATGGGTGCTGAAATTCAGGTTGTTGTCAAGGTATAAGCCTAGGAATTTGCCCCCATTATTTCTGGTAATTAGAGTGTTGTCAATCTTAATGTTAATTTGTGCATCTCCAGCTCTGCTACCAAACATAATATAGTAGGTTTTGTCCGTGTTAAGCGTAAGTTTATTGGCTGTCATCCAAGTCGATATTTTAATCAGCTCCTTATTCACAATGGTGTTGAGGGTGGCAAGATTAGGGTGAGAGATGACATAAGTCGTGTCGTCAGCAAAGAGAATGGTTTTCAGGTGTTGGGATACGTTTGGAAGGTCATTGATGTATATGAGGAAGAGCAGGGGACCAAGGACACTTCCCTGCGGAACTCCAGTATCAAGTGGCCGTGTTGCTGATGCTGTGTCTTTAATGGTGACATACTGATACCTATTAGTAATGTAAGATTTGAAATAAGCAAGCGCATGGCCTCTTATACCGTAATGATCAAGTTTGTGGAGTGGGATGTCGTGGTCTACTGTGTCAAAAGCTTTTCTTAGGTCAATAAAAATTCCTAGTGGATATTCCTTATTTTCCAATGCTGTGTAAAGCAGATCTAGCATTTTTATGATTGCATCATTAGTGCTTTTATTTTTCCTGAATCCAAATTGGCAGGGGTTGAGTATGTTTTGAGCCGTTATAAATGAATACAGTCTCCTGTGCACGAGTTTCTCAAAGATTTTCGATAGCAATGGTAAGTTAGATATTGGCCTATAGTTGTTTAAGTCTGTAGGGTCACCACCTTTATGTATTGGTGTAACCCTTGCCATCTTGAGTAGTTTCGGGAAGGTGCTAGTCTCTAGTGATTTGTTAAAAAGTAATGAAATAGCATGCGAAAGGACATGGGCCGCTCGCTTGTACAGTAATGGTGGGACATGAGACAGATTCCCCGAGTTATTTTTAAGTGACTTTATAATCTCGGTGACTTCCGTGGGCTCAGTTGGTGCAAGATAGAAGGAATTAGGGAAATTCCCATCTAGGTAGTCCCTGGCATGGGCATTGGTATGTGGGATTTTACTGGCGAGATTAGATCCTATGGTTGAGAAGAAGTCGTTTATCTTGTTAGCTGTGTCAGTGGGATGTAGTGGTGTTTCATTCGGTTTAGTTAAGACAATATTCTTGGTTTTTCTCAGTTTGTGGGTCCCTAGAATCTGAGAGAGTGCTTTCCAGGTCTTTTTTATATCTCCTCTAGTGTCTGTGAATCTACTGGAGTAGTATAGTTGTTTGGCTTTCTTTATTACTTTGGTGAGAGCTGATGAATAATGTTTAAGAATATCTTTGTGTATTAAGCCCTGTCTATATTGCTTTTCATATTGGTGTTTCTTGTCAATGGATTTCAGAATGGTGCTGGTTACCTGGAGTTTACCTGGAGAGAGTTCCGGGGGTCAACGCCCCCGCGGCCCGGTCTGTGACCAGGCCTCCTGGTGGATCAGAGCCTGATCAACCAGGCTGTTGCTGCTGGCTGCACGCAAACCAACGTACGAGCCACAGCCCGGCTGATCAGGAACTGACTTTAGGTGCTTGTCCAGTGCCAGCTTGAAGACTGCCAGGGGTCTGTTGGTAATCCCCCTTATGTGTGCTGGGAGGCAGTTGAACAGTCTCGGGCCCCTGACACTTATTGTATGGTCTCTTAACGTGCTAGTGACACCCCTGCTTTTCATTGGGGGGATGGTGCATCGTCTGCCAAGTCTTTTGCTTTCGTAGTGAGTGATTTTCGTGTGCAAGTTCGGTACTAGTCCCTCTAGGATTTTCCAGGTGTATATAATCATGTATCTCTCCCTCCTGAGTTCCAGGGAATACAGGTTTAGGAACCTCAAGCACTCCCAATAATTGAGGTGTTTTATCTCCGTTATGCGCGCCGTGAAAGTTCTCTGTACATTTTCTAGGTCGGCAATTTCACCTGCCTTGAAAGGTGCTGTTAGTGTGCAGCAATATTCCAGCCTAGATAGAACAAGTGACTTGAAGAGTGTCATGATGGGCTTGGCCTCCCTAGTTTTGAAGGGTCTCATTATCCATCCTGTCATTTTTCTAGCAGATGCGATTAATACAATGTTATGGTCCTTGAAGGTGAGATCCTCCGACATGATCACTCCCAGGTCTTTGACGTTGGTGTTTCGCTCTATTTTGTGGCCAGAATTTGTTTTGTACTCTGATGAAGATTTAATTTCCTTATGTTTACCATACCTGAGTAATTGAAATTTCTCATCGTTGAACTTCATACTGTTTTCTGCAGCCCACTGAAAGATTTGGTTGATGTCCGCCTGGAGCTTTGCAGTGTCTGCAATGGCAGACACTGTCATGCAGATTCGGGTGTCATCTGCAAAGGAAGACACGGTGCTGTGGCTGACATCCTTGTCTATGTTGGATATGAGGATGAGGAACAAGATGGGAGCTAGTACTGTGCCTTGTGGAACAGAGCTTTTCACCGTAGCTGCCTCGGACTTTACTCTGTTGACGACTACTCTCTGTGTTCTGTTAGTGAGGAAATTATAGATCCATTGACCGACTTTTCCTGTTATTCATTTAGCACGCATTTTGTGTGCTATTACGCCATGGTCACACTTGTCGAAGGCTTTTGCTAAGTCTGTATATATTACATCTGCATTCTTTTTGTCTTCTAGTGCATTTAGGACCTTGTCGTAGTGATCCAATAGTTGAGACAGACAGGAGCGACCTGTTCTAAACCCATGTTGCCCTGGGTTGTGTAACTGATGGGTTTCTAGATGGGTGGTGATCTTGCTTCTTAGGACCCTTTCAAAGATTTTTATGATATGGGATGTTAGTGCTATTGGTCTGTAGTTCTTTGCTGTTGCTTTACTGCCCCCTTTGTGGAGTGGGGCTATGTCTGTTGTTTTTAGTAACTGTGGGACGACCCCCGTGTCCATGCTCCCTCTCCATAGGATGGAAAAGGCTCGTGATAGGGGCTTCTTGCAGTTCTTGATGAACACAGAGTTCCATGAGTCTGGCCCTGGGGCAGAGTGCATGGGCATGTCATTTATCGCCTGTTCGAAGTCATTTGGCGTCAGGATAACATCGGATAGGCTTGTGTTAATCAAATTTTGTGGCTCTCTCATAAAAAATTCGGTACTGCAAGCAATTAGCCTTGATTTGGAAGGGTTGGATGAGGGTGTCACTAGGGCTTTGGGGTATATCATGGTCGATTATATATATATATTTCGTGGGGAATAAGGGGGCGGGGGCTTTGGAAGGTGCGGCGGCAGGTTTTAGCGGTTACGTTTTATCGCACGTTGTGTCTTAATAGGGAAATTTACAGGAGGAGGTGGGTGCAGGTTTTTTCAGAGGGATATAGAGCCCTAACGTTAGGGATTTTATTGGATCTGTAAATCGGGAGGGAGGGTGCAGGGGTGTGTGTTGGTTGCCGCGTATGTGGGAGGGGATGTCAGGGGTTGCAATGGGGTTGCCTCCTGGGGTGTGTGTGAGGTAATGTGTGTGTGGGCGTGGAAGTTGTAGATGTGGGTACAAGATAGTCTCCGGCGAGTGTGGCCTGAGAGTTTGAACAGTGTTCAAAGCGATGCTGTGATATAATTTTGTATTTAATGTGTGTGGCATTATTGCTTGAAGAGGTACTGTCGCTATATATCTGCACGTCTTATCCTGTTTGTTAAATGTAATTGCTTAATATTTGTTCTGTGTGCTTTGCACTGCATGTTGTGTGTACTGTTTTTATTGATTTATATGTACATAACCTGTGTTGGTGTTAGTGCATTTTAAAAAATTGAATACTTATCTGGGATAAGGTAAAAAGCCCTTTGCTGGCAAGTAAATGATATATGTGCTCAGAATTTTGACTTAACAGCCATTATTATAATAGTATGTCTGTTAGGTTGTGAATAGCAGGGGGAAGAGAGGATAACCACCGGGGAGAGGGGGAGGGGGAATTTTATAGGATTCCTAGATGTAAATATAGGATGTACTTATGTCTGCTACGTATTTCATGATGTGTCACGAATTTCTTGTGGTCTGATGTACACCATCAATGTGGGATGGATGAGGCTGTCTGCGGTCTCTGATTGCGTACACTATCGGGATGTACAGGATATGTGAAAATTTGTCTGGACTGCCTCCAAGTGAGTCGCCTACCCTGGCAAACTCTGTTGACACCGAGCTCTGAGGTGGGTACCTCAGCCTCACAAGTGGCTTATAGGACAGATTTTCATAAATGATTGATGTTGCAAGAAACTCGCCTGCATGCACATATAAAGGACTAACTTACTTGGTGTTGCAGCAAATATCCTGATCTTCAACCTTCCTAAGCTTAGCCCCTTTGGACTTCCCCTCAGAAACCACGTGCAACCGGGAGCCTTAATTCCTGCAATATTCAATCGTTATTAGTGACCTGCCTGCACCTCAGAAATTCCTATATCCAAGGGGGTGTGTATCCCCTAGTACAACTATGCAGACACGGACACTAGCTTCTAGGTAGACAAGAGACACTGGTATGTACTGGGCATGCACTGCCAGCTGCATACAGACCTACAATTCAACTCACTCACAATTTTTCCCCAGACACTGGCCAGAAATCCTAAGAGAAAGTGGAGGTTTTGTCTTACTGTATGGGTCTGACGGAGGAGGTCATCTATGGTACATCGAGGTGCCTCTACCAGATTTCCCCAGGTCTCAAATGTGAAGACACGTGGGGGGCGCCGTCTGCTGATCACGGCACGTCTTGTCCAGTTGGTGTCTGTCTACAGAAGGACGCTATTGTGTCTTTGAGACCCGTGCCTCGTAGTTCAAACTAGGGCTGCCAGTTCTCCGTAGCTAACTTATCCTAGTGTTTGCCTACATTATCGGCCTATTACTACCTATGTTAAGGTCTTAGGTCTACATTATTATTATCTACAGTTGCCTCAATAATCCTAATATTAGTGTACTAACAGTAAACTACCTACTTCTTCCCTGAAGGGTAAATCTATAAATTAATAAGTGCCTACCATCCATGCCAACCCGGGAGAGAACGCTTTTGTTTGGGTGGGTTTAAGGGCCACCCAGCTCAGCCGTTCCATTACGGCCTTGCTGGGACCCCTTTGTACGCCGTATCTGTCCTGTGGAACTTTAGGGACCAAATAAATTTCCACAGGATACCCGATTTATTTATATATATGTGTAATTCTGTTGGGTGGCTCCAACAGGTTTGGTGACATGCATGTAAGACTTGGGACAGTTCATGGGATATGGGAAAGGGGGGTTATGCACCCACACGTAGTTGTGAGTGTGGTGTGTACTGCTTGGCGACGGCAGGGTAGTATAAATATTGTAGGTTATTTCATGTGTTTTTAATTATTTATTTCATGTAATGTCATGTTTTAAATAAAATATGAAAAAAAGCTGTCTGTGTTCCCCATCAGTAAAATGGGTACCTGAGAGTTAGTGGACTGGTGTGGGTCGCATCCTGGGACAAAACTGACCTAATTTGCCAGAAATGTTTTGCATAACAAGCGACTTTCTATATAGTAGTATGTCACTGATGTCAGCTATGGTCTGTATACATTGTATATGTACTTGTAGAAATGAAGTTATTATTATTATATTATATTATTATTATAGCAATGTACAATAATTTCCCATACAAAGCAGTATTTTCTTTGATTTTCCTTACCAACAATAGAAAATGAAGCAGTAGTGTATACCGTAGACTATAATAGTAACTGTATGATAAATGGTTTTGAAAACCTGGAAGGAGCGTGAAGACCTACTATGATTTTGCTGATGAATCAGACACATGTGCATCACCTGGATATATCTCTAATGTATTGATAAAGACAGTGGTTAGCGAAGCGTCTACAGAATAAAATTAACCAGGTACAGCGTATGTATTCATGAATTTATTGGTATTGTATATAAATTGGCAATAAATTCTAACAAGACTAAATCGTCAAATCTGTCACGATCACGGCTCATCTCTGCTGCTCATCATAATCGTATAAAGCCTGTTAATTTTTGCCTTGAACAACATCATATAAGTAAGTTTATTTAGGTACAGATTTAGGGCAGCCACAACTAGGTGAGTACATAAGTACAATTATCATACATAGTTATCCTAGGTAATTTCACCACCGTAAGTAAGTTTATTCAGATACAGGTTCACATAAATAGTTATATAAATTATCATACATAGCAGCATATGTGTGATTACCTTGGGTAACCCCAAAAAGTTAGACAAAGTGACTTATTTCCACTTGGGTCCTTGTAGTAATTGTTGTTTAAACTTGAAAGTTGAAACAGGTAAGTAATTTTCTATGTGAAAAGTAGCTACATTAAAAGGAGATATACTAGGGATAAGGTATGTATGTTAATATTAAAGATAGGATTAGATTATAAGAAATTACTCTCTTCTCTTTCTGTAGCTACATTGATTAGGGATCTCTTGGCTCTCTTCGTGAACTTGCCCATGCTGTGGCAAGCTTTGACATGTGCAGGTAGTCTGTTCCACTCCTTTATTGCTGTGCAATAAAATGTTCTTGAAACCTGACCACTGACTGTGGGTACTGCAAAATTGTTCTCCCTTCCCCTAGTACCATAACTGCTTTGGTTTCCAGCCTTAACAAAATTTCCAGCAAGATATTCTTTACACTGGTGAGCAATTTTATAAACGTAATGTAACTTTAGTTGTTTTACTCTGTCTTCAACATTCAGCATATCCAGTTGTTTCAATTTATCCTGGCCTTCATGCTCTCTTGGACCCAGGTCCAGGATGAATCTCACCATTTTGTTCTGGGTGATTTGTAGTCTATCTTTGATTTTTTTCGTTAAGGCAGAGTACCATGAAGAGCAATCGTAATAAATATGACAATGTATAAGAGCTAGACATAGGGTCCTGCTAGCCCCAGTAGGTAGGCATTGTGCTTGTCTGTAGAGGAACTTTAGCCTAGCTTTCGCTTTCTTTACTACATTGTTCCCTATTAGTTCATCTGACATGCTTGGGTCAAAGGGGATTCCCAGGTATTTCACTGAAGATACTGTAATGATGGGTTCCCCATCATTACATCCTCCTAATTTCCAAACTACAGATTTTCTGCATTATATTCACACCACATATTGCCCTAAGACATGACATTTCCACTGCCTCCAGCCTTCTTGTTGCAACATTCACAACCTATGCTTCACACCCAAATAAGAGCATTGGTATACCTATACTCTCATACATTCCCCTCTTTGCTTCCATGGACAATGTTCTTTGTCTTCACAGACTCCTCAGTGCACGATTCACCTTTTTACCTTCATCAATTCTGGGATTCACCTCATCCTTCATAGACCCATCTGCTGACACGTCCACTCCTAAATATCTGAATACATTCAGATATTTAACGACATTTGTCTTTTCAAACATATAGGGTCTAAAGCCATCAACAAACAACAAAATTCCTTACATCAACGGACTGCTCATGGAGTCAAATGTAATGCAGCTTTCACAGAAACCCACATAAAGGATCATTTTGACAGCGAAATGTGGATCCCAGATGCGACAGACTAAACAGGCAACAAGGGGAGGTTGGCTTGTAGGTCATAGAGTTGCTTATTTGCTCAGAACTACTAAACACCTCGAATTATGTAGTTGAGGTTTTGGCAGTAAAGATTGAGAACCAAAACCTTGTCATTCTGGCTGTACCTGGAGTTTACCTGGAGAGAGTTCCGGGGGTCAACGCCCCCGCGGCCCGGTCTGTGACCAGGCCTCCTGGTGGATCAGAGCCTGATCAACCAGGCTGTTGCTGCTGGCTGCACGCAAACCAACGTACGAGCCACAGCCCGGCTGGTCAGGAACCGACTTTAGGTGCTTGTCCAGTGCCAGCTTGAAGACTGCCAGGGGTCTGTTGGTAATCCCCCTTATGTATGCTGGGAGGCAGTTGAACGGTCTCGGGCCCCTGGCACTTACTGTATGGTCTCTTAACGTGCTAGTGACACCCCTGCTTTTCATTGGGGGGATGTTGCATCGTCTGCTAAGTCTTTTGCTTTCGTAGTGAGTGATTTTCGTGTGCAAGTTCGGTACTAGTCCCTCTAGGATTTTCCAGGTGTATATAATCATGTATCTCTCCCGCCTGCGTTCCAGGGAATACAGTTTTAGGAACCTCAAGCGCTCCCAGTAATTGAGGTGTTTTATCTCCGTTATGCGTGCCGTGAAAGTTCTCTGTACATTTTCTAGGTCAGCAATTTCACCTGCCTTGAAAGGTGCTGTTAGTGTGCAGCAATATTCCTGCCTAGATAGAACAAGTGACCTGAAGAGTGTCATCATGGGCTTGGCCTCCCTAGTTTTGAAGGTTCTCATTATCCATCCTGTCATTTTTCTAGCAGATGCGATTGATACAATGTTATGGTCCTTGAAGGTGAGATCCTCTGACATGATCACTCCCAGGTCTTTGACGTTGGTGTTTCGCTCTATTTTGTGGCCAGAATTTGTTTTGTACTCTGATGAAGATTTAATTTCCTTGTGTTTACCATATCTGAGTAATTGAAATTTCTCATCGTTGAACTTTATATTGTTTTCTGCAGCCCACTGAAAGATTCGGTTGCTGTCCGCCTGGAGCCTTGTAGTGTCTGCAATGGAAGACACTGTCATGCAGATTCGGGTGTCATCTGCAAAGGAAGACACGGTGCTGTGGCTGACATCCTTGTCTATGTCGGATATGAGGATGAGGAACAAGATGGGAGCGAGTACTGTGCCTTGTGGAGCAGAGCTTTTCACCGTAGCTGCCTCGGACTTTACTCTGTTGACGACTACTCTCTGTGTTCTGTTAGGAAATTATAGATCCATCGACCGACTTTTCCTGTTATTCCTTTAGCACGCATTTTGTGCGCTATTACGCCATGGTCACACTTGTCGAAGGCTTTTGCAAAGTCTGTATATATTACATCTGCATTCTTTTTATCTTCTAGTGCATTTAGGACCTTGTCGTAGTGATCCAATAGTTGAGACAGACAGGAGCGACCTGTTCTAAACCCATGTTGCCCTGGGTTGTGTAACTATTGGGTTTCTAGATGGGTGATGATCTTGCTTCTTAGGACCCTTTCAAAGATTTTTATGATATGGGATGTTAGTGCTATCGGTCTGTAGTTCTTTGCTGTTGCTTTACTGCCCCCTTTGTGGAGTGGGGCTATGTATGTTGTTTTTAGTAACTGTGGGACGACCCCCGTGTCCATGCTCCCTCTCCATAGGATGGAAAAGGCCTGTGATAGGGGCTTCTTGCAGTTCTTGATGAACACGGAGTTCCATGAGTCTGGCCCTGGGGCAGAGTGCATGGGCATGTCATTTATCGCCTGTTCGAAGTCATTTGGCGTCAGGATAACATCGGATAGGCTTGTGTTAACCAAATTTTGTGGCTCTCTCATAAAAAATTCATTTTGATCTTCGACTCTCAGTCTGGTTAGCGGCTTGCTAAAAATTGAGTCATATTGGGACTTGAGTAGCTCACTCATTTCCTTGCTGTCATCTGTGTAGGACCCATCTTGTTTAAGTAGGGGCCCAATACTGGACGTTGTTCTCGACTTTGATTTGGCATAGGAGAAGAAATACTTTGGGTTTCTTTCGATTTCATTTATGGCTTTTAGTTCTTCCCGCGATTCCTGACTCCTATAAGATTCCTTTAGCTTGAGTTCGATGCTTGCTATTTCTCTGACCAGTGTCTCCCTACGCATTTCAGATATATTGACCTCTTTTAGCCGCTCTGTTATTCTTTTCCGTCGCCTGTAAAGGGAGCGCCTGTCAACTTGAGGCACCTAAAATGGAGGAGTGTAGCAAATAATATTTTAGCAGAGATATCACACCAGGAGGCAGCTCAGATGAAAATTCACACACACACGAGGTATTAAATCTCTGCTCCAAATTCACCTTAAGCATTAGAAAGCATTAGAGTCTACAAGACTAGAAAATACGCTGGACCTCATCTTCACTAACAACGACGATCTGATACATAATATAACTGTATCAAAGACAATACACTCAGATCATAACATAATAGAGGTACAGACATGTATGTACAGGGTTCCTGACCAGCAAAATGTGATCAGTCATGAGGGTGTCTTCACAGAATTCAATTTCAGTAACAAAAACTTACAATGGGAACAAGTCAGCCATGTCCTAAATGAAACAAGTTGGGAAGATATCCTAAACAACACGGATCCGAACCTTTGCCTAGAAAAAATTAACTCTGTGGCTCTTGAGGTCTGCTCAAGGCACATTCCATTACGAAAAAGAAAGAGAAGATGTAAACTAGAAAGAGATGCTTCCTGTGCAGACGAAGGTGAAGAATCAGAGCTGCTGAGAGGGGCCAATATATCCGAAATACGAAGGGAGGCACTGGTCAGTAAAATAGCAAACATCGTTAGTGTTATATTGTCATAAATTTGTGCCCCCCTAAAATTCTAATACCCCAACTACTTTTGATTGTCATTGTTGTATTGAACGACCATTCTACCTCATAGTCTTAATTGTGTTTAATATCTACAGAATCTATCTCCTTTTTTACAACTTAACGCATCACTGTTCTATCTTATTTTATTATAAACTAACCATAACTTGTCTTCAATAATTCTACCTCACTTTAAAAAATACTCATTTGCCCAATTTTATTCTAAATCCCTATTATTGCCCAATTTTACTTTAAACTATATTGATCAAACTTATTGTAAACTTTTATTGACCATTTTTATTCTATACTTTTTTAAACTAGTATTTTCAACTACAACTTTTATATTATCCTGTCTACCATCTTACTAGCATATTTAACCAAGTCATTGCCATTTTTATTTTTATAATTTTTTTATTATTCTTTTGCTACCTTAATTTGTGTATTTTATCCTGTCAATTTAAATCTAATTATACTCTAATTCTTGTAAACAACTTATATAAGACCTTAGTGCAATTACAATTGAGAGTCTTATGCCTTTATTATATTATTAGATTAATCACAGTTATACTCTAGCTCATTCTAGCTCAATACATAGTCAATACCAAATTCACTATATTAGACCATAGTGCAATTACTAGTGAGAGACTGGTGCTATTTGTAATTTGTATTTTTATATTATTAGACTAAACCTAGTTGTACTATAGCTCTTTCTAGCTCAATACATAGTCAATACCAAATTCACTATATTAGACCATAGTGCAATTACTAGTGAGAGACGGGTGCTATTTTTAATTTGTATTTTTATATTATTAGATTAAACTCAGTTGTACCATAGCTCATTCTAACTCAATACATAGTCAATACCAAATTCACTATATTAGACCATAGTGCAATTACTAGTGAGAGACTAGTGCTATTTTTAATTTGTATTTTTATATTATTAGATTAAACCTATTTGTATTTTTATATTATTAGATTAAACTCAGTTGTACCATAGCTCATTCTAGCTCAAAACATAGACTCCACAAAAGTCATTATATTAGACCTTAGTGCAATTACAAGTGAGAGTCTTGTTCTATTTTTAATTTGTATTTTTATATTACTAGCTTATACCTAGTTGTACTTTAGCTCATTCAGGCACAACACATGGACAACATCAACTTCATTATGTGTAGTAGTGACTATACTCTACATGACCAAAATACTCTAGCTATATACTTGTCCAAACTTCCTACCACCACAGATATCAGTACTAGAACACAACACACAACTCAGGATATAAATAACCATAATTTAAACCTAGAAGATGATTGATTACGTTGACCCTGATCTAAACCTCCATAATCTGACACCCAATCAAAACCTATTGGAAAGTAACTGCCTTTATTACACAGCATCACAAGCCAGCACTATCCTAAACAATGCTAAAAGTCTATCAGTACTTAACTACAACATCAGGTCCTTAAGCAAACACTATGATGACCTCCTAGCACTCCTTGAATCACTAAAGACACCCTTCTCCTGCATTATTCTTACTGAGACCTGGCTTAAGCAGGACACAATAGATATCTACCCTCTACCAGGATACACAGCAATTCACAACTGCAGGCCAAACCAAGTTGGGGGTGGTATTGCAATCTATTACTCTAACCAATTATCTTGTATTAGCACCACTTGCTTTAGTGATGAATATGGGGAATACTTTTTTGCTAATTTTACTGTAAAAAATCTTAAGACGCCTATAACAATCGGTGCCATTTACCAGATACCTCACACAAACATTCCAAATTTCAGTGAGAAATTAAAGTCACTAATAACAAACAGACAAATGAATAAGCACCACCTTCTCTTAGCTGGAGACTTCAACATCAACCTTGGCTTACTAGATGATCAGCCTGTAACTGATTTCATCAACAATATGAACAACACACTTCTCATACCAACAATAACGAAACCAACCAGGCTCACTGAGACAAGTGCAACCATAATAGACCACATATGGACCAATATACTAGCCCCCCTTGAATCAGGGATAATCACAGATAGCACTGCAGACCACTACCCTACCTTCCTCCTGACAAACATTAGTAAACCACCACTTGAATACAACAAAGTCTCATTTAGACTCCATGACGAGGCCTCAGTAAGGAAGTTCACAGCTGACCTAGAGACTGTTGACTAGCCTACAGAATTTTCCAAGGCCAATGGTATTGATGACTGGACAGACATTTTTCTTAACAAATTACTTAGACTATACAAGAAACATTGTCCTATAAAAACAAAACAGATCACAAACAAATGGCTTGGCTGCCCATGGCTAACCAGCACCATTCTGAAATCCATTGACAAGAAACACCAATATGAAAAGCAATATAGACAGGGCTTAATACACAAAGATATTCTTAAACACTATTCATCAGCTCTCACCAAAGTAATAAAGAAAGCCAAACAACTATACTACTCCAGTAGATTCACAGACACTAGAGGAGATATAAAAAAGACCTGGAAAACACTCTCTCAGATTCTAGGGACCCACAAACTGAGAAAAACCAAGAATATTGTCCTAACTAAACCTAATGAAACACCACTACATCCCACTGACACAGCTAACAAGATAAACGACTTCTTCTCAACCATAGGATCTAATCTCGCCAGTAAAATCTCACATACCAATGCCCATGCCGGGGACTACCTAGATGGGAATTTCCCTAATTCCTTCTATCTTGCACCAACTGAGCCCACGGAAGTCACCGAGATTATAAAGTCACTTAAAAATAACTCGGGGAATCTGTCTCATGTCCCACCATTACTGTACAAGCGAGCGGCCCATGTCCTTTCGCATGCTATTTCATTACTTTTTAACAAGTCACTCGAGACTAGCACCTTCCCGAAACTACTCAAGATGGCAAGGGTTACACCAATACATAAAGGTGGTGACACTACAGACTTAAACAACTATAGGCCAATATCTAACTTACCATTGCTATCCAAAATCTTTGAGAAACTCGTGCACAGGAGACTGTATTCATTTATAACGGCTCAAAACATACTCAACCCCTGCCAATTTGGATTCAGGAAAAATAAAAGCACTAATGATGCAATCATAAAAATGCTAGATCTGCTTTACACAGCATTGGAAAATAAGGAATATCCACTAGGAATTTTTATTGACCTAAGAAAAGCTTTTGACACAGTAGACCACGACATCCTACTCCACAAACTTGATCATTACGGTATAAGAGGCCATGCGCTTGCTTTTTTCAAATCTTACATTACTAATAGGTATCAGTATGTCACCATTAAAGACACAGCATCAGCAACACGGCCACTTGATACTGGAGTTCCGCAGGGAAGTGTCCTTGGTCCCCTGCTCTTCCTCATATACATCAATGACCTTCCAAATGTATCCCAACACCTGAAACCCATTCTCTTTGCTGACGACACGACTTATGTCATCTCTCACCCTAATCTTGCCACCCTCAACACCACTGTGAATGAGGAGCTGATCAAAATATCGACTTGGATGACAGCCAATAAACTTACGCTTAACACTGACAAAACCTGCTATATTATGTTTGGTAGCAGAGTAGGAGATACACAAATTAACATTAAGATTGACAACACTCTAATTACCAGAAATAATGGGGGCAAATTCCTAGGCTTATACCTTGACAACAACCTGAATTTCAGCACCCATATCCAGCATATAACCAAAAAAGTATCCAAAACGGTTGGGATCCTCTCCAAGATACGATACTACGTGCCGCAAAATGCCCTTCTCACACTATACCACTCATTTATCCATACCTCACCTATGCTATTTGTGCTTGGGGATCAACTGCCAATAATAACCCAACAAAAAGCTGCAGTAAGAATAATCACTAAATCCCATCCCTGGCAACACACCCCCCCACTCTTCATAGACCTAAACTTACTCCCTGTTCAGTACATCCACACTTACTACTGTGCAATCTACATCTACAGGGCCTTAAACTCTAATATCAACCTTGACCTGAAACGCTTTCTTGATAGTTGTGACAGAACCCACAGGCATAACACCATACACAAACATCTCTACGACATTCCCCGTGTCCGTCTAAACCTTTACAAAAATTCAATGTATGTCAAAGTCCCTAAAATCTGGAACACCCTACCTGAGAACTCTAGAACTGCAGACACATTCTTCACCTTCAAAACTACCATTAGAAAACATCTTATCTCCCTGATACACCCCGTCAACTAACTACACGAATACCACCTGGTGGTTCACACTTACACTCACTCACCCATTTGACCATAAACAGAAATATTAATCTCAATCTTAAAATAATGAATCCTGTGATACTCCAATACTGAAACTATGTACTGTGCCAAAACAAAAGCATTCACATTGCTAAACTCACAAACTAGTATTTAGTCACTTAGCCATAATACCAACTTACCTCATAATTTGTAATATTTTACAATTAAGAATAAAACGAGGCAGTGGAGATGTCATGTCTGAGGGCATTGTGTGGTGTGAATATAATGCAGAGAATCTGTAGTTTAGAGATTAGGAGGTGTGGGATTACCAAAACTTGTCCAGAGGGCTGAGGAAGGGTTATTGAGATGGTTTGGACAGGTAGAGAGGCCGGAACGAAATAGAATGGCTTCGAGAGTATACAGATTTGCAGTGGAGGGAAGGCGGGGTAGGGGCCGGAATAGGAAAGGTTGGAGGGAAGGCGTAAAGGAGGTTTTGTGTTCGAGGGGCTTAGATTTCCAGCAAGCGTGCGTGAGCGTGTTAGACAGGAGCGAATGGAGTCAAATGGTTTTTAGGACTTGACGTGCTGTTGGAGTGTAAGCAAGGTAACATTTATGAAGGGATTCAGGGAAACCGGCAGGCTGGACTTGAGTCCTGGAGATGGGAAGTACAGTGTCTGCACTCTGAAGGAGGAGTGTTAATGTTACAGTTTTATAATTGTAGTGTAGGCAAACCTTGGTTGGAAACGGCCGATGTGTTAATAATAATAATGAAAATTAAAACAAAGTCTAACCATACAATACAGCGAAAAACTAATGTGAAGGACCTGTGAGTGATAATGTCAGAGGATCTCACCTTCGAAGATCGCAACAATGTATCTACCTCATCTGTTAGAAAAATCATAGGATGGATAATGAGAACCTTCAAAACTAGGGATGCCAAGCGCTTGATGATTCTCTTCAAATCGCTTGTGCTCTATAGGCTGGAATACCGCTGTACACTAACGGACCCCTTCAAGCTAGGCGAAATTGCTGTCCTGAAGAATGTACAAAGAACTTTCACGGCACAAATAAGTATGATAAAGCACCTAAATTACTGGTAACGGTTGAAGTCCCTTGAGTTGTATTCCCTGGAATGCAGGCGGGAAAGATAAATAATAATATACACTTGAAAAGTTCTAGAGAGATTAGTACCAAACTTGCACACGAAAATCACTCCATATGAAAGCAAAAGACTCGGTAGGAGATGCAACATTCCCCCAATGAGAAGCAGGGGCGCCACGAGTACAGTGAGAGACAACCGTGTCAAGACTGTTCTGCTGCCTCCCAGCATACGTAAGGGGGATTACAAATGGACCCCTTGCTGTCTTCAAGAAGGCGCTGGACAGGCACTAAAGTCAGTACCTGATCAGCCGGGCTCTTGTTCGTACGTTGGTTTACGTGCGGCTAGCAGTAACAGCCTGGTTGATCAGACCCTGATCGACCACGAGGCCTGGTCTCAGACCAGGTCGCGGGGGCGTTGACCCCCGAAACCCTCTCCAGATAAATTCCCGGCTTTGTCCCCAGAATGCGACCCACACCAGTCGGCTAACACTTAGGTACCTATTTAGTGCTAGGTGAACAGGGACATCAAGTGTCATAAGGAAACGCCCTAATGTTTCCACCCGTACCGGGGATCGAACCACCTTCCGTTCGCTTGCTGGCGGCCGATCCCAGTTTTCAGAAGTTTTGCATAATTTATTAGTTTATGGGAGGTCAGAGAGAGAGAGTTCAATTGAGATGATGTAGGTAACAGCTTAGTTTGTAGATATAGTTAGTAAACTTAACCTTGTAAAACTCTGTATAAAAGAGAGTGAGAGAGCTATCGCTAGATCCGCTAAGTCATCGTCCCACTAATTAAGTCATTGTTGGATACATTATGGAATTCGCCCGTTTCTTGAAGTCAAGGGTTCTTAACCGGGAGTATCCATACCCCATGGGGTTGTGGGAACCAGTAATGGGGGTATGGGACTCGATCTCTGAACAGTTTAAAAAAAATTGTTGTTAGATGATAATCAAGTATCAGCTGTTCTGTTCCTGTCTATCCGTATGTAAAGTAAAATCAAGCTATTGACATCTTTTCAAGTTATACCTGTACTTTTAATAGGACTGGTGATAATGATGGTGATTTTGACAGTCTGGTGAATAGGGTATGGGGACATATTGGGCAATCATTGGGGGTCTGTAATCGTGAAAAAGGTTAAGTAATCGCTCACCTCGTTAAGTCATCGCTGGGCTTCTGTGTGGCAGTGTCTTCTGGTGTAGGTCATGAACGATATGTTCTGCATCGCACCCAACAATGAATTGAACACACTAGAAGGACAGCTGAATGAAACATTCAAGGAAATTATGATAATCGCCTGAACAGTTTAAGTACTACAGTTTTGTAAAGTGTGAACGGTGACTAACGACTTAAAGATGAAAGTTTATTCGGGTTAGTAGCCCAGGATAACTTTTTTTAGCAACTCCTGGATTCCTCTCTCTGATACTTTCACAATGTTGTCAGTTTGTATTCTGCACGCGGCCTGATCTCGCTTTCTTCCATTCCTCTGAATAGCTTTTATCTACATTAATTTCATTATCCATCAGTTATTCCATGTTCTTAATTTATCCTAGTTATCTTGAAGTGATGTGTAGTAATTTTTATTGTTTATTTTGCATAAGATATTTTGGCTCCGTCTGCGAGTATATTCATTAATTTTCTATTCCCTCTGGTAAATCGTTTGTATAAATTAGAAACATCAGAACAAGCACAAATCTTTGTGGCACCCCACTTGTGATATCTACCCAAGAGGATACTTATACTCACAACTTCACATTTTCCTCTCAACAAGTCTCTCATCCATTTTATTCTTTATTCTTTCCATATTTTCTTAAGTTTCCTAATTAATCTTCAATGGGGAACACTGTCAAATGCTTTCTAAAACCTTAGATGAATACAGTCAGTTCATCCATTTTTTCGTGAGAATTTTCGGTGACTTGTGAATGTGTGTGTGTACTCACCTATATTTTGTTGCAGGGGTCTATTCATAGCTTCTTGGCTGGTCGATACTGGGTTCATTCTCTCCTGGCTTAGAGACCCTTATCATATATTTTCTTAAAGCTATGTATGGATTCTGCCTCTCTACCACTTCATTCTCTAGTTCGTTCAACTTCCTGAATACTTTGCGGCTGAAGAAATACTTCCTAGTATCCCTATGACTCATCTGAGTTTTCAAACTCCATCTTTGTTTTCGTGTTCGTGTTTCCCGTCTCTCAGTCTGTCCCTATTCACCCTGTCAATTCCTTTCAGCATTTTTTTATGTTATTATATCCCCTCTAGTCCTCCTGTCCTCTAGTGTCATCAGGCTGAGTTCCCTTAACCTCTTATCATAGCTCCGTGACTAGTTTCGTTGCAGGCCTCTGCACTTTCTCTAATTTCTTGATATGCTTAACCAGGTGTGGGTTCCATACTAGTGCTGCATACTCCAATATGGGTAATGTGGGTCTGTCGTACAGAATATCATGAATGACTCCTTACTGAGATGTCGAGAAACTTCTCTTAGATTTGCCAGAGGCGCATTTGCCGAAGCAGTTATTTTGTTGATGTGAGCCTTAGGTGATATGCTTGGTATAACATTCGCCCCGATGTCTTTCTCCGTGAGTGAGGTTTGCAGCCTTTGCCCCATAAGCCTGTACTCTGCTTGCGGTCTTTCTTTTATCCTCAAACTTCATAACTGCACTTGGTGAAGGTAAACTCTAGGAGCCATTTGTCAGACCAGACTTGCAGCCTATCCAGATCCATTTGCAGACTTTCTTGGTTAGGTTAGGTTAGGTAAGGTTCGTCAGGAAACAGGACAAATGTTTCCTGACGCGGGTCTTAGTCAGATGATGACCCGCCTTTGGAGCTTTTGGTCATCTGACCGAGGCCTTCCGCTGGCTTACCGGTCCACCCCTTTAAAAATTATGGTCATTTATAACCAGTCTGTCTTGGTCCACGTCTGCCATTATTCGCCTCATTGGTTTCACGTCATCTGCGACCAGGGACACCTCTGACGCTATTTCTTGTCATGTCATTCAAGTATACAAGAAACAGCACCGGCCCTAGTACTGATCCCTGCGGAACTCCACTCGTCACATGAACCCATTCCGACACTTCTTCACGGACCATCACTCGTTAGTTCCTTCCTGTCAGATGTGCCTTGATCCACTGTAGTGCTTTCCCTGTTATTCCTGCCTGCTACTACAGCTTTTCTATCAGTCTCCTGTGCTACACTGTATCAAAAACCTTCCAAAAGTCCAGGAAAATGCATTGTGTGTGTGTGTGTGTGTGTGTGTACTCACCTAGTTGAGGCTGCAGGGGTCGAGTCCGAGCTCCTGACCCCGCCTCTTCACTGATCGCTACTAGGTCACTCTCCCTGAACCGTGAGCTTTATCATACCTCTGCTTAAAGCTATGTATGGATCCTGCCTCCACTACATCGCTTCCCAAACTATTCCACTTCCTGACTACTCTGTGGCTGAAGAAATACTTCCTAACATCCCTGTGATTCATCTGTGTCTTCAGCTTCCAACTGTGTCCCCTTGTTGCCGTGTCCTATCTCTGGAACATCCTGTCTTTGTCCACCTTGTAAATTCCTCTCAGTATTTTGTATGTCGTTATCATGTCCCCCCTATCTCTCCTGTCCTCCAGTGTCGTCAGGTTGATTTCCCTTAACCTCTCCTCGTAGGACATACCTCTTAGCTCTGGAACTAGTCTTGTTGCAAACCTTTGCACTTTCTCTAGTTTCTTTACGTGCTTGGCTAGGTGTGGGTTCCAAACTGGTGCCGCATACTCCAATATGGGCCTAACGTACACGGTGTACAGGGTCCTGAACGATTCCTTATTAGGATGTCGGAATGCTGTTCTGAGGTTTGCTAGGCGCCCATATGCTGCAGCAGTTGTTTGGTTGATGTGCGCTTCAGGAGATGTGCCTGGTGTTATACTCACCCCAAGATCTTTTTCCTTGAGTGAGGTTTGTAGACTGTACTCCGTCTGCGGTCTTCTTTGCCCTTTCCCAATCTTCATGACTTTGCACTTGGTGGGGTTGAACTCCAGGAGCCAATTGCTGGACCAGGTCTGCAGCCTGTGTGTGTGTGTTTGTGTGTGTGTATGTATGTATGTATGTATGTGTGCGTGTGTGTGTGCGTGTGTGTGTGTGTGTGTGTGTGTGTGTGTGTGTTTGTGTGTGTTAGTTACCATTGTGTCCTAGGCACATGTCGATTAGACACTAGGCCTGTTGTATATATGTGCATGTGTGTGTGTGTGTGTGTGTGTGTGTGTGTATATGTCTGTGTGTGTGTCTGTACTCGCCTATTTGTACTCACCTATTTGTGGTTGCAGGGGTCGAGTCATAGCTCCTGGCCCCGCTTCTTCGCTGATTGCTACTAGGTCCTCTCTCTCCCTTCCCCATGAGCTTTATCATACCTCGCCTTAAAACTATGTATGGTTCCCGCCTCCACTACGTCACTTTCTAGGCTATTTCACGGCCTGACTACTCTATGACTGAAGAAATACTTCCTAACATCCCTTTGATTCATCTGAGTCTTCAACTTCCAATTGTGACCTCTTGTGTCTGTGTCCCTTCTCTGGAACATCCCGTCTTTGTCCACCTTGTCTATTCTGCGCAGTATTTTACATGTCGTTATCATGTCTCCCCTGACCCTCCTGTGGTCCAGTGTCGTCAGGCCGATTTCCCTCAACCTTTCTTCGTAGGACAATCCCCGTAGCTCTGGGACTAGTCTTGTTGCAAACCTTTGCACTTTCTCTAATTTCTTGACGAGCTTGACTAGGTGTGGATTCCAAACTGGTGCTGCATACTCCAGTATGGGCCTGACGTAGATGGTATACAGAGTCTTGAACGAATCCTTACTGAGGTATCGGAACGCTATCCGTAGGTTTGCCAGGCGCCCGTATGCTGCAGCAGTTATCTGATTGATGTGCGCCTCAGGAGATATGCTCGGTGTTATACTCACCCCCAGATCTTTTTCCTTGAGTGAGGTTTGCAGTCTTTGGCCATCTAAACTATATTGTGTCTGCGGTCTTCTTTGCCCTTCCCCAATCTTCATGACTTTACACTTGGCAGGGTTAAACTCAAGGAGCCAGTTGCTGGACCAGGCTTGTAGCCTGTCCAGGTCACTTTGTAGTCCTGCCTGATCTTCATCCGATTTTATTCTTCTCATTAACTTCACATCATCTGCAAACAAGGACACTTCTGAGTCTATCCCTTCCGTTATGTCTGTATGTGTGTGTGTCTGTGTGTGTGTCTGTGTGTGTGTCTGTGTGTGTGCGTCTGTGTGTGTGTGTCTGTGTGTGTGCATCTGTGTGTGTGTGTGTGTGTGTGTGTGTGTGTGTGTGTGTGTGTGTGTGTGTGTGTGTGTGCCTGTGTGCCTGTTAGTTAGTTACCATTGTGCCCTAGGTACATGTCGATTAGACACTAAGCCTGTTGTATATGCGTGCGTGTGTGTGTGTTAGTTAGTTACGATTTTGTCCTAGGCACATGTCGATTAGACACTAGGCCTGTTGTGTGCGTAGGTGTGTTAGTTACCATTTTGTCCTAGGTGCGTGTGTGTGTGTGTGTGTGTGTGTGTGTGTGTGTGTGTGTGTGTGTGTGTGTGTGTGTGTGTGTGTGTGTGTGTGTGTGTGTGTGTGTGTGTGTGTGTGTGTGTGTGTGTGTGTGTGTGTGTGTGTGTGTGTGTGTGTGTGTGTGTGTGTGTGTGTGTGTGTTTGTGTGTGGTGTGTGTGTGTGTGTGTGTGTGTGTGTGTGTGTTTGTGTGTGTGTGTGTGTGTGTGTGTGTACTCACCTAATTGTACTCACCTAATTGTGGTTGCAGGGGTCGAGACTCAGCTCCTGGCCCCGCCTCTTCACTGATCGCTACTGGGTCCTCTCTCTCTCTCTGCTTTCTGAGCTTTGTCATACCTCTTCTTAAAACTATGTATGGTTCCTGCCTCCACTACTTCACTTGTTAGGCTATTCCACTTGCTGACAACTCTATGACTGAAGAAATACTTCCTAACGTCCCTGTGACTCGTCTGAGTCTTCAGCTTCCAGTTGTGACCCCTTGTCCCTGTGTCCCCTCTCTGGAACATCCTATCTCTGTCCACCTTGTCTATTCCCCACAGTATCTTGTATGTCGTTATCATGTCTCCCCTGACCCTTCTGTCCTCCAGTGTCGTCAGTCCGATTTCCCTTAACCTTTCCTCGTACGACATTCCCTTGAGCTCTGGGACTAGCCTTGTTGCAAACCTTTGTACTTTCTCTAACTTCTTGACGTGCTTGACCAGGTGTGGGTTCCAGACTGGTGCTGCATACTCCAGTATGGGCCTAACATACACAGTGTACAGTGTCTTGAACGATTCCTTATTAAGGTATCGGAACGCTATTCTCAGGTTTGCCAGGCGCCCGTATGCTGCAGCAGATATTTGGTTGATGTGTGCCTCCGGTGATGTGCTCGGTGTTATGGTCACCCCAAGGTCTTTCTCCCTGAGTGAGGTCTGTAGTCTTTGTCCACCTAGCCTATACTCTGTCTGCGGTCTTCTTTGCCCCTCCCCAATCTTCATGACTTTGCATTTGGCTGGATTGAATTCGAGAAGCCAGTTACTGGACCACATGTCCAGCCTGTCCAGGTCTCTTTGCAGTCCTGCCTCATCCTCGTCCGATTTAATTCTTCTCATCAACTTCACGTCATCTGCGAACAGGGACACTTCAGAGTCTATTCCTTCCATCATGTCGTTCACATATATCAAAAATAGCACTGGTCCTAGAACTGACCCCTGTGGGACCCCGATCGTAACAGGCGCCCACTGTGATACCTCTTCACGTACCATGACTCGTTGCTGCCTCCCTGTCAGGTATTCCCTTATCGATTGCAGTGCCCTCCCTTTTACATGCGCCTGATCCTCCAGCTTCTGCACTAATCTCTTGTGGGGAACTGTGTCAAAGGCCTTCCTGCAGTCTAGGAAAACGCAATCTACCCACCCCTCTCTCTCGTGTCTTACTTCTGTTACCTTGTCATAAAACTCCAGGAGGTTTGTGATACAAGATTTGCCTTCCATGAACCCATGCTGGTTTTCATTTATAATCTTGTTCCTTTCCAGGTGTTCGACCACTCTCCTCCTGATAATCTTCTCCATGACTTTGCACACAATACATGTCAGAGACACAGGTCTGTAGTTTAGTGCCTCGTTTCTGTTTCCTTTCTTAAATATGGGGACTACATTAGCTGTCTTCCATTTCTCAGGTAGTTGCTCAGTTTCAAGGGATGTGTTGAAGATTGTGGTTAGAGGCACGCACAGCATCTCTGCTCCTTCTCTAAGGACCCATGGGGAGATGTTGTCCGGTCCCATCGCCTTTGAGGTGTCAAGGTCACTTAAGAGCTTCTTCACCTCCTCCTCAGTTGTTCGTATGTCATCCAACACTTGTTGGTATATTCCCTCTTGATGTTCCCTTCTGTGCTGTCTTCCCACAGCCCTTCCTGTCTCTACTGTAAAAACTTCCTTAAATCTCCTGTTCAGCTCCTCACATACCTCCTGATCATTTCTTGTGAGTTCTCCACCTTCTGTCCTTAATCTGATCACCTGGTCTTTGACTGTTGTCTTCCTCCTGATGTGGCTATACAACAGTTTCGGGTCAGTCTTGATTCTCGATGCTATGTTATTTTCATACTGTCGCTGGGCCTCCCTCCTTACCTGTGCATACTCATTCCTGGCTCTGCGACTGGTCTCCCTATTTTCGTGTGTTCTCTGCCTTCTGTACTTTTTCCATTCTCTGTTGCACTTTGTTTTTGCCTCCTTACACCGTCGGGTAAACCAGGGGCTCGTTCTGGTCTTCCCGTTGTTACTGTTGCCCTTGGGAATAAACCTTTCCACTGCCTCCTTGCATTTTGTTGTTACATATTCCATCATTTCATTTACTGGCTTTCCTGCCAGTTCTCTGTCCCACTGGACCTCCCGCAGGAAGTTCTTCAACCCTATGTAGTCCCCTCTTTTATAGTCAGGCTTTTCCCATTCAACTCCTGTTATTCTCTCCACTTGCAGCTCTACTATGTATTCAAAGCACAGAACCACGTGGTCGCTAGCTCCTAGGGGACTCTCATACTTGATGTCCTCAATGTCTGAGCTGCCCAGGGTGAACACAAGGTCCAATCTTGCTGGTTCATTCTCCCCTCTCACTCTGGTAGTGTCCTTAACATGTTGGTGCATGAGGTTTTCCAGCACCACGTCCAACATCCTGGCTCTCCATGTTTCGGGACCCCCATGTGGCTCCAGGTTTTCCCAGTCAATCTCCCTGTGGTTGAAATCCCCCATAACCAGCAACTTTGCTCTGCTGGAATGAGCTCTTCTTGCCACCTCAGCAAGTGTGTCCACCATTGCTCTGTTGCTCTCTTCATATTCCTCTCTTGGCCTCCTGCAGTTCTGTGGTGGATTATACATCACTGCAATGTCCACTTTGTGTTCCCCAGACTGAAGTGTACCTGCTATGTAGTCTCTTTCTCCCGTCTCATCTATGCCTTCCATTTTCTCGAATTTCCATCTGTTTTTTATGAGCAGAGCAACCCCACCTCCCCCCCTGCCCCTTCTATCTTTCCTCATGATCTGGTATCCTGGTGGGAAGATTGCATCTGTTATTGTCTCCGTGAGTTTTGTTTCTGTAACTGCTATGATGTCTGGGGACTTCTCATTGATTCTTTCTTGCCATTCATATTTATTCGTTAATCCATCTGCATTTGTGTACCAAACCTTCAACTTCTGTTCTAATACTGTAACTGTGGTGCGGGGGGTGGAAACAGAGGGATCGGTGTGTGATGGTTGGTTTGGATTGTTCAGTTGCCTTGGGGGTGTCGTGGCTGGAGTCCTTCTGCAGGTGTTTCTGGGGGGTGTGCTTGTCCTTCCATTTGATCCTGGGTTATTCTGCTCTCCTTTTTCATTTCCTCCCATTTCTCCTTTCGTTTTTGAACTCTCTCTTTCATCGTCTTCCTTTCGTCCTGTGTTCTGTCTCGATCGAGGTACACACTCCGGAACTCCTGCTTGCCTCTCAGCCGTGCTTTCTCCTGCAGGATCATGGTTCGGGTTGATTCTGCCTTGAAAATTACTTTGAGAGGCCGATTCCTTTTCTTTGTGAACCACCCAATTCTCCGAAAATTTGCCACCTGGGTCATGTCCCCCTCGCCTATCACCTTCATGATATCTTCAATCGCTTTTTTTCTCCTCCTGCTTTCTTTCATCATAAGTTTCCCCTTTAGCTTCGTCTAGCCCATAGACAAACATGGATCTCTTCCTTTCCACCTCCCACTGTGACTCCCATTGCATCCTCTGATGTGTTTTAGTTCCTT